>NC_138891.1:33358212-33474455 GCF_965194825.1 Balaenoptera physalus
AATCCCTATCAAATTACCAATGGCATTTTTTATGGAACTAGAACAAATCATCTTAAAATCTGTATGGAGACACAAAAGACCCCGAATAGCCAAAGCAGTCTTGAGGGAAAAAACCGGAGCTGGAGGAATCAGACTCCCTGACTTCAGACTATACTACAAAGCTACAGTAATCAAGACAATATGGTACTGGCACAAAAACAGAAATATAGATCAATGGAACAAGATAGAAAGCCCAGAGATAAACCCACGCACCTATGGTCAACTAATCTATGACAAAGGAGGCAAAGATATACAATGGAGAAAAGACAGTCTCTTCAATAAGTGGTGCTGGGAGAACTGGACAGCTACATGTAAAAGAATGAAATTAGAATACTCCCTAACACCATACACAAAAATAAACTCAAAATGGATTCGAGACCTAAATGTAAGACTGGACACTATAAAACTCTTAGAGGAAAACATAGGAAGAACACTGTTTGACATAAATCACAGCAAGATCTTTTTTGATCCACCTCCTAGAGTAATGGAAATAAAAACAAAAATAAACAAATGGGACCTAATGAAACTTCAAAGCTTTTGCACAGCAAAGGAAACCATAAACAAGACGAAAAGACAACCCTCAGAATGGGAGAAAATATTTGCAAACGAATCAACGGACAAAGGATTAATCTCCAAAATATATAAACAGCTCATTCAGCTCAATATTAAAGAAACAAACACCCCAATCCAAAAATGGGCAGAAGACCTAAATAGACATTTCTCCAAAGAAGACATACAGACGGCCACGAAGCACATGAAAAGCTGCTCAACATCACTAATTATTAGAGAAATGCAAATCAAAACTACAATGAGGTATCACCTCACACCAGTTAGAATGGGCATCATCAGAAAATCTACAAACAACAAACGCTGGAGAGGGTGTGGAGAAAAGGGAACCCTCTTGCACTGTTGGTGGGAATGTAAATTGATACAGCCACTATGGAGAACAATATGGAGGTTCCTTAAAAAACTGAAAATAGAATTACCATATGACCCAGCAATCCCACTACTGGGCATATACCCAGAGAAAACCGTAATTCAAAAAGACACATGCACCCGAATGTTCATTGCAGCACTATTTACAATAGCCAGGTCATGGAAGCAACCTAAATGCCCATCAACAGACGAATGGATAAAGAAGTTGTGGTACATATATACAATGGAATATTACTCAGCCATAAAAAGGAACGAAATTGAGTCATTTGTTGAGACGTGGATGGATCTAGAGACTGTCATAAAGAGTGAAGTAAGTCAGAAAGAGAAAAACAAATATCGTATATTAACGCATGTATATGGAACCTAGAAAAATGGTACAGATGAGCCAGTTTGCAGGGCAGAGGTTGAGACACAGATGTAGAGAACGGACATATGGACACCAAGGGGGGAAAACTGCGGTTGGGTGGGGATGGTGTTGTGCTGAATTGGGCTATTGGGATTGACATGTATACACTGATGTGTATAAAATTGATGCCTAATAAGAACCTGCAGTATAAAAAAACAAACAAACAAAACAACTAAAACTAAACTTTCATTGGGTTATTTGTATGGAAATATGTTAATATAAATGTTTCAGACATTACATGAAATTTCTAAAAATCTTATATGTTCTGGTATAATGTTATAAGTCATAAACCTAGTTACTACCTTAAAATGTATATCTCAGAAATAACTAATTTTCCTGTCAACTGCATTATTATGAACTTTCATCAAATTTTTAACTGTGGTCATTTTTAAGTCTTTTGTCATTTACGGACAGTTCTGTGTGTACTCTGATGCTATTGCAAATATGTTCCTATAAAAGGGTTTCATCTTTAAGAAATTCATGGAAAAGACTCTGACAAGTACAGGTTTCTGGTAACTGACTGTACTGCTGAACTGAATGAATAAGCAGAACTGAATTTTCAGAACTCTAATGAAAAACTGATGAACTCATAAAAGTGCTAACAAAAGATGAAAAAAAACAATTAATTACATGGGACTGAGTGAACTGATGAGGATGAGTATAATTTTTGTGACTTTCTGTCTGAATTAAAAAAAAAAAAATCCAACAAGGACTCAGAGGCAAAGAATATACAAATCAATTTTCACTGCAAAGTAAAGGAGCTGTTACAGTGGAGGATTACTGGACTGAATGTCAATATTATGACATAGTATGAGTGTGTTTCATGTTTGGTAATTGTAATCATTGTTGCTTTTGTTGTGGTCATCCATGTACAATGCTTGGTGTCAGTCTATTTATCTCTTGTAAAAATAAAATATAGTGTGTGTGTGTGAAAAAAAAAAAATGTTTCCTTTGGGCTTCCCTGGTGGCGCAGTGGTTGAGAATCCGCCTGCCAATGCAGGGGACATGGGTTCGGGCCCTAGTCTGGGAAGATCCCACATGCCGCGGAGCAACTAGGCCTGTGAGCCACAGTTACTAAGCCTGTGCGTCTGGAGCCTGTGCTCCGCAGCAAGAGAGGCCGCGATAGTGAGAGGCCTGTGCACTGCGATGAAGAGTGGCCCCCACTTGCTGCAACTAGAGAAAGCCCTCGCACAGAAACGAAGACCCAGCACAGCCATAAATAAATAAATAAATAAATAATTTTTAAAGAAAGTTTCCTTTATTTTTTGTGGGTTTTTTTTTATGTATTATTTGTGTGAAAACTATTATAAACCTATTACAGTACAGTACTATATAGATGACTGTGTTAACTGGGTGCCTAGGCTAACTTTGTGGGACTTACAAATTGGACTTACGAACGTGCTCTCGGAATGGAACTCATCCGTATGTAGGAGACTTACTGTAAAAAGAAAAGAGACCTCTGAAACGACATCAAACATACCATCATTTGTATTATAGAAGAGAGAGATAAAGGGGCAGAGAAATTATTTGAAGACATAATAGCAGAAAACTTCCCTAATCTGGGAAAGGAAACAGACATTCTGGTCCAAGAAGCACAGAGAGTCACAAACAGGATCAAGCCAAAGAGGACCATGCCAAGCACAATGTAATTAAAATGGCAAAAATTATAGATAAAGAGAGAACATTAAAAGCAGCGAGGGAAAAGCAACAAGTTACATACAAAGGAACACCCATAAGGCAATCAGCTGACTTGTCAGCAGAAACTCTGCAGGTCAGAAGGGAATGGCATGATATATTTACAGTGATGGAAGAGGAAAACCTACAACTAAGAATAATCTACCTGGCAAGGCTTTCCTTCAGATTTGAAGGAGAGATCAAAAGTTCTACAGACAACCAAAAGCTAAAAGAGTTCAGCATCATGAATCCAGCTTTACAAGAAATGTTAAAGGGACTTTTCTAAGTAGAAAAGAAAAGGCCACAACTAGAAATATAAAACTTATAAAAGGAAAAATCTCATTGCTAAAGGCAAATATACAGTAAAGGAAGTAAATCAACCACCTATAAAGCTAGTAGGAAGGTTAAAAGAAAAAAGTAGTAAAATCATCTGTATCCACAATAAGTAGTTAAGGGATAAACAAAACAAAAAGATACAAAATATGAGGTTAAAAATAGTGAATGCTGGTTGGGGGGAGTAAAAATGCAGGGTTGTTAAAATATTTTTGAACTTAAGGGATAAGCAACTTGAAATAATCATGTATACATATAGATTGCTATATATAAACCTCATGGTGACCACAAGCCAAAAATCTATAATATATACACATACAAAAAAGAGAAAGAATCTAAACATAATGTAAAGATGGTTATCAAATCACAAGAGAAGGGAGCAAAAGAAGAAGAAAAGAACAAAAAAGAACTGCAAAAACAACTCCAAAACAATTAACCAAGTGGCAATAAGTACATACTTATCAATAATTACTTTAAATATAAATGAACTAAATGCTCCAATCAAAAGCCATAGAGTGGCTGAATGGACACAAAATCAAGACTCATATTTATGCTGCCTACAAGAGACTCACTTCAGATCTAAAGACATACACAGACTGAAAGTGAAAGAATGGAAAAAGTTATTCCATGCAAATAGAAATGAAAAGAATGCTTGGGTACACAATATTTATATCAGACAAAATCAAATTTAAAAGAAGACAATCAAATTTAACAAGAGACAAAGAAGGACATTACATAATGTTCAAGGGAGCAACAAAGAAGAAGATATAACAATTGTAAACAGCGCCCCCACACAGGAGCACCTAAATACATAAAGTAATTATTAACAGACACAAGGAGAGAAATTCACAACAACACAATAATAGTAGGGGACATCAACACTCCACTTACATCAATGGACAGATAATCCAGTCAGAAAATCAATAAGGAAACACTGGCCTTAAATGACACATCAGATTGAATGTACTTAATATATAGAGAGCATTCCATCCAAAAGCAGCAGAATACATATTCTTTTCAAGTTCAAATGGAAAATTCTCCAGGATAGAGCTCATGCTAGGTCACAAGTCTCAGTAAATTTAAGAAGATTGAAATCATATCAAGCTTTTTTTTCTGACCACAAGGCTATGAGACTAGAAGTCAACTACAAGAAAAAAACTGCAAAACACACAAACATGTGGAGGCTAAACAATATGCTATTAAACAATAATGGATCACTGAAGAAATCAAAAAACATCTGGAGACAAATGAAAACAAAAACACAACAATTCAAAATCTATGGGATGCACAAAAGCAGTTCTAAGAGGGAAGTTTATAGCAATAGAAGCCTACCTCAGGAAACAAGAAAAATCTCAAATAAACAATCTAACCCTATACCTAAAGGAACTAGAAAAAGAATAACAAACAAAACTGAAAGTTACTAGAAAGAAAGAAATAATAAAGAACAGAGAAGAAATAAATAAAATAGAGACAATTTTATTACACAAAAAGCAAAGGAAAATGAAAGAATGAAACTAAGAGCTGGTCCTTTGAAAAGATAAACAAGATTGATAAAACTTTAGCCAGACTCATCAAGACAAAAAGAGGGCCCAAAACAATAAAATCAGAAATGGAAAAGAAGTTACAACCAACATCACAGAAAAACAGAGGATCATAAGATATTACTATGAACAATCACACATCAATAAAAATGACAACCTAGAAGAAATGGACAAATTCCTATAAATGTACAATATCCCAAGACCAATCCAGGAAGAGATATAAAATATGAACATCTCAATTACCAGTAATGAAACTGAATCAGTAATATTTTTTAAATCCCCCAAAACAAAAGTCTAGGACCAGATGGCTTCACAGGTGCATTTTACCAAACTTTTAGAGAAGAGTTAACACGTATCCTTCTCAAATCATTCCAAAAAATTGCAGAGAATAGAAAGCTTCTGAACTCATTCTACGAGGACAGCATCACCTTATACCAAAACCAGACAAAGATATCACACACACACACACACACACACACACACACACACAGTTACAAGGCAATGTCACTCATGAACATATAAGTAAAAATCCTCAACAAAATATTAGCACACCAAATTCAACAATACATTAAAAGGATCATATACCATGATCAAGTGAAATTTATCCCAGGAATGCAAGGCTGTTTCAATATCTGCAGTTCAATCTATGTGATATACCACATTTACAAAATTAAGAATAAAAACTATATGATCATCTCAATAGATGCAGAAAAAACTTTTGACAAAATTAAACAGCAATTTATGTCAAAAACTTTCAACAAAGTGGGTATAGAGGGAATATACCTCAATATAATTAAGGCCATATATGACAAGCCTATAGCTATCACCATACTGAAAGCTTTTCCTCTAAGATCAGGAACAAGACAAGGATGTCCAGTTTTGGCACTTTTACTCAACATAGTATTGGAAGTCCTAGCCACAGCAATCAGACAAGAAAAAGATAAATAAAAAGAATCCAAATTGGAAGGAAGAAGTAAAACTGTCACTGTTTGCAGATGACATGGTACTATACATAGAAAATCCTAAAGATGCCACCAAGAAACTATTAGAATTCATTAATGAATTCAGTAAAGTTGCAGAATACAAAGTTAATATACAGAAATCTGTTGCATTTCTATACACTAACGATGCTCTATCAGAAAGAGAAATTAAGGAAACAACCTCATTTATAATCACATCAAAACGAATAAAACACCTAGGAGTAAATCTAAGGAGGTAAAAGACCTGTATTCAGAAAACTATAAGACACTGATGAATGAAATTGAAGATGACACTAACAGATGGAAGGATATACTGTGCTCATGAATTGGAATAACTAATATTGTTAAAATGACTATTATACTCAAGGCAATCTACAGATTCAATGCAATCCCATCAAAATACCAATGGTATTTTTCACAGACCTAGGACAAATAATTCTAAAATTTGTATGGAAACACAAAAGACCCCAAATAGCCAAAGCAATCTTAAGAAAGAAGAACAAAGCTGGAGGTATCATGCTCCCTGATTTCAAACTATGTTACAAAGCTCCAGTAATCAAAACAGTATGGTACTAGCACAAAAACAGACACATACATCAATGGAACCGAATATAGAGCCCAGAAATAAACCTACACTTATATGGCAATTCATCTATGACAAAGGAGGCAAGATATACAATGGAGAAAAGACAGCCTCTTCAATAAATGGTGTTGGGAAAACTGGATAGTTACATGCAAAAGAATAAAACTGGACTACCTTCTCACATCATGCACAAAAATAAATTCAAAATGGATTAAAGACTTGAATGTAAAACCTCAAATCATAAAACTTCTAGAAGAAAACATAAGCAGTATGTTCTTTGACATTGGTCTAAGTAATATTTTGTGGATATGTCTCCTCAAGCAAGGGAAAAAATGCAAAAATAAAGAGACCACATCAAACTAGAAAGCTTTTGCACAGTGAAGGAAGCTATCAACAAAATGAAAAGGCCACCTACTGAATGGGAGAAGATATTTGCATACAATATATCCAGTAAAGGGTTAATATCCAAAATATACAAATAACTCATATAACTCAACATCAGAGAACCAAACAACGCAATTTAAAAATGGGCAGAGGATCTGAATAAACATTTTTATAAGAAAAACATACAGACAGCTAACAGGCACATGAAAAGATGCTCAACATCACTACAGGGAAATGCAAATGAAAACCACAATGAGATATCACCCTTTACCTGTCAAAATGTCTATTATCAGAAAGACATGAAACTAATAAATATTGGCAAGGATATGGAGAAAAGGGAACTCTCATGCACTGTTGGTGGAGATGTAAATTGATACAACCACTGTGGAAAATAGTATGGAGATTCTTCAAAAAATTAAAAATAGAATTCCATATGATCCATCAATTCTAGTCCTGAGTATTTATCTGAAGAAAATGAAAACACTAATTAGAAAAGATATAGTCACCCCTATGTTCATTGTGGCATTATTTATAATAGCCAATATATGGAAGCAACCTAAGTACCCAACAATAGATGAATTGATAAAGAAGATATGGTATATATACAGAATGGAATAGTACTCAGCCATAAAAAAGAATGAAATCTTGCCATTTGCAACAACATGGATGGACCTAGAGATTATCATGATAAGTGAAATAAGTCAGACAGAGAAAGACAAATACTGTACGATTTCACTACCTGTGGAATCCAAAAAAAAATAAATGAACAAACATAACAAAAGAGAAACAAAGTCACAGGTACAGAGAACAAACAGGTGGTTGCCAAAGGGGTGGGGGATGAGACAGATTAAGAGGTACAAACTTCCAGTAGCAAAGTAAATAGGTCATGGCTATGAAATGTACAGTGTGAGGATTATAGTCAATAATTAGGTAACATCTTTTTGTATGGTGATAGATCATACTAGACTTATTGTGGTGGTCATTTCAAAATGTATAGAAATATCAAATCACTGTGTTGTATAGCAGGAACTAATATTCTGTTGTAGGTCAATTATACTTCAAAACCAACCAATGAACCAAACAAACAAAAGAACTCATAGAAAAAGAGACCAGATTTGTATTTTTTTCTATCTCTTTAATGTTGTATCTATATGAGATGATGGATATTCACTAAATTTATTGTGGTAATCATTTCATGATATATGTAAGCAAAACCATTATGACATACACCTTAAACTTATATAGTGCTGTATGTCAATTATATCTCAATAAAACTGGAAGAAAAAAATTCTCCTGTTTCTATTTCACTAAGTATCTTTCATTATTTTACCTTAAAATTTTAATTAAAATAGGACACACAAACTGAAAAGTACACTGGGGTAATCTGCTAATGCTTCCTAAAGATATGTCCACATCCAAATACCTAGAACCTCTGAAAGTCATCTTATTTGGAAAAAGTGTCTTTGCATATATGATTAAATTATGGATTCTGAGATGAGACTATACTGGATCATACAGGTGGGCCTTAAATGCCATCACAAGCATCTTTATAAGAGAGAGGCAGAGAAAGGTTAGAACATACAGAGGAGAAGGTGATGTGAAGATGAAGGCAGAGATGGGACTGATGTAGCCTTAAGTCAAGGAGTGCTGGCAGCCACCAGCATCTGGAAGAGACAAAGAATGGATTCTGCTCTAGTCTCTGGAGGAAGTGAAGACCTGCCAGCACCTTGATTTCAGATTTTTAACCTGTAGAACTGTAAGAATAAATTTCTGTAGCAGCCCTCAGCAACGAATACATGTACAGACCAATGTGTGCTACTCAATGGATTATCAAAAAAGCTAATATTTATAACTACCATCTAATTCAAGAAAGATGGCTAACATCCTATTAGTGTCCTCTTATCCTTCTTACAACTTTTTCCATCACCCCTAAATGTAACCACTACACCTTGATTTCTATAACCATAGTTTATTTATGCCTGTTTTGAACTTTAAATAATTCACACTTATCTGTTGTATGTGTTTTTCCTCCTTAGTATTATATTGTAAGGTTTATCCATGTTGCTGTGATTAACTACAGTTTGTTCATTTTCATTACAGAATATTATTCTATTGCATGGCTAGACCATAATTTATTTAGCCATTATACTATTGAGGGGGCATTTGGGTTGTTTCCAACTTTACGTCATCATAAACAATGCTGCTATGAACAGCACTGTTCATATGTACACATCTTTCTTGCTTTCTTCCTTCTTTTCTTCCTATTTATTCTCAGGTGTAATTGCTGGCTTATAGGGTTTGCATATGTTCAACTTTAGTAGATAATGCCAAACAATGCTGTTGTACTGACTTACATTCCCTCCAGCAGTGTGTGAGGGTTCCTGATGCCTCATATCCTCTTCAGGATTTGGTATTCTTAGTCTTTTACTTTCAGGCTTATTTTTCCCATTTTAAACTTTAGCTGTTCTGCTGGGAGTGTAAATGCATCTCATATACATTTAAAATATATATATACAAACTTTTATATTAAGAAATGAAATACAAAATAGCAAAAATTTGTAAGTGTACAACTCAATGAAGTGAAAGTGTCTATGATACTGCCATCCAAATAAAGAACATTACCAGCATCCCAGAAGTCTTCCTCATATTGGCTGCTATTACACTTTCTCTGTTCCTCAAAGGTAACCAATAACAATTTCTACTCTATGAATAACTTTTCTTGCTTTTGAACTTTATATTAATGAGATAACAGAATGTATAAATTTTTGTGTTCATTGACAGGGCCTAAAAGAAGTGACATGCCAGCAAAAGTGCTCAGATATTAGGTTCTAAATACCACTTTCCAATAAAAAGAACCAAAGTTCCTTGGAGAAATGGCTGATTTCAGGGCTTGAACAGGAAAATTAATCTGAACGATCTTGTACCAGAAAGTAAGAAAGTACTTTTAAAAAATTGAGTCATGTCAAAAGGACTTAGGAGTCAAAGCGACACAACACCTAATGGTCAGAGTTGGAACAATTTGAGCAACAAAATAAATAATTACAGCATTATATTATAACCCAAAGAATAAAATCGATGTCCATGAATTCATGCTAGTATCAATAAATGTTGGAGAGGGGACAAATCTTTCTTAGAGAAGAAATTCCATTAATAAATGTAGAAAGAATGAAAGAAATAGAAAATCCCCATTAGAATACCATGGTAATAACTGCCACAGACAAATTCCATTGATGAATGCTAAAATTAGTGGATGAAATTTTTAAAGAGGAACAGGATATTTGCATAGCCTGCAGTAACTTTCCTGAAAATATTTTTAAATTACTCTAGTGGTTTTATCATATTTCCATAAATTCCTTGATTTTCCTCTTTCCATGAGGTGAAATTAATCCCTCTCCCCTTGAGTGTGGGCTGGATTTAAGGACTCCCTTCTAATGAAGAGAGAATGGGAAGAGAAAATGAATAACTTTACAGTGGAGAAACCTGCAGACACTACCATAATCAAATGATCAAGGTTAACATCACCAGTGATGCCACGTTGATAGCATGTACTCCCTGATATGATACAATGAAAGGTGAGTGCCTTCTGTGATGTTCTTCTCAAAGCTCCATTACTTCAGTCTAATAATGAGAAAACACCAGACAACTCCAAACTGAGGGACATTCTACAAAATATCTGATGAGTACTCTTCAAAAGTGCTTAGGTCATGAGAGACACGGAAAGACTGAGAAACGACCACAGATTACAGAAGATTAAGGAGGCATGATCACTAAATGCAACCTGGTATCCTGGATGGGAACTTGGAACAGAAAAATGCCATTAACAGAAAATCTGGGAAAATCTGAATAATGTCTGTAGTTTAATTTATAGTATTATTGATCAATTCTTAGTGTTGATGGGTGTCCCATAGTTACATAGGGAAAGCTGAGTAAAGGATATGAGAACTCTCTGTAACATCTTTGCAACTCTCTGTAAATCTAAAATGATATAAGAAATAAAAAGTTAAAAACAAGAATCTGAACTGTGTAGAAAAAAATCTAGAAACAAAAATCCTTCAACTGGTGGGTGGATGAACCGTGGAACATCCATACAGTGGAAGACTCCTTGGTAATACAAAGGAATGAACTATTGATACACACAACAACATGGGTGAATCTCAAATGTATTATGCTCAG
Organism: Balaenoptera physalus; assembly: GCF_965194825.1. Taxonomy (NCBI): domain Eukaryota; kingdom Metazoa; phylum Chordata; class Mammalia; order Artiodactyla; family Balaenopteridae; genus Balaenoptera; species Balaenoptera physalus. Next base: position 33,369,262 of record NC_138891.1, read on the forward strand.
TAAAAGAAGCCAAACTCAAAGTCATGTATGATTTAATTTTTATGACATTCTGGAAAAGGCAAAAATGTAGTGATGAAGAACAGAGTAGTGGTTGCTTGTGGTAAGGGCTGGTAGGGAGGAGTTGACTGCAATGGGGCAGCATAAAGGACTTTTGGGGGTAGTAGAACTGTTCTGCAGCTAGATTGTGGTGGTGGTTACACAACTCTATTTGTCAAAACATAAAACTGTATAACATAAAAAGTCAATTTTTCTACATAAAAGTTGAAATGAAATTTTAAAACAAAAAAATTAAAAGTTGCTGAATATCTTGACACTAATAATTTTATATATTGCAAATACAGATAGAAATCTACTATACATATAAAGTTATATATAGAAAATATATACTTCATCAAAATGGAGGCAAATTAAAATAGAAAGCCTAAATAATGTAACAATTTAAAAAATACAACTGACTGTAACAATTTTCTCACAAAGAAAACATCAGACCATGATGGTTTTACCAGGAATAGACATTCCAACTCTAAATAAACTATTACACAGTATAGAAAAAGAGAGAAAAAATTCTATTTTATAAAATTAATGTAACTTTGACATCAAACTCAACAAGAATAGTATAAGAAAATTATCTCTCATGAAAAATGATGCAAAATTAAATACCAGGATCAAGTAATGTATAAAATTAAAAGTTGATACATCAGGATTGAACTGGATTTATCCTACAAATTAAATTTGAATTTAACATTAGAAAATTAAGTCAATAATCACACTAAAATATTAATGTATTAAAGGAGAAAAGCAATCCAGTCATCTCAGTACAGAAGCAAAAAAATGTTTGAAAATATTCAACAATCAGTCATGACTTAAAAAAACCAACAAATTAGCAAACTAGGAATAAAAGGAAACCTCTTTACCTCGATAAAGAATTCTATAAAAACCTATAGCAAACATCTTACTTGGTGGTGTTGAAGTAAATCCCATTACTTAAGGACTTCTGAAGTGTTGAAACCATCCCTTTAAAATCAGGAACAAAACAATGACATTCATTATCCTCACTTTTGTTCAATCTCTAGCTAGTGCAGCAAAGCATATTTATATATATTTGTATATATGTGTATATATGTGTGTCGGGGGTAGGCTTTGCAAGGGAGAAAACAAAACCTTCATTAATCTCAGGTAATAAAATTGTCTACTTCAAAAATTCAAAGGGATTCCAAATAAATTATTAGTATTAATAAACTAGCAAGTTTGCTAGACACAAAATTAACATATGAAAATAAATTGTTTTGCTCTACATAATTAAACATTAAAAATGTAATTTTTGACAGCAACAGTCAGCTCTACCCACCACCAGAGCCTCCCATCAAGCCTCTTAGATAGCCTCAACCACCAGAGGACAGACAGCAGAAGCAAGAAAAACTACAATCCTGCAGCCTGTGGAACAAAAACCACATTCACAGAAAGATAGACAAGATGAAAAGGCAGAGGGCTATATACCAGATGAAGGAACAAGATAAAACCCCAGAAAAACGACTAAATGAAGTGGAGATAGGCAACCTTCCAGAAAAAGAATTCAGAATAATGATAGTGAAGATGATCCAGGACCCCGGAAAAAGGATGGAGGCAAAGATTGAGAAGATGCAAGAAATGTTTAACAAAGACCTAGAAGAATTAAAGAACAAACAAACAGAGATGAACAATACAATAACTGAAATGAAAACTACACTAGAAGGAATCAATAGCAGAATAACTGAGTCAGAAGAATGGATAAGTGACCTGGAAGACAGAATGGTGAAAATCACTGCTGCGAAAAAGAATAAAGAAAAAAAGAATGAAAAGAAATGAAGACAGCCTAAGAGACCTCTGGGACAACAGTAAACGCAACAACATTCGCATTATAGGGATCCCAGAAGGAGAAGAGAGAGAGAAAGGACCAGAGAAAATATTTGAAGAGATTATAGTCGAAAACTTCCCTAACATGGGAAAGGAAATAGCCACCCAAGTCCAGGAAGCGCAGAGAGTCCCATACAGGATAAACCCAAGGAGAAACAGGCCGAGACATATAGTAATCAAATTGGCAAAAATTAAAGACAAAGAAAAATTATTGAAAGCATCAAGGGGAAAATGACAAATAACATACAAGGGAACTCCCATAAGGTTAACAGCTGATTTCTCAGCAGAAACTCTACAAGCCAGAAGGGAGTGGCATGATATACTTAAAGTGATGAAAGGGAAGAACCTACAACCAAGATTACTCTACCCGGCAAGGATCTCATTTAGATTTGCTGGAGAAATCAAAAGCTTTACAGACAAGCAAAGCTAAGAGAATTCAGCACCACCAAACCAGCTCTACAACAAATGCTAACGGAACTTCTTTAAGTGGGAACACAAGAGAAGAAAAGGACCTACAAAAACAAACCCAAAACAATTAAGAAAATGGTCATAGGAACATACATAGCGATAATTACCTTAAACGTGAATGGATTAAATGCTCCAACCAAAAGACACAGGCTTGCTGAATGGATACAAAAACAAGACCCATATATATGCTGTCTACAGGAGACCCACTTCACACCTAGGGACACATACAGACTGAAAGTGAGGGGATGGAAAAAGATATTCCATGCAAATGGAAATCAAAAGAAAGCTGGAGTAGCTATACTCATATCAGATAAAATAGACTTTAAAATAAAGAATGTTACAAGAGACTAGGAAGGACACTTCATAATGATCAAGGGATCAATCCAAGAAGAAGATATAACAATTATAAATATATATGCACCTGAAATAGAAGCACCTCAATACATAAGGCAACTGCTAACAGCTATAAAAGAGGAAATCGACAGTAACACAATAATAGTGGGGGACTTTAACACCTCACTTACACCAATGGACAGATCATCCAAAATGAAAATAAATAAGGAAACAGAAGCTTTAAATGACACAATAGACCAGATAGATTTAATTGATATTTACAGGACATTCCATCCAAAAACAACAGATTACAGTTTCTTCTCAAGTGCGCATGGAACATTCTCCAGGATAGATCATATCTTGGGTCACAAATCAAGCCTCAGTAAATTTAAGAAAATTGAAATCATATCAAGCATCTTTTCTGACCACAACACTATGAGATTAGAAATGAATTACAGGGAAAAAAACGTGAAAAGCACAAACACATGGAGGCTAAACAATACGTTACTAAATAACCAAGAGATCACTGAAGAAATCAAAGAGGAAATCAAAAAATACTTAGAGACAAATGACAATGAAAACACGACGATCCAAAACCTATGGGATGCAGCAAAAGCAGTTCTAAGAGGGAAGTTTATAGCTATACAATCCCACCTCAAGAAACAAGAAAAATCTCAAGTAAACAATCTAACCTTACACCTAAAGAAACTAGAGAAAGAAGAACAAACAAAACCCAAAGTTAGCAGAAGGAAAGAAATCATAAAGATCAGAGCAGAAATAAATGAAATAGAAACAAAGAAAACAATAGCAAAGATCAATAAAACTAAAAGCTGGTTCTTTGAGAAGAGAAACAAAATTGATAAGCCATTAGCCAGACTCAACAAGAAAAAGAGGGAGAGGACTCGAATCAATAAAATTAGAAATGAAAAAGGAGAAGCTAAAACAGACACCACAGAAATACAAAGCATCCTAAGAGACTACTACAAGCAACTCTATGCCAATAAAATGGACAACCTGGAAGAAATGGACAAATTCTCAGAAAGGTATAACCTTCCAAGACTGGACCAGGAAGAAATAGAAAATATGAACAGACCACTCACAAGTAATGAAATTAAAACTGTGACTAAAAATCTTCCAACAAACAAAAGTCCAGGACCAGATGGCTTCACAGGTGGATTCTATCAAACATTTAGAGAAGAGCTAACATCCATCCTTCTCAAACTCTTCCAAAAAATTGCAGAGGAAGGAACACTCCCAAACTCATTCTATGAGGCCACCATCATGCTGATACCAAAACCAGACAAAGATACTACAAAAAAAGAAAATTACAGACCAATATCACTGATGAATATAGATGCAAAAATCCTCAACAAAATACTAGCAAACAGAATCCAACAACACATTAAAAGGATCATACACCACGGTCAAGTGGGATTTATCCCAGGGATGCAAGGATTCTTCAATATACACAAAGCAATCAATGTGATACACCATATTAACAAATTGAAGAATGAAAACCATATGACCATCTCAATAGGTGCAGAAAAAGCTTTTGACAAAATTCAACATCCATTTATGATAAAAACTCCCCCTCTGTATTGTTTAACGATGGCTTTTGTTTATGGAAAATTAGGAATGACTTTATGAGCAAATAACACATAGAATTCAGGAATGCAATTCTTTTTACTTTGGTTCAGTACTTAATAATCAACTTTTGATTATAACTACATTTGATTGTACTCACAAGATAATTATCCTTTAATATTAGAAATACTGGAAAGTTTACGTTTTGCTCACAGATTCTGCCCAAAGCACAGCTTACATTAATGACAACTTTCTTGCCTCTTAATGGTAATGAATTATATTACACCTCTGTAAAACACATGTGCCAGTATTTGCTGGCAAAACAAGATAATTAGCAGGGTTTGTCTAACAACTGTATTTTCTTTAATGCAGTGCCATTAAATCACAACCACATTTCAGCGTAAAATATTCCACATGTTTCTCAGCAGCTTTCTGGGAAGGGCTTAGTACTTTTGTAATTCAATATTGGGGTATTTGAGAAGCATAGAAACAATTATTTGAGAGCACACTCAGTGTACGCATGGTGAGGAAGAACATTCTCCTGGTCTGGCTACTCTCTATCACCTGAAGGAAAAACACCAGTGCATATGCTGAAGTTTACTTGGAAAATAGAAATGACATTCATACTTTCTATCACATTTTAAGACATACATAACTTCTTTTTCTTTCTTTCAAGTGAAACTTATTCTCCGAGCATAACAGATTTAGTACAGGTTACTCTAAAACTGCTGTCTCTGCAATTTAGAAGTTATGATTGAAATGGAAAAATTTCTGTGCTCAAAGTACCAAATCCTAAATATATTCTTGTATAACACAGGTCATTTGCACAAATACAATTATGTAAAAACTAAACAGGGACCTTAGGAATGAAACCTGTTATGACTAAGAATATGATCTACCATGAATATTAAGGAATATGAATATTCATGACTTAATCAATAAAAACAAGCCAAGCTTGGAAATTGTGACATTTGAGCAGTAACACCAATTCTACATTATCCATGAAAAATCAGAGGTAAAAATGAAGAAATTATTGAGGCTGACAACCCACAAATCTAATTTTCATTGTTTTCCCCATCAAACCTTCCTAAGAGCTAATGACAAGCAGGCCAAATGACTAATTTGATATTCACCATTTTTATTCTCCCTGACTACTCATAGCTGGAAATATTCCTGAGGAGTGAAATGGCCAAAAGGCATCTAGCCAGAAAAGAAGGGGGATACAAGCCAAGGGTTGTGGATTGCTCACAGATTGGTTACTTAACCACCAAATAATATAATTTTCTGGAAACTGATGAACTGTATCTAGACATTTTTTATTGTGTGTGTACATGTATGTACATGTATACTTATATATTCCCACTTCCTACCACATCTACACTAGGCTGAGTAGGACCAAAGTTTCATCTTGTACTTCTGATCTTAAAGCTTCTTTGTGTTGAGATTTGATGGATTATTATTATATTTGCTTACATCTACAATACCACTGGCCAGTATTGGCCTATGATTAAGTTTTAGTATGATGCATGTGTCAAAATCTATATGATGCCATAATAGTAAAGAACTTATGTAATACTTTGAATATATGGCCCTTATAGAAGCCATCCTTGACCCTGAAAGACAGGACAAATTCCTTGTTGGCTTGTATGCATGCTTCCAGCAGGTAGATATTATTGGAAGGCCACATAGCTCATCAGCAGTTCTGAAGTCAAGTACTATGAGCCACACAATGTTTAGGACATGAAGCTGTAAGAGTAAGCATCAAAATTTAAAATTCAGACACATTTTAGGTTTTGATGGGAAATGAGCTAAAAAGCAGGTAGCCGCTTCATAAATGGAATAAGCAGGTCATGGCAGGGGAAAATGAGGTGGAATTTTTCCCCACAATGGACCAAATGCTTTGTGCATTTTCAGAAAGTCTACTTAGACCTGAACATCCTGATTATATCAATTCCAACAGCTCAGTTTCCCTCAATAGAGGCTAATATTGATTCAGGAATGGGCTACTAAAATGGACATCGTGGCTCACATTGTATTTGTTTTTAGAAAGATTTTATTTGGAAAGATGTTTCACTCAAATGTTTACTTTTAAAATTCCTTAATATGCAAAAGGGAGCCACAGGATGCATTTACATTTAAAGTGGTAGCAAGTGATACATTTTACTTTTGTACAGGTTTTTCTGCACATCTGCAGATAATTAGTTAAACATTTGTTCAAATGAGAGAAAGCATACAATTCCTTTGGCTATGTATTTCACTTGAATTATTAATCTTGTTGAGAGAGTCTGGCAGCAAGGGCATTATACCCAAAACAATTCTTTCATTTTATTTGACTTAAAAAAGCTTGCCAGTGCTCGCAGTAGATCTTTTACTAAAAGGTAATGCTGACAGAGAAGTGAGTGAAAGCATACATTTAGAATACCTAATTAAATGATGTCAGTTTGCCACTGGCAGGGAACTGTATTGTTTTCTGCCATAAAAAAACACGTGGTAAGGGGCGTCCCTGGTGGCGCAGTGGTTGGGAATCCGCCTGCCAATGCAGGGGACACGGGTTCGAGCCCTGGTATGGGAGGATCCCACATGCCGCAGAGCAACTGGGCTCGTGAGCCACAACTACTGAGCCTGCGCGTCTGGAGCCTGTGCTCCGCAACAAGAGAGGCCGCGATAGTGAGAGGCCCGCGCACCGCGATGAAGAGTGGCCCCCGCTCGCCACAACTGGAGAAAGCCCTCGCACAGAAACGAAGACCCAACACAGCCAAAAATAAATAATAAATAAACAAATAAAATTTAAAACAAAACAAAACATGTGGCAATACACAGTAAATATTTCCAAGGATCCAGAGAACTGATTTCACTTCTTCTCACCCAATTCTCAGTAATAACAATTAAGGATTACAGTACAGTTTTTGCTATTGAACTCGGCCGAGTTCTTTGAGGTCAGAGAATGTGCTCTCAATATCTGTGGCACTCTGTATAAGCTCTCTACAAACCAGGGTGTTGTGTTCATAGTAAATGCCTAATTAATGTTTTTATTTTAATAAATAATTTTTGGTCCCTTGAGAGCCACAGAGATGGGGTGCTATACCTGGGCTCCCAAGTCTCATCTGGCGATGCTCTTACCTCTGCACATTGCACCCAAGTGGTTCAGCTCACACAGTTCGAGTACCTCATTCACTCCAAGTCTATGCCTGCTGATGGGATGGAAATGCACTTTGTCACGTGTCTGAGCTGTGAAAACCAACAAATAAAACATGAAACCTGCAGGCAAAGGAATGTACTTCTAAAGGCTTGATAAATGTGCTCACTGCCATGTTATATATAACAGCAACTTATAATCAATTCCTAATTTAGTGGTGAGGAACTTGGTGTCCTCAGATTTGGATTGGACTGAAGTTTAACCTTTTTATTTTGAATGGATGAAATGTGTAGTGTAAATAAAATGTGAACTAGATTATCTTTTTGAAAATGGTCATTTAAAAATATTAACATTATTATTTAATGTTAGTGCTGTTATTAATTACTAATAAATTCTGTTTACCCATTGTAGCAGACCCAATCAGGTATCTGTTTAGGCACACTACCTTGATGGTTTGACTTATTCTTCTAGAAGGTAATATACCTGTATTAAAATAAGACATGTAATCCCAACTCCTAGTTTATCCCTCAATCTGTAAAGCTTTAACTCACCACCAAAGTTTAATAAATCCACTAGATTATCTGCCCTTTAGGGAAAAAACCTGAATCTGTGTGTGTGTGTATGCATGTGTATCCCCTAAGTACTAAACACGTACCTGATACATGACAGATAGTTATTAATATTTGGGGAATGAACTAGTGTATTTTGCTCTTATTATTTTGACTTGCAAAGAAATTTTTTTGCTGCCAAATTTTACATGGGGATGATATCTTCATTTTGTTAGGGGGCAGTCTATCCCAGAAATAAGAAAGCTCAGATATATCTGATTACTTGTTTAGATAAATATAGCATTCAACACTAGAGTGGGGAATAATAACTACCAGGTATTGCATATGTCAATGTGTCTAGTTCTTTAACTCCATTTTCTTAATTCTCCCAATATTCACAATATCTACAAATGGGTATTATCATACCATTTAACAGATGAAGAAATCAAGACTCAAAAAATCAAAAGCAATGATAATAAATGACTCAAAATCTCTGTGGTTTCAACAAAGAATTCTCTCTCACCAACATTCCTTGTCCATCACATGTTTGCAGGTATACTCCCTATCATCTGTACCCTGGTACTCAGCCTTAAGGAGCAGCCCCTATCATGGTTGTTGCCAGACTCATGACAGTGATTAAAAACATCACAGCAGATCTTGAGTTGCCTCTTAAATGTTCTGTCTGTCACTTTTGTTCATATATCACTGGTCAAGACAAGTCATGTGGCCAAGCTGATTTCAAGGAAGCACAGATGTATAATCTTCCCATGGAGAGGGGCACCTCAAAAGGGGGAATGGATATTTTGAACAAGAATACAATCTACCACCGTAGCAGCAAGAGCTGATCTGATCACAAGCCTGCTAACAGCAAAATAAAAAGATCCCTGTCCAGAAATGCAAGGGCTGATTACAGCCATGGAGATGACCTATGAGGCAGTTTGAGGCATTTTTGTCTTCTTTTCTTTTCTTCTTAACTTTGCCTCAAGCTTCCTGTCTTCTGCACTTCTGTTATGTAGACTAGGATTTGAATTCCAGCTCATTTATGAGCTGAAACAAGTTATTAGCTTCTCTGATCCTTTTTTTTTTTTTCATCTGTAAAATAGGGATCATCATAATACCTACTTTCCAGGATTAGAGATATTGAAAATAATGCACTTTGTGTAATGCTTGGTATGCAGAAGGCATTTTAAAGAATGGTACACAATAATGGTACAAGGAACTACTGTCAACCAATCATCAGGAAATGGAATATTCCTCAAATTTGAAATCTAAGAATGTCATGACAATACGTCTGCAGACTCCTTTAAGAAATGTCGAGTTAGTGATTTGACCAAAATGTGTAGGATGCAGGTAGATAGACGGAATTTTAGAAGAATAAACACAAAATGATAATCAATAGATCTGTGTCTCAGCAGTGGTCAACCAAGCCCTCATAGGAACACTGAGTGTTTGTGTAGGTAAAAAAGTCTGAAAAGTACAGATTCACAAACTTCTGTTTCCTTGAACTTTTCACATATATTTTTAAATATAATTTTAACATTATTTGGGGGGAAAAAATAGCCAAAGAGCCCTTTTGCTCTTGCCAGTAAAGTTACACAGAAAATGATAACAACAGCTCCGCATTTATTCCTCAACATATCTCTCTTTAGTTCTTCTCTACTTTAAATCAGAGTCCCAGATTAGATCTGTATAGAGTGATGAATCCAAACACTGCTAAGATAATGGGAAATTATTTAACAGGTCCTCCTCTGCACCCCATGTATCCAGCCACATGACTGCGTGTGTGGCTGTTTGCCTTGTCTAAGTGTTCATATGACACTTATGACACTCCACAGCCATGTCTCATGGAGCCAAAAGTTCAGGAATTTTTTTATCTGTAAAGTATCAAACAACAAGTTTTATCAGTTTGTTTTTTTTTTTTTCATTGTGTGAGTATGTAGAATTGATGACTTGGCCAGAAGGTTTTTTGTTTTCAACAAAAATGAACTCAGGAGAAAATTTAACATTCTGTAAGTAAACCCTTCTTTATCGAAAAATATGAATTATCTAGGAGTTTAGAGAAAGGCATGGATTCAAGTATAAGGGAAGGTGGGTAGGGAGAAGAATCTATGGATAACATGTATTTCAGTCACTGTTTGCCTGATATTTTGGCATGGTATTCACAGGACCTCAACTCTACTAAAAAACAAATAAACAAAAGCAGTCTCTATAGATTTCTCTACACCTATGTCTTTTTTTTTTTCCCATGCTGTGCGGCATGCGGGATGTGGGATCTTAATTCCCCAACCAGGTATCGAACAGTGGAAGCGCGGAGTCATAACCACTGGACCACCAGGGAAGTCCCCCTACCTCCTGTTTTCAGCTAAACCTTAGTAGAGAAAAATCCAGAGCACAGGGTATTTATTTCAACCTAGTTTTATGTAATGCCCCAATTCTCCATTTTAATAGCAATATTATAAAGTTATTATATATTATCATTACCTTTCGAATTGCTTTAAAATATTTTGAGACTTGAGAAGACTTCGGTTTCCAGTATTGGCAGGCTTGGTTATTTGGACCAACCCTCTTACTGAAAAGAGATACCAAGCTCAAATAAATTATTAAAAACAATCCTTAAAAAACATGAAGAGCTGACAATACAGGAAGGAAGTACCAACCAAAAACTGAAAGGAAAACAGGACCTTAGAGAGATAAGGAAACCGGGGAGCTGCTTTCCTCCTGAAGGCTTTTGTGACTTTAGCAAATTTGAACTTTCATTTTGAAAGCCTCTTTAGTGAGAGTAATAGAAATTAAATGCCCATGTCTGATTGAAATGGGAATCTAACTGCAGACTGTCTCCAGAATAAGCTGGGACTCCAGCATCACTCAGAGTAAATCAGAGTAGAAGAGCCCTCACATGCCCTTGCAGCCTGAGATCATATTACAAAGGAATGAATTTCAAGCCCTGAACATGAAATAAGGGGTCCCAACTGATAGTTTCAAAGCAAAGTCAAATCCTCTATGGAGAAATAAACTTTCTCTTAAGCCCCAAAATAATCCTTAAATAAATGTTCAAAGACAATGAACAGTATACAGTCAAAGATTATCAGGCTCAGTAGGAAGTAACTAACACACCAAGAGTGAAAACAAGCAGAATAGCTTGTGTAAACAGCTGCCCTAGCTATTTAAAGGGATCATAAACGGAAGATAGATAAAATTTATTCTTTGTGATTCAAGTAGACATATGACTTCTGGAAGGAAGTCAGGGAGAGGCCACTTTTGATCCAATAAAATGAACACATTAATTGGAACTCTTAAAAAGCAGACTGGACACACTTCCAGGCAGCGAATCTACTTGCACTGAAAATATCAATATATAAGAAGATACTGGAAATTCAAGTTACCATTGTAAAAGAGTCACTGAGTGACAGGTTGAACTGGATAACCTCTCAGTTTCCTTCCAAGTTGCAACATTATTTCAAGAATCAGATTGAGACCAGGAATTAGGCACAGTGGATGTGAACACACAGCTAATAAGGCAATTGCTTTGCTGTAGTACAAGTTTTATTACCTAAATATACTATTCAAATATGCTTTTTTTTTTGTCTGCTGTGGTATCTATAAGCTAGAATTCATTGTCTACCATGTAGTTTAACTATGGAATACTTTTTTGGAAATATTTTACTAAACTGAATTCACAATAAAATTCTTGTTTACAGAATTGAAACATATAGATGTTATGAGGTTTAAACTGCTTCCTTTCCAGATATTAGTATCTATTATTTCTATTTATAGTCTTGACATTATTTTACAACATAAAAATATATCTTCAGATTAATATTTTAAAAGTCTAAAATATAATGCTACATGTTTAATTGGGAAGTAGTAATAAAATAATATCCTTTTCCCAAGACAAAAAACAAAAAAACCCCCAAAAAACCAAGCAGAATCAACAGCAGCAGACCCACAGGATCTTCAGATATTAAAAAAACCAGTCACAGACAATAAACAATCTACAATTATTATTGATTATTATCTTTAAAGCAATAAAATGCAAACTTAAAGATATTTGCAGGAACAACAAACAATACAAAGTGACATAGATCTGAAATTGATCCAAATAGAATATCTGGAAATGACTATATAATTAAGAATTCAATGACTAGATTGGACACAAAGAATTAGTATACTGGGAGATTGGAAGAAATTATACAGAATGCACAATAAAGATGGAAAGAAACAGAAAAGAGAATCTTTGACATGGAGTTGGGAATGAGAAGGTCTAACATAATTAATCAGCATTCCAGAAGTTCCAGAGAGAGAATAAAGCAAATGTAATACTTGAAGAGATAGTTTCTGAACGTCAGCAGGATGGAGGGCTAGAAGGTGTCAACACTAATCTCACCCACAAAAAAACAAGAATGAATAAACAACTAAAAACTGAAGAAAACAGCTCAGGGAGAATTTTAGGCTATAAAGAAGTAGCAACAAAAACCCTGCAGAGCTCAAAAATTAAGGATGGCCACATAAAAAAGTACAGGAAGTGTTTTGCCTGCATTACTCCGTCCCCCAGTCTGGAGCTGCTGGACAGTAGGAGGAATCCCTTCAGAGGAATTTCACCACGTGGAGAGAAGGCGAGCGGGAGAACCCCAGCAAGCTTCACCATTGTTGTGGATGCTTGCAGCTTTTGCTACAGAGGTCTCCCACAGTCATCGTGGATGCTGATCCTAGATAACAGAACAGCCAGGAGTGCCCCCCTCTGCTCCTACTCCCAGAGGCTGGAGCTGTTGCTGAGGTGAGACTTGCCCTCAGGGGCCCCAGTTGCTGCTGTGCTCTGCTCTCATGGTTAAGGTGCCATAGCACCTTACCATATACAGGGGTGGAGCTGCCACTGCTCTGTGCCCACCCCTGACCCCAGGTTAGGGCTTTGTCCCACCATTACCAACCTCCACTGCCCTGAGCCATGCCCCCAGGGTCCGAAGTCTCTCTTTGGCTGTCATTATCTGATGGTGTTGCCTCCCCCTGAGTCCCACTCGCTGAGTTCCAGGTTGCAGCTCTGAATAGCCATTTCTGGAGGCACTGATGCTGCCCTGAGGCCCATCCCCCTATCCTAGGTCAAGACTCTGAACCATCATTTCTGAGACTGATCTGCTGCTGCCCTACATGCAACCTCCTGGGTTCTTCTAGGTCATGGCTCTGACCCAGCAATACTATGACCAGACTGCTGCTGCTGCCCTGATCCCTGCCCCTAGATGAAGGTCATATCCCTGACCCATCAGTGCTGAGACTGTGCTGCCACTGCCCTGAACCCCACTCCCCAGATCCCAGCTCACATCTCTGACCAGTCATTGCCAGGTCTGTGCTTCCACTGCTCTGAGCCCAGTTCCCCAGGTCCCAACACATGGCATTAATAGACCACCAGCAGAGTCATGCTGCTGCTGTGACTGCATCCTGTGACTGCCCCCAGGGGCCAGAGTTGAGACTCTGACCCACCATCCCTAAGCTGTGCTATTATTACACCCTATCTGCTGGGCCTGAGTCACTGCTGCACCTTTTCATCTCAGGACCTGTGCCACTGCTGCATTCCTGCCTCTCTCCACCCCTACCTGTCAGCTGGAGTCACAGCGGTGAGCCCCTGAGACCCAGGTATTATTAGTTCCATGGGATATCTGTGCATCCCCACACCCTAGACACCAGTGCTGCAGTTACAGCAACTGCACCTATGCCCCAGGACCCAGATGCTGTGGTAGTTCCACATGCACCTGATCCTAGGACCCCGTCTCTAATACCACTATGAGTGCACTGAATGTCAGCATGCCAGACTATGCACCAAGAAGGACCCCCCTCAGCTAGACCTTCCTCCCATAGGCAAACAATAACAACAACAAAAAGAATAGGAAGACCCAGCAGACTTCACTTCTGAAGAGCCCAATAACCTTGGCCAAAGAAGACTTCCACAGTCTGGCCAATGTCAACCTCAGCCAATGCAGTGCATGGAGATTGGGCCATTTTGCCTTCCTAGGAACCCGACATGCTGCATCCCACCTGGTTGGCACCTTTACAGCCACCTCTAGGTGAAAATCTTTCCCTACTAAAGCCAGTCTGAAATAAGTAGGATGATTGTGCCCTCAAATGCATACACATCAACACAAACCCATCAGAAACATGAAAAAGGAAGGAAACATGATATACCAAAGGAAGACAATAATATTCCAGTAACCAACCCCAAAGAAATGGAGATAGGCAAGTTATCTGAAAAAGAATTCAAAATAATTATCTTAAGGAAGCTCAGTGAGATTGATGAGAACACAAACACTAAACTTAGGAAACATGAACAAAACAAGACACTTAACAAAAAAATAGAAATCATAAAAAAGAACCAAACAAATTTTGGAGATGAAGACTCCAAAATAATAAAATGAAAATGAAAAATGCAATAGATAGCTTCAACAGTTGGCTCAATCAGGTAGAAGAAAGAATCCGTAAGCTTGAAGACAGATCTCTTGATATGCACCGAGGAAAATAAAGAAATTACAATTTTAAAAAGAGCAAAAATGCCTAAGTGAACAGTGGGACATGATCAAAAGAAACCATATTCACCTTAAGGGAGTCCCAGAAGGAGGAGAAGAGAGAAAGGGATAGAAACCTTATTTTAAAAAAATAATGACTGAAAACTTCCCAAATGTGGGAAGAGATATGGCCATCCAGGTGTAGGAATTTGAAAGATTCCCAAACAGATTCAACCCAAAGAGATCTTCACTGAGACACATTATAATCAAGCTCTCAAAAATCAAACACAGAGAGAATCTTGAAAGCAGCAAGAGAAAAAAAGAATCATTACATACAAAGGAATCCTGATAAAGCAATCAGCAGATTTCTCAGCAGAAAACCTGTGGGCCGGGAGAGAGTGGGATGATATATTCAAAGTGCTCAAAGAAAACAAAAGCCTGTGAAGCCATCTGGTCCTGGGCTTTTGTTTGTTGGAAGATTTTTAATCACAGTCTCAATTTCAGTGCTTGTGATTGGTCTGTTTATATTTTCTATTTCTTCCTGGCTCAGTCTTGGAAGGTTGTGCTTTTCTAAGAATTTGTCCATTTCTTCCAGGTTGTCCATTTTATTGGCATATAGTTGCTTGTAGTAATCTCTCATAATCCTTTGTATTTCTGCAGTGTCAGTTGTTACTTCTCCTTTTTCATTTCTAATTCTATTGATTTGAGTCTTCTCCCTTTTTTTCTTGATGAGTGGCTAATGGTTGATCAATTTTGTTTATCTTCTCAAAGAACCAGCTTTTAGTTTTACTGATCTTTCCTACTGTTTCTTTCATTTCTTTTTTATTTACTTCTGATCTGATCTTTATGATTTCTTTCCTTCTGCCAACTTCGGGGATTTTTTGTTCTTCTTTCTCTAATTGCTTTAGGTATAAGATTAGGTTGTTTATTTGAGATTTTTCTTGTTTCTTGAGGTAGGACTGTATTGTTATAAACTTCCTTCTTAGAATTGCTTTTGCTGCATCCCATAGGTTTTGGGTCATCGTGTTTTCATTATCATTTGTTTCTGGTATTTTTTGATTTCCTCTTTGATTTCTTCAGTGATCTATTCACAGGTGAATTCTATCAAACATTTAGAGAAGAGCTAACACCTATCCTTCTCAAATTCTTCCAAAATATAGGACAGGGAGGAACATGCCCAAACTCATTCTACAAGGCCACCATCACCCTGATACCAAAACCAGACAAAGATGTCAAAAAGAAAGAAAACTACAGGCCAATATCACTGATGAACATAGATGCAAAAATCCTCAACAAAATACTAGCAAACAGAATCCAACAACACATTAAAAGGATCATACACCATGATCAAGTGGGGTTTATCCCAGGAATGCAAGGATTCTTCAATATACGCAAATCAATCAACGTGATACACCATATTAACAAACTGAAGAATAAACACCATATGATCATCTCAGTAGATGCAGAAAAAGCTTTCGACAAAATTCAACACCCATTTATGATAAAAACCCTCCAAAAGTAAGCATAGAGGGAACTTACCTCCACATAATAGAGGCCATATATGACAAACCCAGAGCCAACATCATTCTCAGTGGTGAAAAACTGAAACCATTTCCTCTAAGATCAGGAACAAGACAAGGTTGTCCACCCTCACCACTATTATTCAACATTGTTTTGGAAGTTTTAGACACAGCAATCACAGAAGAAAATGAAATAAAAGGAATACAAATCAGAAAAGAAGTAAAACTGTCACTCTTTGCAGATGACATGGTACTATACATAGAGAATCCTAAAGATGCTACCAGAAAACTACTAGAGCTAATCAATGAATTTGGCAAAGTAGCAGGATACAAAATTAATGCACAGAAATCTCTTGCATTCCTATACACTAATGATGAAAAATCTGAAAGAGAGATTAAGGAAAAACTCCCATTTACCATTGCAACAATAAGAATAAAATACCTAGGAATAAACCTACCTAAAGGGAAAAAAGACCTGTAGGCAAAAAACTATAAGACACTGATATAAGAAATTAAAGATGATACAAACAGATGGAGAGATATACCGTGTTCTTGGAATGGAAGAATCAACATTGTGAAAATGACTGTACTACCCAAAACAATCCACAGATTCAATGCAATCCCAATCAAACTACCACTGGCATTTTTCACAGAACTAATACAAAAAATTTCACAATTTGTATGGAAACACAAAGGACCCCGAATAGCCAAAGCAATCTTGAGAAAGAAAAACGGAGCTGGAGGAATCAGGCTCCCTGACTTTACACTATAATACAAATCTACAGTAATCAAGACAGTATGGTACTGGCACAAAAACAGAAATATAGATCAATGGAACAGGACAGAAAGCCCAGAGATAAACCTACACACATACGGTCACCTTATTTTTGATAAAGGAGGCAAGAATATACAATGGAGAAAAGACAGCCTCTTCAGTAAGTGGTGCTGGGAAAACTGGACACCTACATGTAAAAGAATGAAATTAGAACACTCCTTAACACCATATACAAAAATAAACTCAAAATGGATTAAAGACCTAAATGTAAGGCCAGACTCTATAAAACTGTTAGAGGAAAACATAGGCAGAACACTCTATGACATAAATCGCAGCAAGATCCTTTTTGACCCACCTCCTAGAGAAATGGAAATAAAAACAAAAATAAACAAATGGGAACTAATGAAACTCAAAAGCTTTTGCACAGCAAAGGAAACCATAAACAGGACGAAAAAACAACCCTCAGAATGGGAGAAAATATTTCCAAATGAGGCAACTGACAAAGGATTAATCTCCAAAATTTACAAGCAGCTCATGCAGCTCAATATCAAAATAACAAACAACCCAATCCAAAAATGGGCAGAGACCTAAATAGACATCTCTGCAAAGAAGATATAGATTGCCAACAAACACATGAAAGAATGCTCAACATCATTAATCATTAGAGAAATGCTAATCAAAACTACAATGAGGGGGCTTCCCTGGTGGCGCAGTGGTTGAGAATCTGCCTGCTAATGCAGGGGACACGGGTTCGAGCCCTGGTCTGGGAGGATCCCACATGCCGTGGAGCAACTGGGCCCGTGAACCACAACTGCTGAGCCTGCCTGCGTGTCTGGAGCCTGTGCTCCGCAACAAGAGAGGCCGCGATAGTGAGAGGCCCGCGCACCGCGATGAAGAGTGGCCTCCACTTGCCGCAGCTAGAGAAAGCCCTAGCACAGAAACGAAGACCCAACATAGCAATCAATCAATCAATCAATAAATAAATAAATCTTTAAAAAAAAAAAAAAAACTACAATGAGGTGTCACCTCACACCAGTCAGAATGGCCATCATCAAAAAAAATCTACAAACAATAAATGCTGGAGAGGGTGCGGAGAAAGGGGAACCCTCTTGCACTGTTGGTGGGAATGTAAACGGATATAGCCACAATGGAGAACAGTATGGAGGTTCCTTAAAAAACTAGAAATAGAACTACCATATGACCCAGCAATCCCACTACTGGGCATATACCCTGAGAAAACCATAATTCAAAAAGAGACATGTACCACAGTGTTCATGGCAGCACTGTTTACAATAGCCAGGACATGGAAACAACCTAAATGTCCATTGACAGATGAATGGATAAAGAAGATGTGGCACATATATACAATGGAATATTACTCAGCCATAAAAAGAAATGAAATTGAGTTATTTGTAGTGAGGTGGATAGACCTAGAGTCTGTCATACAGAGTGAAGTAAGTCAGAAAGGGAAACACAAATAGCATATGCTAACACATATATATGGAATCTAAAAAAAAAAAAAAGGTTCTGATGAACCTAGGGGCAGGACAGGAATAAAGACACAGACATAGACAATGGACTTGAGGACATGGGGAGGGGGAAGGGTAAGCTGGGATGAAGTGAGAGAGTGGCATGGACATATATACACTACCAAATGTAAAATAGATAGCTAGTGGGAAGCAGCCACATAGCACAGTGAGATCAGTTCAGTGCTTTGTGGGAGGGAGACTCAAGAGGGAGGAGATATGGGGATATATGTATATGTATAGCTGATTCACTTTGTTATAAAGAACAAATTAACACACCATTGTAAAGCAATTATACTCCAATAAAGATGTTTTAAAAAAAAATGCCAACCAAGAACAGTTAACCCAGCAAAGTTGTCATTCAGAAATAAAGAAGTAAGCCTTTCCCAGACAAACAAAAACTGAGGGAAATTATCATTACTAGGCCTGCCCTCCAAGAAATGCTAAAGGGAATTCTTCAAGCTAAAACAAAAGGACTCTAATTAGTAATATAGAAACATATGAAAATATAAATTTCACTGGTAAAAGTAAATATATAATCAAATCCACATACTCTGGTACAGGGAATTCCCTGGATGTCCAGTGGTTAGGACTCCGTGCTTTCATTGCCAAGGGCATGGGTTCATTCCCTGGTCGGGGAACTAAGATCCCACAAACTTAGTTGTGGTGCGACCAAAAAAAGAAAAAACCAAAAATACAAAAAACTCTGGTCCTGCTTCGTGGTATGTAAATTTCTTTGAAATCTAGCATATAGAGACAAAAATGTTGAAAATAACTCACTATAAAATTATATTAATAGACACACAAAATTTAAAAAGATGTAAATTACGAAGACAACATTAATTGGGGGGGCAAGTAAATGGGTAGAACTTTCTTATGCAATTGAAGTTAAGTTGTTATCAGCTTAAAATAGAGAGTTCTAACGATAAGATGTGTTATGAAAGTTGCATGGTAATGACAGAGCAAAAATCTGTAACAGATATTGTATGTAAAAGAAAAAAAATAATCAAAGCAAACCACTCCAAAAAAATCATCAACTCATAAAAGACAATAAGGAAGAAAGGAATTAAGGAACCACAAAACAATCAGAAAACGATGAACAAAATGTCAGTAGTTAGTCTTCACCTATCAATAATTACTTTAAATGTAAATGGTTTAAATTTGCCAATTAAAAGACACAGAGCAGCTGAATGAATAAAAAAAAATAAGATCTATCTATATGCTGCTTACAAGAGACTCACTGAGACATTAAAGACACTCACAGGCAGAAAGTGAAGGAATGGAAAAATTATTTCAAGCAAATGGAAACTGAAAGAGAACAGGGATAGCTATACTTACATCAGACGAAATAGACTTTAAGTAAAAAATTGTAACAAGAGACAAAGAAGGTCATTGTATAATGATAAAGGGGTCAATTCATCAAGAGGGTATAACAATTATAAATATATACACACCCAATTTTGGAGCACCTAAATACATTAAATAATTATTAACAAATCTGAAGGGAGAAATAGACAGAAATGCAATAGTAGTAGGGAACTTTCAACAGTATATAGATAATCCAGACAGAAAATCAATAAGGAAATAATGGATTTGAATGACACTTAAGACTAAATGAACCTAACAGACATATAAAGAGCATTCCATCCAAGAGCAGCAGAATATGCATTCTTTTCAAGGACACATAGAACATTCTCTAGGATAGATCACATGATATGTCACTAAACATATATTAGCAAATTTAAGAAGATTGAAATAATACCAAGTATCTTTCCCAACCAGAACAGTCTGAAACTAGAAATCAGTAAGAGGAAGAAAGCTGGAAAATTCACAAACGTGGTGATTGAACAACATGCTCCTGAACACCAGTGGGTCAAAGAAGAAGTCAAAAAGGAAATCAAGAAACATCTTGAAACAAAAGAAATTGGAAGCACAACATATCAAAACCCATGGAATGCAGCAAAATCAGTTCTAAGAGGCAAGTTTATAGTGATAAATATATCAACATATCGATATAAATATGTCTTCTTACAGTAAGAAACAAGAAAGATCTCAAAGACCCTCACTTTACACCTCAAAGAACTAGAAAAAGAACGAAGCCCAAAGCTAGCAGAAGGAAAGAAATAACAAGGATCAGAGCAGAAACAAATGAAAAAGAGACCAGAAAAGCAAATAGGAGAGATCAACAAAGCTAGGAGCTGGTTCTTTGAAAAGATAAACAAAATTGACAAATCTTTGGTCAGATTAACTAAGAAAAGGAGAGGACCCAAATAAATAAACTCAAAAATGAAAGAGGAGACATTACAACTGATACCACAGAAGTACAAATGATCAGGAGAAACTACTATGCAAAATTATATGCCAACGAACAGTATAACCTAGAAAAAATGGATAAATTCCTAGACACATATGACATACCAAGACCTTATCATGAATAAATAGAAAATCTAAACAGACCAGTAACAAGGAGATTGAGTCAGTACTCAAAATCCTCTCAACACAGAAAAGCCCAGGACTAGATGGTTTTACTGGTGAATTCTACCAAATATTTAAAGAATTGATGTCACTTCTTCTCAAACTTTCCTAAAAAATTGAAAAGGAGGGAACACTTCCAAACTTATCTTTCAAGGCCAGCATTACCCTGACACCAAAATTACTACAAGAAATGAAAATTGCAGACCAATATCCCTGATGAACACAGATGCAAAAATCCTTTACAGAATATTAGCAGATTGAATTCAATACCACATTAAAAGGATCACTCACCATAATCAAATGGATTCTCACTTCTGAAGGGGAAAAGAAATGACAAGTTCCCCAGATATGCCACCGTACTGTGAATGACGAAGAGCCACTGACCACAAGGCCTTGGACCTCGTGGGTCTGCTGGCTGCTATTTGCATTCTTTTAATAAAAACCTCCTAGTGAAAGTAATATATTGACATTGCAAGCTGAAAGATTAATGTAATTATTTTGTTGTAACACATATTGAGGATTTAACTTTATCTCATATTGAAATAATACCTGAATGTTTAAAAAATTCTAACAGTACTAAAGGATATAAGATGACAACTCAGTCATTTTTTACCCTGACCTTCAGTCCACAAGATTCCCTTCCCACATTCTATTTTTTCTTTTACTTTTAAAACTTTGTATCCTTCCAGTGATATCCATGTAAATATATACAATTGACCCTTGAACAACATGGGGGTTAATCTGTGCACAACTTATAGTCAGCCTTCCATATCCACAGTTCTCCCACATCCTTGAATTCAACCAGCCATGGGCCATGTAGACTATAGTATTTACTACTGAAAAATATACATGTTTAAGTGGACCCTCACAGTTCAAGCCCACATTGTTCAAGGGACAACTGTACTTCATAGAACTCCTGGCTCCATAAAAAATGGTAGGTTACAATAACACATTGTGACATACCTTTTTCAGATATTCAGAACTTTATTTTATTGATTTACTTTGTAGCTACCAGCTAAACCTGACCAAACTTATGTTTTAGTACAGTTACTTTTTCAAAATGAATGCTTTATAAAACATTGCAGAGGCCATAATTGTTAACACAATTTGCCAAAGTGTATTTAAGTGGTCTAGTTTGTTAAGCATATCTTGGATAGGAAAGTAAATACCAGTATTGTGTAAGTACTTCTACTGCAGCTTCGGGAAGTGAAAGAGAAATTACTTCTCAGACATATAAAACAGGCAAATAAAATGGATCAAAAATTTCCTTCCCCTGATGAAAAGCTGCATTCATAGAAATATTCTGGTAAATAAAAACTATACGTTTTGCATTCAAGAGATTCCACATGCTGGTTTGAGATATGTAGAAATGGCAAGTTTCAGGTTCAACGTAGTAGATTTTGATATTTTCTTCTTCCCCCCTCCCTTCTTTTCCTCCTGTCTTGCCTTCCTTCTTTCTTTCCCTTTTAGTATCAAATGAAATGGCCCTTTCAGCTGTAGTATTTTCACTCTGAAATAAATGATCTTTGTAATGCATCTTTTAAATCTTTTCATTCTCCTTTAAGACGAAACCATTGCAGTTCTAGGTGCGCATCACATGCGCTTATTACAAACAGCTTTTCCTGACATGTTTTCAAGTAGTTCAGAGAGGTACAATTAAGGCTGCACTAAAGAACAAGGCTCATATACATCCATATTGTATGTTTTAGTTCCAATTTAGTAGCTGCTCTGGCTACAGATAGCCACAAGGAAAACAAGATTTTTTTTTAAAACAATATAGTAGCAACTGAATTTCCTAATTGTATCAGTTTTCTATTGCTGTATAAGAAATTACCACAAACTTAGCTGCTTAAGAACAATAAAACAAGTCTATTATTTCACAATCCATGGGTTAGGAGGAGTCTGGCACATTTTAGCCAGATCCTCTACTAAGGGCCTCACAAGGGCTGAAATCAAGGTGTCAGCCAGCTGCATTCTCACCTAGAAGCTTGACTAGGGAGAGCTCTGCTTCCAAAATCATTCAGGTTGCTGCAGAACTTAGTTCTTTGGAGTTGTAAGACAGAAGTCTCAGTTTTCTTGCTGGCTGTTGGCTGGGGACCACTTGTAGCTCCTAGATGATATTCTCATGTCCCTGCCACATGGCTCCCTCCATACATTGAGATGCCACATGGTCCTCTCACACTTTCACCCTTTTAACCCCCTCCTTCAGGAAGAACCCAATCCTTTTAAAAAAGCTCATCTGATTAGGTCAAGCCCACCAAAGATAATCGCCCTTTTGAAGAACTCAGAGTTAACTGATTTGGGACTTGATTACATCTGCAAAATCCCTTCACCTTTTTTATGTAAAGTAACCTAATTACAGGAGTTTTAGTCACATTCACCATCTCACTGACTCTCAAGAGGAGGAGATAATACAGAACATATACAGCTGGGGGAAGAAATCTTGGGATCACAGCATTCTCCCTGAAATGTCAATTTAACCCTTTGTTGCTCCAAGACCTCTTGTCACTTGAGCACCTTAGAGTCAAGGAATAAAATGTCTAGCATATGACCACAATACTTCTGACTAACATCTGGCAAAACCCAAAGCACAAAGTTTAAGCTACATGTTGAAGGGATTGGACAACAGAGTGAAGGCATTTAGAAGATGAAACGTCTGCAAATCTTGTTCTTTTTCTTCTCAAGACATGCTCAGTCTTTCAGATTGTCTGGCCCCAAACCCTTGACCACCCCCAAACCCCACCCCTCGCTCCAGGATCCACACCTTTCTTGTTTGGCTCACTTTGCCTTTCTTGTTTCTTTCTTTCTTTTTTTTTTTTTTTTCAAATTGTGTAACTCTGCCAGTGAATTGGTAATTTTCATGAAATTGTCAATTTAGACTGAAATACACTTATTTCAAACTAATTCTTCAAACAATCTTGGTAAAATGTAGAACTTTTTCATATTGCGTTATTTTTTATCTTTTAGTGTCTTTTAAAATGTGAAGTCTTCAAGATGGGTTCATAGCATCTATTCCATAGACTTTATAATTACCACAAAGATTTTTATTGTCAATTGAAGTTTAGCCTCTTCCTGTAATTTTCTGATCTATGGTTTATCTGTTAAGTTTTTTTCTACGTAAAGAACTTACGTAGGGTCTTGCTGGTCCTCTACTACTAAAAAAAATTGTCATTTCTTCCCTTGATGTTCTTTCTCAATTGATCTCATTTTCCTTTTCAGAAATATTTGCTTTCAGATTTACTTCAGTCTTCTTCATTTCCTTCATTCTCATCATCCTGGCTCTCTCTAATGAGGCTGTACTTCCTTACCTTCACCCAGTCCCCACTGGATGACCTTCCTCCCACCTTCTGCATCAGATGCTTTGTGGAAGATGTGTGTGCTTTCCTGCTGCCACCATCTCAATCCAAGTGTGACATGTGTGAAGGGGCGAGCAAGAGAGTGACAAGTGAGCGTTATTAAGTCCCTGAATTTGCTTTTTTTGACCTGCCCTAACCCCAATACAGATCTGGTCTTTCTAAGTTTTAGTAGCATTTGTAGAAGAGATTTAAAAACAAAAATAGCTAGCATCACTCTATCCCACTGGCTGCAAAAACCACTACTGATTCCAGAATAGTCACTTTCCTCTTTGGAAACTTGCATCTGTCAGAATTCTTTTGAATGTAAATGACAGAAAATTCCTTCCAACCTGACTCAGGCAAACAGGAAGATTTTCATCTCACTCTGCTGAACAGGCCCAGAGGACACCACTGGGAGTTGGATTCACTCCTCCTTTTGGCTCACTTATGCACCATACTGCTTCCATTCTCGGAATTCTCTCAAAGATGGCTGTGAGGGCATCCATTCCCAGGGAAAAAACAAAATCCCAGAGTTTCTTCTGGGACAATACATTTTTGAAAAGTGGGTAATGGCTTCTCTATATAGCAGCAAAATGAAAGATTTAACTGTCCCTGTAAATACCTTTGGATTTAAAGTAACTTTTGAGTTACTTTATATGGTACATACCCAATAGAAGTGTTAACTGAGTGATAAAGGAGCATGTGAATATTTACGTCCCAGTGTTAATTGCTCCAGAAAAAAAAAAAAAAGATTTCCAGTGTAAAGGAAAGGAAGATGAATGAGAAGAAAGAAGAAGAGAGGAAAGGGTATTATTTTGGTGACCTAGGTTTGGATTTATCTCAAGCAGTTAATAAATGTATAACCTGAGCAAATTACTTGATATTTTTAAGGCTCAGTTTCTCTCCACCATGGAGATAATACTTGTAGAGTGCTTTTCTCCTAGTACCATGCTGATGAAATGCAATGCTGTAGGTTAAGCTCTTTACACAGCTTGCATGTAGAAAGCTCTTAATAAATATCAGTTATCATTATTAGTTTAATTATCATTAAACCTGAAACATAATAATAGACTCTCAGATGCTGGTTTCCTCCATTTTTACTCTGTTCATTCTTTCCTTTAGCTGTAGTATTTAGTTTTATTCTATTAGTTTATTCTATTCAAGGACTGACCCAGGTTTTGTGGGGCCTAAATCTCATACAGTTTTGAAGGCCTTTTAAGAAAAAGCATATAACATTGTGAATAAAAATTAGATACATGTTTAAATTTGAAAATTTAAATTTAAAGAATGATAATAAACTACAAATACATAAATAATGGTAAATCTTGTTATAAATATCACAAATCCAGAAAATTGATAATATTTTAATTTTAATAAATTACCTCGGGATACACTTCTAAACTACTTATTTTTCTTCTTTGGTTGTACATCCTTTGGTTGCTGTATCTTATCACAGCAGTTTTTTTTGTTTTTTGTTTTTTTTTAATACAGCAGTTTTATAATGTTTTCAATGGGGAGAATAAAAAAATAATCCAGTCTTTTCTTAGGATGGTCAGTCAAATTCATTTTTAAAGTATTGATGGTTTAGCAAAGTTTCTTTCAGCTTTACAGCTCGTGACTCATAATGCCACACATGTAACTCCAGCTCCAATTTCGCTGAGATGGCACTACTTTTAGGGGCGGATCCTCAGATGATTGAAGCGCTTTGATCTCCATCTGGATGATCCTTGGTAGCTTCGATTTCTAGGTTGGCCAAGTCCTAGCTACTGCTGTTTCCTGTCGCACCGCTGCCACTTGTCCTGGTGTGGGCGGGGGGGGCGGGAGGTGGTGAAGACCCATGAAGTCCTATCAGTGAGAGACCCTTGAGTGGGGAGCAGGGCAGAGTTTCATTCATGTCCTTTTCCTTGGCATCAGAGAGTCTGGATACTCTTTGAGGTTTTCCTGGGACAGGGTTGTCACTGGGCCCTGGAGGAGGTAGAGGTAGGGTAACCTGTAAACCTCATCTATGGATCTAAGACCACCAAGAGGGCAGAGAGGATGATGCCCCAATCTGGGGTGCTGATTCTTCCCTGTGCAGGATTTAACTAGCAATTAAAAATATAGGATGCAGGCAATGTTTGGGAAAAACTAAAAAATTATTCACCGTTTATCTGAAATTCAAATTTAACTGGGCATCCTGTATTTATTTGGCAACACTAACACTGTGGGCCTACATGGCAGCTCTGGAAAGAGTCCATGCAAATAAGATGCCCTGAAGGTTAAGTTTCCTCAGCCTCATTTTAAATCTGCCCTCTGATTCTAGTGTAAAGCTTAACATTTTTTCCTGTTAAATGGGATGTTGAATCTAAAGGACCTGATTTGAATAGAAGCTCAAAAAGATGTTTTTTGTTTCTTTTTACTTTCTCCTTTAATTTTTTTCAATTTGGCTCATTATTCCAACATGTTGATCATTTAGAGTCTTAATTCTATAGCACATTATAGTACTAGTTTTGTCTGATCCTTAAATTATGGTCAGTCAGCCCCTTTAACATTACAACACAGGCAAATTATATTTGTTGTTGAAGATTGTAAGAACTGTCAATTCTGGGTCCTACTGCTTTTGTAAAACAGAAGGTCTAATAAGGGCTAGATTCCCAAACTAGAGAATTTAAATTTATTCTTTGATTATGGGAATCCTTTCACAATGTATACATATGTTAAACCATCACATTGTACACTTTAAATATATTACAATTTTATTTGTCAATTATACCCAATAAAGCTAAAAAATAAAACTCAATACTTGAAAGCAAAAATCTACACACCTCACTTACGTGGGATATAGTCAAGAATTATGTTCAGTTCTAGTTGTGGTTATCAACCTTTGGCACCTCAGGCCATAAAAGAAACAAATGTGGAATGTACTAGACCACCTGGAGAGAAAAAATAATTCTTATGTAAGAAGAGCTTACATAGCTTTCTGTGTAAAATGTCATTGCTTATAAAAATGAGAATTTTTTTAAAGAACTGTAGTCTTGAAAAAATACAAAATTTAAGAGAACAAAAAACTTAGAGAAATTTATTTTCTATTCTAGCATTTATTATTTCCAATGACAATATTTGATTGGGTCTATTTGTTCTATTTGTGTGGATTTAATATGGGAAGCCCCTAAGGGAAGATTTTTTTGGGGGGGTAAGCCATCTCAAAGGTGGTCTTTCTGCCCCCATAGGGTTGATTACTTGAATAGTTGCTTTGGCTCATGCACTGTGACCTTGGCCAATCAGCTATGGCTAGAGAAGGAGGTTTGTATTTACTCAGTACACAGCATAATCTATAGCAATTTAGGAGTAAAGAATGGCTTGGGTCACTCTCTCAATGGTAGACAGATGCCTTAAGATTTATAACTTTCACCTGAAATCTGATAAGAACAACAGGCTATTGATTTCCATCAAAACCGTAGAAAAATATTGATGAGGATGAGGCCAGGAAGAGAGAACTAAAGCCCATCATTAGATTAGTCTGCACCCTTTGGATGGGGATATCATCATTCAATCACTCACAGCTAACTGTTCTAATATCTAGACCATCTCCCCCTCCCCATTGTGTACATGAGGCTATCATGAAAAAGTTTGCTAGTAACTTGTTAAAATCTAGTTTATAACATCTTCTTCCACCTACCAAATTTAGTAATACTGTCAAAAATCAAGCAATGATGTTGGTCTGCAGTGACTTGTTCTTGATGAAGCCATTCTAATTCTGGTCTTCACTGCTTCCTTTTCTAAGTGTTCATGTATTTTTTAAAAAAATTATCTCTTCTAGGATTTTTGTCAAGCCCTATAATCTGTAATTCAATAAAAATACCTTCTTCCTCTTCTGAAAACTGTAGCAACACTTTCCATTCTTCAGTCTCCTGGCATGTCTCCTGTTTTCCATGGTTTCCCGATGATTACCTGCAGTGGTTCAGTAATTATAGCCACACGTTCTCTATGTTCCCTGAGATGCAGTTTAGCCAGGCCAAGAGATTTGAAATAATCAGAGCAAATAGGAACTCTCTCATGATTTCTCCTGCTTCCTAGGTTTCAAATCACTCTAATATTTACTCTCCACTTTTCCTGATTCCATGAGTTGGCAGAGATAGATGCTTATGGGATCCTTAATAGTTGCCATTGGTCACATTTAGTTCCAAGTCTTTGGAAGGACCTGCACCTAATCTTCAGAGGCAGAGTCAAAGGCACATTCTGAGGCACAACTAATAAACACTTAATATTTTATACTCTTAGAAGTTGCTTACAACTGTGATGCTTTACTTCTGTGACCACCAGAAGCATGAAGACCATGGAAGTCTATTATTGCATGTTCTATTGTTTCCTGAGTATATTTATTTAATAATTATGAAGTAAAGCCTAAAAAGCCTGGTGCCGGCAAGTTCTAGTTCAAGATGGCAATGTAGGAGTATCCTAAACTGACTTCCTCTCACAGACACACCAAATCTACAGCTACATATAGAAAAATCTCCTCTGAAGGAAACCTGAAAACTAGGTGAGCAATTCCTACACATCAGGTAAATGAGAAAATCCCACACTGAAATAGGGAGGAGAGGCTGAGACAATCTCACTGTAATTCCCACCCCTGGCATGGCAACCTACAAGTGGAAGGGAACTCACAACCCTAAGTGTCTCCCTGAGGATCTAAAGATTTGAACTCCATATCAGGCATCCCAACTTTTAAGACCTGATCCTAAGAGATTGGCCCCCAAAATATCTAGCTTTGAAAGCCAAGAGGGCTTGTGTCCACAAGATCCACAAGGCTCTAGTGAACTGAGAAACAATTCTTTAAGGGCTTGCATAGAATTATTTGGCTACTCCCAAGGACCAGATCCGAGGCAGCTGACGGAAAAACAGACTTCCTGTCAAAGAGTCCTATTTGCCTATCTTCATAACTACAGCCTGAAAACAGACTTCTAACTAAAAATATATCTAAGGGCCTACGATAATCCTCTCCAAAGACCTCAGAGAGTGGGTACTATCTTCACCTTCTCCCTCGGCCTCACTCCCAGTCACCAGTATCTCTTGGAAAGGAATTTGTACACACATCTTGTGCCCCCTTTTTTGCAGCTTCTATCCAGGGAACACCCCTTGATCACCTGCCTCTGGTGGCCAGCAGGGCCTATGTTTGCAGGTCCTATAGCACTGTAACAAATGGAGAAACAGTTTTTTTCCATTTTTAGAGTTTTTTTAAAGTTTATTTTTTAGATTTACAGAAAAATTGCAATTTCCATAAACCCCACACACAATTTCTGCTATTATTATTATTATTATTAACATAATAATATTATTATTATTATTAACATCTAACATTAGTATGGTACTTTTTTTTTATTCTTGAATTTTATTTTATTTTTTTATACTGCAGGTTCTTATTAGTTATCTATTTTATACATATTAGTGTATATATATCAATCCCAATCTCCCAATTCATCTCATCCCCCCCAACCTTCCCCCCTTGGTGTCTATACATTTGTTCTCTACATCTGTGTCTCTATCTCTGCCTTGCAAACCAGTTCATCTGTACCATTTTTCTAGATTCCATATATATGCATTAATTTGTGTTAATATACGATATTTGTTTTTCTCTTTCTGACATACTTCACTCTGTATGACAGTCTCTAGGTCTATCCACATCTCTACAAATGACCCAATTTCATTCCTTTTTATGGCTGAGTAATATTCCATTGTATATATGTGCCACATCTTCTTTATCCATTCATCTATTGATGGACACTTAGGTTGCTTCCATGTCCTGGCTATTGTAAATAGAGCTGCAATGAACATTTTGGTACATGATGCTTTTTGAATTATGGTTTTCTCAGGGTACATGCCCAGTAGTGGGATTGCTGGGTCATATGGTAGTTCTATTTTTAGTTTTTTAAGGAACCTCCATACTGTTCTCCAGAGTGGCTGTATCAA
Organism: Balaenoptera physalus; assembly: GCF_965194825.1. NCBI lineage: Eukaryota > Metazoa > Chordata > Mammalia > Artiodactyla > Balaenopteridae > Balaenoptera > Balaenoptera physalus. The sequence goes on from NC_138891.1 coordinate 33,399,289, forward strand.
TTTACATTTCCACCAACAGTGCAAGAGGGTTCCCTTTTCTCCACACCCTCTCCAGCATTTGTTGTTTGTAGATTTTCTGATGATGCCCATTCTAAGCAGTGTGAGGCGATACCTCACTGTAGCTTTGATTTGCATTTCTCTAATAATTAGTGATGTTAAGCAGCTTTTCATGTGCCTCTTGGCCATCTGTATGTACAGAACTAGGACAGAAAATCTTAAAATTTGTATGGAGACACAAAAGATCCAGAATAGCCAAAGCAATCTTGAGGGAAAAAAATGGAGCTGGAGGAATCAGACTTCCTGACTTCAGACTATACTACAAAGCTACAGTAATCAAGACAATATGGTATTGGCACAAAAACAGAAATAAGTCAATGGAACAAGATAGAAAGCCCAGAGATAAGCCCACGCACCTAAGGTCAATTAATCTATGACAAAGGAGGCAAGGATATACAATGGAGAAAAGACAGTCTCTTCAATAAGCGCTGCTGGGAAAACTGGACAGCTATGTGTAAAAGAATGAAATTAGAACACTCCCTAACACCATACACAAAAATAAACTCAAAATAGATTAATGACCTAAATGTAAGACCGGACACTATAAAACTCTCAGAGGAAAACATAGGAAGAACACTCTTTGACATAAGTCACAGCAAGATCTTTTTTGACCCACCTCCTAGAGTAATGGAAATAAAAACAAAAATAAACAAATGGGACCTAATGAAACTTCAAAGCTTTTGCACAGCAGAGGAAACTATAAACAAGATGAAAAGACAACCCTCAGAATGCGAGAAGATATTGGCAAATGAATCAATGGACAAAGGATTAATCTCCAAAATATATAAACAGCTCATGCAGCTCAATATTTAAAAAAACAAACAACCCAATCAAAAAATGGGCAGAAGACCTAAATAGACATTTCTCAAAAGAGAAACAGTTTTTAACCAGAGCACAGCACAGAGATAGCAGACTAAAATACACCCCCAAGTCTTTCTGTGAAAGCCTATCATCTTTCTAGCTGTGGCCTGATGGTTTGTAATTAAATACAGATTTAAGGGCTTAGTACCATCCTCTCCAGAGACTGGGAAGACAGATGGGTGCCATCTTTGTGCTCTCCCTTTGCCCCAACCCAGGTTGCTGGTATCTCTGAGAAAGGAGCTTGTGTACACATCTGGTGACCTGGCTTTTGTGGTTGTCACCCAGAAGACACATCCCTTGACAACCTAGATTTGGTGGCGAGTAGAGCTTTGTGTTCACAGTTTCAACAGGATGGTAGAAAACAATAAAACAGTCCTTAACTGGCTGTTACCCCAGAGCTCAATGCAGAGGGGGAAGACAGACATGCCCATCTCACAGTCTTCCTCTTAAAGAACTGTATTTGCATATTTAAAACCTGCTGCCTGAGGGTCTTGTTTCTAGTCAGTCTGAATCTAGGTGCCAACTGAAATCCTCCCGTTTGGGACACTGACAGGTCTTTGCACACCCTCAACTATGGGGAGCCACCAGGAATAAAGTTGGCTACTTGGGTAATCAGAGCTTGGAGAGACAATCAAGAGTTAGGACAGGGTTGATCACCTATATGAAGCCATTCCTTCAAGACTGGAAGACGTGGTTGTTTTATCTAATGCAGAGAAGTCAGCACAGAGAGAGAAGGAAAATGAAGAAAGAGGAATATATTCCAAACAAAAGAACAAGATAAAACTACAGAAAAAGACCTTAATGGAGATAAGTGATTAGCATGACAAAGAATTTAAAATGATGGTCATTAAGATGCTTACTGAGCTCAGGAGAAGAATGAATGAACAAAGTGAGAATTTCAACAAAAAAATAGAAAATATAAGAAAGTACCAAATAGAATTCAGAGCTGAAGAATACAATATCTGCACCGAAAAATACACTACAGGGGTTCAACAGCAGACTAGACGAAGCAGAAGAAAGGATCCACATACTCAAAAATAGGGCAGTAGGACTCAACCAATCAGAGCAGCAGAAAGAAAAATGAAAAAAAGTGAAGATAACTTAAGGCACTTATGGGGCAACCTCAAGCAGATCAACATTTTCATATTATAGGGATCCCAGAAGGAGAAGAAAGAGAGGAAGGGGCAGAAAACTCACTTGAAGACATAATGGCTAAAAACATCCCTAACCTGGGAAAGGAAACAGACATCCAGGAAGTCTAGAGAGTCACAAGTAAGATGAACCCAAAGACCCACACCAATACACACTATTTTTAAATTGTAAATAGCTAAGACAAGGAGAGAATCTTGAAGCAGCAAGAGAAAAACAACTTGTTACATACAAAGGGAACCCCAAAGGACTACCAACAGATTTTTCAGCAGAAATGTTGCAGGGTGGAAGAGAGTGGCACAATATTCAAAGTGCTGGAAGAAACAACTGCCAACTAAAAATATTCTACCCAGCAAAGTTGTCCTTCAAAATTGGAGAGATAAAGTTTTCCAGATAAGCAAAAGCTAAAGGACTTCATCAACACTTGACTGGCCTTACAGGAAATATTAAAGGGGCGTCTTTAAATTGAAAAGGAAGAATGCTAATTAGTAACCAGAAAACATGTGAAAGTATAACTCTCACTGGTAAAGGTAAGTATATAGTAAAATTCAGAACAATCTACTGTAAGACTGGTGAGTTAATCACTTATAGTGCTAGTATGAAGGTTAAAAGACAAAAATAGTAAAAGTAACCAACACTAGAAAAATTTGTTAATGGATACAAAAGATAAAAAATGTAAATTATGACCTCTAAAACAAAATGTGGGGGGGATGGAGTAAAAATGTAGAGCTTTAGAATGCATTCAAACTTAAGTTGTTATAAACTTAAAAGAGACTGTTTTATATAAGCTACATGGTAACCACAAAGCAAAAACCTATAGTAGATACACAAAAGAGAAAGAGAAAGAAATCTAAGCATACCTCTACAGAAAATCATCCATTTACAAAAGGGAGAGAGCAAGAGGAGAAGACAGGAACAAATGAATAACAAAACAGCCAGAAAACAGTTAACAAAATGACAATAAGGACATACCTATCAATAATTATCTTAAATGTAAATGGCAAGCAAATGACACACAGTGGATGAATGGCTAAAAAAAAAAAAGATCCATCTATATGCTGCCTACCAGAGACTCACTTCAGATGTTAAGGATGCACAAAGACTGAAAATAAAGGGATAGGAAAATATACTTTATGCTGATGCAAACCAAAAGAGGCTGAGGTAGTTATACTTGTATCAGAAAAAAATAGATTTTAAGACAAAGACTGTAATAAGACACAAAGAAAGCCATTATCTAATAATAAATGGGTCAATCCAAAAAGAGGCTATAGGATTTGTAAAAATTTATACACCCAACACTGGAGCACTTAAATATATAAAGCAAATATAAACAGACCTAAAGGGAGAAATAGACAACAATACAACAATATTAGGGGACTTAATATTCCACCTTTCTTCGATGAATAGATCATGAAGACCAAAAAAAAAAAAAAAATCAATAAGGAAACATTGGCCTTAATGAGATGTTATACCAGATACACTTAACGGACACATACAGAAAATTCCATCTAAAAGCAACAGAATACACATCTTCTCAAGAGCACATGGTACATTCTCTGGGATAGATCATGTTAGGCCACAAAAGAAGTCTTAATAGATTTAAAATCATAATCTTTTTTACCACAACATTATGAAACTAAAAATCAATTATAAGAAGAAAACTGGAAAATTCACAAATATGTGGAGATTATACAACATGCTGTTGAACAACCAATGGGTCAAAGAAAAAAAAACAAGAGAAATAAAAACATATCTTGAGATGAATGAAAATACAACATACCAAAATTATGGGTTTCAGCAAAAGCAGTTCTAAGAGGAAAGTTTCTAGTGATAAATGCCTACATCAAGAAACAAACATCTTGGATAAGCAACCTAACTTTACACCTCAAGGAATTAGAAAAGGAAAAAAAAACTAAGCCTAAAGTTAGTAGAAAAGTAAACAAAGATGGAGTGAAAATAAACGAAATAGAGACTAAAAAGACAACAGAAAATATCAATAAAATTTCGAACTGGCTGTTTAAAAAGATAAACAAAATAGACAAACCTTTAGCTAGACTCACTGAGAAAGAGAGAGAGAGAGGACTCTTATATAAAACCAAAGTGAAAGAGGAGACTACAACTGATACTACAGATACAAAGGATGATAAAAGACTACTATGAGCAATTATATGCTGACGAGTTGGACAACTTAGAAGAAAAATTTTTAAAAAGCCTAGAAACATACAACCTACCAAGACTGAATCATGAAATATAGAAAACTTAAAACAAACCAATTACTAGTAAGGATATTGAATCAGTAGTCAAAAAATCTCTCAACAGAAGTCCAGGACATGATGGCTTCACTGGTGAATTCTACCAAACATTTAAAGAAAAATTAATGCTAATTCTTCTCAAATTCTTCGAAAAAAACAGAAGACAATGGACCAATCTAAACTCATTTTATGAGGTCAACATCACCCAAAAACCAAAACCAGATAAGGACTATACAAGAAAATTATAGGTCAATATCCCTGATGAACACAGATGTAAACATTCTCAACAAAATATTAGCAAACCAAATTCAACAATATATTAAAAGGACCATACATCATGATCAACTGGGATTTATTCCAGGGATGCAGTAATGGTACAACATCCACAAAAATCAATGTGATATGCCACATTAACAAAACAAAGGATAAAAATCTTATGGTCATCTCAGCAGATGACCAGAAAAATATGTTGACAAAATTCAACATCCATTTACAATAAAGACTTTCAAAAAAGTGGGTAAAGAGAGAATGTCCCTCAACATAATAAAAGCCATATATGACAAGTCCACAGCTAATAACTCAACAGTGGTAAGCTGAAAGCTTTTCTTCTAAGATCAGGAATAAGACAAGGATGTTGACTCTCACCACTCTTATTCAACATAGTATTGGATAACTCAGCTACATAAATCAGACAAGAAAAAGAAATAAAAGTCACCCAAATCAGAAAGGAAGAAGTAAAACTGTCACTATTGGCAGATGACATATTATATTATAGAAAACCCTAAAAACCCCACCAAAAAACTATTGGAATAAATGAACTCAGTAAAGTTGCAGGATTCAAGAATCAGTTGCATTGCTATACACTAAGAATGAACTATTAAAAAGAGAAATTGAGAAAACAATCTCATTTATAATTGCATTAAAAAGGATAAAATGCCTAGGTATAAAATTAACCAAAAAGGTGAAAGACCTATACACTGAAAACTATAAGATATTAATGAAAGAAGTTACAGATGACACAAATAAGTGGAAAGATATTCCATGATAATGGATTGGAAGAATACTGTTCAAATGTCCATACTAGCCAAACTGATCTACAGATTTAATGCAATCCCTATCAAAATTCCAATGGCATTTTTCACAGAAATAGAATAATCCTAAAATTTGCTTTGAACCGCAAAAGACCCCCCAATAGCCAAAGCAATCTTGAGAAAGAACAAAGCTGGAGGCCTCATGCTCCCTGACTTCTAATTCTATTACAAACTACAATAATCAAAACAGAATGGTACTGGCATAAAAACAGACACACGATCAATGAAAGAGAACAGAGAGCCCATAAATAAACCCACATTTATATGGGCAATTAATCTATGGCAAAGGAGGCAAGAGTATAAAATGGGCAGAAGACAGCCTCTTCAATAAATGGTGCTGGGAAAACTGGATAGCTACATGTAAAAGAATGAAACTGGACCACCATCTTACACCATACACAAAAATTAACTCAAAGTGGATTAAAGACTTGAATGTAAACCATGAAACCATAAAATTCCTAGAAGAAAACAAAGCAGGGACTTTCCTGGTGGCGCAGCGGATAAGACTCTGCGCTCCCAATGCAGGGGGCCCAAGTTCGATCCCTGGCCAGGGAACTAGATCCCACATGCATGCCGCAACTGAGAGTTCGCATGCCACAACTAAGGAGCCAGAGAGCCGCAACTAAGGAGCCCACATGCTGCAACTAAGACCTGGCACAACCAAATAAATAAGTAAATATTTAACAACAAAAAAAGGAAGAAAACAAAGCATTGAGCCCCTTGACATTGGTCTTGATGATGATTTTTTGGATTTGACACCAAAAGCAAAGACAACAAAAATAAAAATAAGTGGGGCTGCATCAAACTAAGAAGCTCCTGCACAGCAAAGGAAACTATCAACAAAATTAAAAGGCAAAAAATAAAATGGGAGAAAATATTTGGAAATCATGTATCAGATAAGGGCTTAATATGCAAAATATATAAAGAACCATACAACTCAATGGCAAAAAACCCCAAGCAATCTGATTAAAAAACTGGCAGAGGATCTGAATAGACATTTTTCCAAAGAAGACATACAGATGGCCAACAGGTACGTAAAAAGATGCTCAACATCACTAATCAGAGAAGTGCAAATCAAAACCACAATGAGATATCACCTCATACATTAGAAAGGCTATTATCAAAAAGACACAAAATGTTAAGCATTGGTGAGGGTGTGGAGAGAAGCGAAACCTTATCCACCGTTAATGGGAATGTCAATTGGTGCAGCCACTATGGAGAACAGTACGGAGGTTCCTCAAAAAATTAAAATTAGAACTACCATACAATCCAGCAATTGCACTTCTGGGTATTTATCCAAGGAAAATAAAAACACTAACTGGAAAAGTTATCTACACCCTCATGTTTACTGCAGCATTATTTACCATAGCCAAGATACAGAAACAACTTAAGTGTCCACTGATGGATAAATGGATAAAGAAGATGTGGTATATGTATACACACACACACACAATGGAATATCACTCAGCCATCAACAGAATGAAATCTTGCCATTTGCAACAACATCAATGGATATTAAGGGCATTATGCTAAGTGAAATAAGTCAGACAAAGACAAATATTGTATGATCTCACTTATGTGTGGAATCTTAAAAACAAACAAACAAACAACAACAAAGCTCATAGATACAAAGAAGGGACTGGTGGTGGCCAAAAGTGGTGGGTGACACTACTGGGCATATACCCAGAGAAAACCACAATTCAAAAAGACACATGCACCCTAATGTTCATTGCAGCACTCTTTACAATAGCCAGGTCATGGAAGCAACCTAAATGCCCATCAGCAGACGAATGGATAAAGAAGATGTGGTACATATATACAATGGAATATTACTCAGCCATAAAAAGGAACGAAATTGGGTCACTTTTAGAGATGTGGATAGACCTAGAGACTGTCATACAGAGTGAAGTAAGTCAGAAAGAGAAAAACAAATATCATATATTAACACATATATGTGGAACCTAGAAGAATGGTACAGATGAACCAGTTTGCAGGGCAGAAAATGAGACACAGATGTAGAGAACAAACGTATGGACACCAAGGGGGGAAAGCGGGGTGGTGGTGATGGTGTGATGAATTGGGAGATTGGGATTGACACGTATACACTGATGTGTATAAAATTGATGACTAATAAGAACCTGCTGTTTAAAATATAAAATAAAATTCAAAAATTCAAAAAAAAGGGGGGTGGGTGAGGGGTGGGTAAAATGGGTGAAGGGGGTCAAAAAGTACACACTTCCAGTTATAAAATAAGTCCTGGAGATGTAATTTACAGCATGGTTAGTATAGTCATGATACTGTATTATATATTTGAGAGCTGCTATGCTAAGAGAATAGATTTTAAAAGTTCTCATCACAAAAAAGAAAAAAATTTGTAACCATATGTAGTGATGGTCATTAACTAGACTTACTGTGGTGGCCATTTCACAATATACAAATACCAAATGTTGTACACCTGAACCTAATATAATGATACCTGTCAATTACATCTCAATTTTTTTAAAACAAAGGGCTGGTGGGGACTTCCCTGGTGGTCCAGTGGTTAAGACTCCTCACTTCTGCTGCGGTGGGGGTGGGGGGGGGTGCGGGTTAGATCCCTGGTCAGGGAACTAAGATCCCACACGAGGCCAAAAAAAAAAAAAAAAAGGCCTGGTGCTCTTTTCTTAATGAAAAGAACCTGAACTGTTTTTGTTTGCTTGTTTCTTTGTATTCTACCTCACTTAAATAATGATGTTACAATGGTTTATAATATCTCATTTCACAATCAAGTGATAGTAAAAGAAGCGTTAAGATTACAGCCTAATTGGAATGAGAAATCTAAATCTTTGTATGATACATTGGAATATAAAAGTGAAAAAAGAGTATCTAGTTCCTATATTAAACAAGCACAATCAGCAAGCCTTTGATGCTGTCTTTTTCCGTTAACATTGCTGATATCAGAACCTGAAATGAGTTCCCACAAAGAAAAAGTGATAAAAAGTGTCCAGGATACAAGCACTGCTTTGATGCCCCAAGTCTAACACAATGTCAGACACTTAGTAGCCACATAAAAATGTTTGCTTAATTGAGTTTACATGCCACATGAAAAAAATGCAAGTTAAATCTTGGACTCTGAAAACAATTATAATTATTTCACAGACAGCAAGCGTTCAGGGAAAGAGAAAGGGGATTAGGACTGAACATACATTATGGGAACTGTAACGGTAACAAATGGAAATATGTTGCATAACCAAATATTTTAGCTTTTATTGGCGTTTGAAGCAGCACAATAAAGAGAAAACTTTTTTTTTTCTGCCAGTGTTCTTTAAAAACATGGGATAGAAACAAAAATTTCACGCAGATAGGAGATAAAAATCTCAGCTTCATGGCTATTGGAAACGGGCTTAGTTGTTGGTAAGAGCTTACCTGCTGGTACAGATCCGTAGAATTAGGTACTTAATTCTTACCTTTTCCCAGCTGAGTTCATATGGGACTACAGAAGTCACAAGTCACAAGCAGTCCTCAAAACTGATGGCTTCCCCACGGAGGCTTGCTTGTAACCTCGAAGGAGACTCAGAATGTGAACCTCCTCGTACCTGTTCCCAACAGGAATGGGCGGAGAGGACTGAACTAAGCCTGCCTGGTTCCTTATTTCAAGCTCATCGGCTAGGTAAACGCGCTCCACCTGGAAGTTGGCGTGCAAAGGGCGGAGCATGAGACTGCTGCCTGGAGAAATTCTTCCTCGTGAAAACCAGAGAGTCAGAAAATTGTTTTGGCTCAAGAGTATTTTAACACTTTTTGGCTTACAATGTGTTTACATATTCAACTCCTTCCCAAACTGTAGAAGGTAAGCAGGGCACATATTATCTCTATTTTTGTAATCACGAAGTTGAGATGCAGTAATGATGTCTCACAGTCACCTGAAAGTCATTACACCAGAATGAATCTGTCATCTAACACCCACCCTTCCCCAACACCTAACTGGTAGTTCCTCAGGGGTCAGATAATGAGGAGTAATCCCTGACGATTCCCAGGTTGTAATCCTTTCACCTAAGATGATTTCAACAGCCTCTATCTACCTATCATCTATTTATCTATGGGAGAAGAGGAGCAGTGAGGGAATTTGGAATGAGGAGCCTTTGGCAGAACCTGTGTTAGCTCCAGCCCTAGTGACACAAATAAGTCTCTCGTCCCCTTACCTGAGTGTCAATAGTGTAATTTTTTGGGGTGGAAGTGAGGAAGACTTTTTAAAAATAAATGCACACATCATAAGCATAGCACTCAATGAATTTTTACAAGAAATCTCATCTGCAACAATGAAGCAGCATAGTTTAAAATTTTTTAACAGAATTGTAGCGTATATATCTTATAAGTGAACAGCTCAATAAATTTTCACAAATTGAACCTGTGTGTAACCAACACCAGATCAAAAGACAGAACGTTACCATCTCTTCTGATCTCTTGTTCTCTTTTGATTACCCCCACCCAAGGGTAACTTTATCTGAACTTCTAAGAGAATATATTAATATTTAAACTTTTTAGGAATGGGCTCATATAGGATGTATTCTTGTGTCTGGCTTCTTTTGCTTAACACTATTTTTGTGATATGTATCCATATTATTGTGTGTATTTGTAGATCATCCATTCTCATTAGTGTATTGTACTACATTGTGTGGATCTACCTGTTTAGTTATCCTTTCTACTTTTGATAGCATCTGGGTAGTTTACAATTTGGAGCTATTATGAATAGTACTGATGTGAACATTCTTATTCAGTATCTTTTGGTGGACAAATGTACTTACTTATCCTGGGTCTATGTCTAGAGTAGTATTGCTAGCTCAGAGGCATGCAGTTGTTTGGCATTTGTAGGTGCTAGCCATTTTCCACAGCGTTTACTAATTTATACTCCCACTGCAATATATAAGACTTCCAGTTGCTTCCCATTCTCACAGGTTGTTGCAATAGGCCTCCAAAATGTCCACATCTTAATCCCTGGAACATGTAAATATGTTATCTTTCCTGGCAAAAAGAACTTTGGAGATCCATACTGGAAATCCACTATTAATTCAGTTTCTTTCTGAGGATCTTCTCAGTTCTCTACTATTAAAATCTTGAATAACCCTCACATTGTAAGCATGAAGATTATCAGAAAAAATTATTTGAACCACTGCAGAGGGGAGACATCTGAGGGACTTTGGTTCCAGACACTGGGAATCATGCTGAAGTTTTTATAATGTGTATGGAAGAAATGATTCGGTTTAAGGTTGAAAAAACCAAAACCTCAGAACACCTGGGGTACATTTTAAAGTTATTTATATCTGACATGATAAGCAGTAATTAACATTCATAAACTATCAGTTTCTCTTACATTAGTCATATTTTGGATTTTCTATAACTATTCAAAATGTTTTATGAACCTCATGTCAGAAAGTCAGACATGTCTGTTAAAGCAGAACAATTTTTAGACAGCATATCTTCACATTGAATGGGAGGCTAACAAAATAGTGAAATCTGCAATGATACAAAACTGAATTGAGTCATATATAATCATACTTTAGAACTTCACGTCAATGAGATTAGCTCACCAAAGTTCTTCGTTTAATTTACTAGGTCATAAATTCAGTTTTCTTGTAACAATATAGAAGGGACTTAAACACATTATGTGAGTACTTTTCGATATTTCCTCATAGTTGTGCATTCATAAAAGTCGACACTCTTCTTTAAGAAGGATGATGTTTCTGATTTTATATTTTGTATTTTTACCAATTGGCTTTTCTCTCTGTGCATATGTTTCAGTTCTTTTTCTTCAAAGTGTTTATATTTCCTTATTACTTCATCTTCCTAATACTTCCTCTTGCCCTCTTCCAAAATCCATGGCTGTTTCCCCTCTCCCCCACCTCTCAAGCATGTATAGAAAGTAGAATACATGTATGTGTGTGTGTGTGTGTGTGCATGTATGTATGGATGGGTGGGTGGATGGATGCAGGTCTGGTGCCCATGTGGAACCAATCAGCTGTGGAGGGGAGAGGAATTGGGGGCCAATGAGAGTGAAGCACTACTACTATGACTGTCCCTTAAGCAGGGCAGCTTCCTTAGAGAGAGCAGTGTTTGTGAAGCTACTGTGACTGATATCCTTAACACATTCTTTGCCTTCGTCTCAATCTCTTCTTCTGTGCTGTTCTTTAAATTACTGTTGCTTTCACCAACTCCTTTCACTCTTTAAATTTTTCCTGGGTGACCTCATGGCTTTAACAGCACTTGCTCTATCTTTAGCTCAAATGACTTAAATGAACTCCAGATTCTGGATACCACATAGGCACTAAACTCAGCATATTCCAAAAGAAACCCATATTTTACATCTCCATGCTGTAAACTGTTCCTTTTCCTGTATATCTTATGTCAGAACTATGAAATGCATATAAATATTTGTTTTATTTATATATAATATTTAACATGATATAAAACACACATGCTATAATTAACTTACTGTGTTTTATCACCATGGCCAAAATCTCCCTTACTTTAACATAAATCCAATTAGTTCATAAAGATATTATAAAATAAGAAACACAAAAATGTATATAGAGACAAGCAAGTCTTCCTCTCATTTCTGACCTCCAGACTACAGTTCTCTTCCTCATTAGTAACCATCGTTCCCAATATCAGCTGCATCTTTGCAAAGATATCTTTTGTATAAATTTATATGCATGCGTATTTTTCTTAAAATGTACATCCTGCATTATATTCTTCTAAAAGTTTGGGAATCATTTGTGCATACTGTATTTTCCTTGCTTTTTTTTTTCACTAACAATATGACTTGAATATTTAAAAGTAAAATAAACACAGAAATATTTACAGTTAGAATTTACATAAGAGAAACTGCTTATAGTTTTCTCATTTGGGTTCTTAAAACTAATTGTACTTTAATCCTGTTAAAATGTATCCTTTCAAGGATGAAGTACTTTAAGCTACTGGTGATTTGAAATTTGTTTTATATACTTTTTATTGTTAAACTAATATATTTTTATTAAAGATATTTATGCATGTTTTCAATTATTATCTAGAAGCTATACATTTTTACATCTTTAGCTACTTTTTAAAATATGTACCACTCTATTTCTAAACCACAAGCTCATCTTTAAAAATACGTTCTATTTCACCAATTCTAGACATCATCCACTGATATTGTTTTTGTTTAAAAAATGGTTTAACTCTCTTACACAGTCCCTCTTCTATTAATTCCCCTACTCCAATCTTCTAATATAATTATATAAGAATTTTGATTAAAGAGGTCAAGGTGGTGAAACAGGAAGATGTGGAACTCATCTTCCCGCATGAACACATCTTCCCCCATGAACACATGGAACAATGCTCAAGGAAACCTAACTGGAGACTGGCAGAAAGATTCCTGTACAACCAAGAGGCTGTAAGAAAGATCCACATGGAATCAGGTAGGAAGGGAAAAGTGATTAGGTCAGGACTTGTGCCCCTGGGAGGGAACTTACAAGAGGAAGGAGATTACACAGGTAGAGATTCTCCCTGGGGAGTGAGCAGTTTGAGCCACATATTGGGCACCCCAGCCCTGGGGTCTGACACTGGGAAGATGAGTACACTTGTCTGATTGGAGGGCTGGTGGGACTAACAGGAGTGCTGTGAAAAGCTTGGACACCACTTGTGAGGAGTGCACACATGCTTGCTTACTCCCAAAACAGGGCAGAGAGGGCAGATTGAAACTACGTCTAATGTTTCCCATGACCACTCAGCTTGCATCCCTGTCTGAACCTAGCGACTGCTCTGGCTGCACTTGCCTCATGTCGCAGTGCCACACTGGGGTGAGAGCTGCTGCAACCAAGGGGAGAGCTTGGTTCTGAGGCACAAGGGTGGCTCAGACCTGGAGAGGCATCTGAGCTGAGTGGGGCCAGCCCCTACTGGTGCTTACAAGGCAGCATATCAGAAGTGGTTCTAGTTGCTGACTGTAGCTGGGGCTGACACAGCCTGTGCCCAGACCCACGCCAAGTGCCCACACCAGCCCCTCTTATTCCAGCACTGTTCACCTCTGGGGAGAGGGTGCCAGTGCTGAGAGAGGGGAGAGCACACACTTAAAGGGAATGGAGCCATCTCAAACCTGACCCTCAGGGTTTCTGCTCCAGAAACTTGGAAACTGCCCCCACACCAGACAGGGCAATGACAGCCACTGAGCAGAGGAGAAGCCCCAGCTCACATCTGGCACTGGCCCTAGTCTCTTCATCTCAAGCCCCACTTCCCACCAAGCTGATAGTTGCCAGCACACCCTGGGGAAAGACATAACTTGTGTTCATGTCAGATCCAGCTCTCCTGCCAAAGCCACAGGGCACACACAGACTGTACAGGAACACTCGCACACAAGGAAACCCCTTCAAGTCTGCATAGAAAACTGGTTCACCTAATTTCATAGAGACAGAGAAAGAAAAGCAGAATGAGAAGACAGAGGAATTTCTTTCAACTGAAAGAGCAAGAGAAAACACCTGAAAAAATAACTAACAAAACAGAAATAAACAATTTACCAGAAAAAGAGTTCACAACACTAGTAATAACAATGTTAACATAATTAAGGGAAAAGAATAGATGAACAGAGTGAGAATTTTAACAAGGAACCAGAAAATATAAAAAAGAACCAGTCAGAACTGAAGAATACAATAACTGAAATGAAAAACACACTAGAAGAAATGAACAGCAGACTAGATGATAAAGAAGAACATATAAGTGATTTGGAAGATAGAATAACGGAAATCACCCAATCAGAACAGCAAAAAGAAAAACAAATTAAAAAATGAAGACAGTTAAGGGACCTCTGAGACAACATCAAACATACCAACATTTGCATTGTAGGGGTCCCAGAAGAAGAAGAAGAGAGAGAAGGGGGTTGAAAATGTATTTGATAAAATTATGGCTGAAAACTTTCCAAACCTGAAGAAGGAAACAGATACTCAGGTATAGGAAGCACAGAAGGTCCTAAACAAGATGAACCCAAACAGACCCACACCAAGATATTTCACAATTAAAATGGCAAAAATTAAAGGTAGAGAGTTCTAAAGGTAGCGAGAGAAAAACAAAGAGTCATATACAAGGGAACCCCCACGAGGTTATCAGCTGATTTTTCTGCAGAAACTTTGCAGGCCAGAAGACAGTGGCATGATATACTCAAAGTGCTGAAACATGAGATACTCTTACCAGCAAGATTATTATTTATAATTGAAGGAGATATAAAGAACTTCTCATATAAGCAAAAATCAAAGGACTTCATCAATATTAAACTGACCCTAAAAGAAATGTTGAAGGGTCTTCTCTAAGTGGGAAAGAAAAGGCTATAACAAGAAGTAAGTATCTATAGGAAAGGAAAAATCCCACTAGCAAAGGCAAATTTAGAGTAAAGGCTGAGGATTAACCATGTAAATAAGCTAGTACAAAGATTAAAAGACAAAAAAATGCAAAATCAAGTATAACTACAATGATCAGTAAAGGGATAAACATGAAGATGTAAAATATAACATCAAAAACACAAAATGAGGGGGAAGTAGGTAAAAAATGTAGATCTTTTAGAATGTGTTTGAACTCAAATGACTACTAATTTATAAGAAGTAGATATAGTTATAAGTCAACATATAGGAATCCCATGGTAACCACAAATCAAAAACCTGCAATAGATACACAAATTCTAGAGAGAAAGGAACACAAGCATACCACTAAAGAAAATCATCAAACCACAAGAGAAGAAAATAAAACAAGAAGAAAACAGAGAAGAACTACAAAAACAACCAGAAAATGAGTAACAAAATGGCAATAAGTACATACCTATCAATAATCACTTTATATGTCAACGGACTAAATGCTCTAATCAAAAGACACAGTGTTGCTGATTGGATAAAAAAACAAGACCCCTGTAATGCTACATACAAGAGACTTGCTTCAGAGCCAAAGACACAGACTGATAGTGAGGGAATGGTAAAAGATATTTCATGCAAATAAAAGTAACAAGGAAGTGGGGTAACAATGCTCATATCAGACAAAATAGACTTTAACAAAGTATATAACAAGAGACACAAAGGGTACTATATAATGATAAAGGGATCAATACAGGAAGAGGATGTAATACTCATTAACATATATACACCTAATATAGGAGCATCTAAATATATAAAGCAAATATTAAGGGACATAAAGAGAGAAATTGACAATAATACAATAATAGTAGGGGACTTTAACACCCCACTTACATCAATGGACAGATCATCCAGACAGAAAATCAATAAGGAAACAGTGGTCTTAAATGACACATTAGACTAGTTAGTTTAATATATATCTTCAGAATATTCCATCCCAAAACAACAGAATACACCTTCTTTTCAAGTGCACATGGAACATTCTCCAGGATAGATAACATGCTGGGTCATGAAACAAGTCTCAACAAATGTAAGGGGATAGAAATTACATTAAGCATTTTTTGTGACTGCAACAATAAGAAACTAGAAATCAATTACAGGAAGAAAAATGGGAAAAGCACAAACAAGTGGAGACTAAACAACATGCTACTAAAAAAACCAATGGGTCAATGAAGAAATCAAAGAGAAAATCATAAAATATCTCAAGACAAATAAAAATGGAAACACAACTTTCCAAAATTTAGGGGATATGATGAAAGCAGTTCTAAGAGGGACGTATATAGCGATACAGGCCTACATTTAGAAACAAGAAAAATCTCAAGTAAACAACCTAACTTACCACCTAAAAGAATTAGAAAAAGAAGAAAAAACAAAACCTGAAGTCAGGAGAAGGAAGGAAATAATAAAGATCAGAAAAGAAATAAATAAAATGGAGACCAAAAAATAGAAAAGATGACTGAAACCCAGAGCTCGTTTTTTGAAAAGATGAACAAAGCCAATAAATCTTTAGCTAGGCTCATCAAGAAAAAAGAGAGAGGATCCAAATAAACAAAGTAAGAAATGAAAGAGGAGATATAACAGCAAATATCACAGAGATACAAAAAAACCATAAGAGAATATGATGAACAGTTATATGCAAACAAATTGGACAACCTAGAGGAGATAAAAAAAAGTCTAGAAACACACAAACTTGCAAGACTGAATCAGGAAAAAATAGACAATCTGAACAGAACAATCACTAGTAGTGAAATTCAATTTGTAATTGAAAAAACAAAACAAAAAAACTCCTAGCAAACAAAAGCCCAGCACTGGATGGCTTCACAAGGGAATTCTATCAAACATATAAAGAAGAGCTAATACCTATCCTCAAAATATTCCAAAAAACTGAAGAGGATGGAAGATTCTCAAATTCATTCTATGAGGCCACCATTACCCTGATGCCAAAACCAGACAATGACACTAAAAAAAAAGAAAATTACAGGCCAAAATCTCTGATGAATATAGATGCAAAAATCCTTTAAAAAGTTAGGAAACAAAATTCAACACTATATAAAAAGAACAACACAACATGATCAAGTGAGATTTGTTCCAGGAATGCAAGGATGGTTCAATATTCACAAATCAATCAATGTGATATGCCACATTAGAAAAGGAAGGATAAAAACCACAGAATCATCTCAATAGACACAGAAAAAGCTTTTGACAAACTTCAACATCCATTCATGATAAAAACTCTTACTAACATTGGTATAGAAGGAACATAATAAAGGCCACTTATGACAAACCCACAGCTAACATTATACTCAACAGTGAAAAACCTGAAGTCTTTTCTCTAAAATCAGGAACAAGACAAGAATGCCCACTCTCGCCACTTCTATTAACATAGTATTGGAAGTCCTTGCCACAGTAATCAGACAAGGAAAAGAAATAAAAGACATTCCAATTGGAAGGGAAGATGTAAAACTGTCACTATTTGCAGATGACATGATATAGATATAGAAAACCCTAAAGTCTCCACCAAAAAACTATTAAAACTAACAAATCAATTCAGGAAAGTTGCAGGATGCAAGATTAATATATGGAAATCTGTTGCTTTTCTATACACTAATAATGAACTATCAGATAGAGAAGGCAAGAAAAAAAATTTCATTTAAAATTGCATCAAAAAGAATAAAATACCTTGGAATAAACTTAATCAAGGAGGTGAAAGACCTCTGAAAACTATAAAACATTGATGAAGGAAACTGAATATGATAAAAAGGAATGGAAAGATATCCCATGTTCTTGGATTAGAAGAATTAATATTGTTAAAGTACCCAAAGCAACATATAGATTTAATGCAATCCCTATCAAAATACTCATGACATTTTTCACAGAACTAGAACAGATAATCCTAAAATTTATTTTAAAAAATTTTTTTCTATTTATTTAATTAATTTATTTATTTAGGCTGTGTTGGGTCTTCGTTGCTGCACGTGGGCTTTCTCTAGTTGTGGCAAGTGGGGGCTACTCTTCGTTGCGGTGTGCAGGCTTCTCATTGCGGTGGCTTCTCTTGTTGTGGAGCATGGGCTCTAGGTGCACGGGCTTCAGTAGTTGTAGCACATGGGCTCAGTCGTTGTGGCTTGCGGGCTCTAGAGTGCAAGCTCAGTAGTTGTGGTGCATGGGCTTAGGTGCTCTGCGGCATGTGGGATCTTCCCGGAACAGGGCATGAACCCATGTCCCCTGCACTGGCAGGTGGATTCTTAACCACAGCACCACCAGGGAAGCCCAATCCTAAAATTTATATGGAACCACAAAAGATCCTGAATTGCCAAAGCCATCTTGAGAAAAAAGAAAAAAACAAAGCTAGAGGTATCACACTTCCTGACTTCAGACTATATTACATAGCTACAGTAATCAAAACAGCATGGTACTGGCATGAAAACAGACACAAAAAGATAGATCAGTAGGACAAAATAGATAGCCCAGAAATAAATCCACACACATATTGTCAAATAATTAATCTACAATAAGTGAGGCAAGAATATACAGTGAAGAAAAGACAGTCTCTTCAATAAGTGGTGCTGGGAAAACTGGACAGCTGTATGTAAAGAATGAAATTAGAACACTTTCCCACATCACATACAAAAATAAATTAAAAATGGATTAAAGATCTAAAATTAAGACCCGAAATCATACAACTCCTAGAAGAAAACACAGGCAGAACATTCTTCAATATAAATGGTAGCAATATTTTTTTTGTGTGTGGATCTGTCTCCTAATGCAAAGGAAACAAAAGCAAAAATAAACAGATGAACCTAATTAAAATTAAAAGCTTTCACACAGCAAAAGAAAGCATCAACAAAATGAAAAGACAACCTACTGAATGGGATAAAATATTTGCAAATCATATGCCTGATAAGGAATTAATGTCCAAAATGTATTAATAGCTCATACAACTCAGTATCAAAAAAATAAACAACCCAATTAAAAATGGGCAAAAGACCTGAAGAGACATTTTTCCAAAGAAACAAACAAACACATGAAAAAAGGCTCAACATGACTAATCATCTAATACAAGTCAAAACCACAATGAGATATCACCTCATACCTGTTAAAATGGCTATAACCAAAAATTCTACAAATAAAAAATGTTGGCGAGGATGTAGACAAAAGGGAACTGTAGTACACTGTTAATAGTAATGTAAATTGGTACAAACACTATGGACAACAGCGTGGAGGTTCCTCAAAAAACTAAAAACAGAACTACCATACGATCCACCAATTCCACTGGTAAGTATATATCTGAAGAAAATGAAAACACTAATTTGAAGAGATACATGCCCCCCAATGTTCACAGCCATATTATTTACAATTGCCAAGATGAGTAAGCAACCTAAGTGTCCATCAACAGACAAATGGATAAAGAAGATGTAGTGTATACATACAATGGGATATTACTCAGCCATAAAAAAGAATGAAATTTTGCCTTTTGCAAAAACGTGATGGACTTGGAGGGTACTATGATAAGTGAAATAAGTTAGAGAAAGACAAATATTGTATGATATCACTTATATGTGGAATCTAAAAACAAAAAATACTAGTGAATATAAAGAAAAATAAATAGACTCACGGATACAGAGAATGAACTAGTGGTTACCAGTCGGGAGAGGGAAGGGAGAAGGGGCACGATAGGGATATGGGATTAAGAGTTACAAATCACTATGTATAAAATAAATAGCAATGAGGATATACTTTATAGCACAGGGGAATATAGCCCTTATTTTGTAATAACTTTAAATGGGGTATAATCTATGAAAATATTGAATCACTATGTTGTACACCTGAAACTAATATGATATTGTAAATCAACCATACTTCAATTTAAAAAATAAAGAAAAAAGAATTTTGGTTAAATTGAGACTAAGTTTTACATTATTATTACATTGTAAGAATTCTCTTCTGTGCCAAGTGATGGTCTATGATTATCATTTGGTTTTTCCTGGAATATATAATAAATGTCTGTTTCCTCATTTACTTATGTTCTATGTGTCTACTGATATTTTTCTCCAAATGCTAAAACATGTCTGTCAAATTCTATTAACATTTGCTGCCTACTCAAACGCATCAGGGCAATACTTACCTTGGAGCACATCCTGCAGAGGCCTCTGATCTGCCCTAGTTGCTCTTAGCAGCTCTCCAGGCTGCTACAGCACAGTGGTCTTACTCTGATTTCCTTTATCGCTTTCCTTCACAGGGTTTCTCGTCTTCTGTATCTTACATCTTCCTTCTTTTGGTACTGCAACCTCTAAAACTTTTTAAGAAAGAGTGCATGGGACGTAAACATGTTGCATGTTTGCAAGTATATAGTCAACTCCCATGTCTAAATGACCGTTTGGTGGGGTAAAAATTTTAAATCAAAGACTATTTTTCACGGAGAATTTAAAAGGCATTGCTCTGTATTTCCCCTTCCCCTACATTTTAGTTTTGCTGCTGAAAGTCTAATGCTATTTGATTTTCCATTCCTCTCTTCAACGAGCTGTTTTCTCTTCCTAAAATCTTTGCGGGTCTTCTCTTTTTTTTATATCCCGGGGTTCTAAAATTTTATCATGATGTGCCATGTTGTGTATCATCCATTGTAGTGTGTATGAGATAAAACCTTCCCATCTGGAGATTTTTGTCCTTTGATTCTGGAAACTGTCTTATATTAGTTCTGTAATTTTCTCTCCTTTGTTTTCTTTGCTTTTTCATCCTTGAATGATTATTTGAGATGTTGGGCCTTCTATACTGATCCTCTAACTTTCTTAACTTAAAAAAATTTTTTCTGTCTTTTTGTTCTAGCATCCTGAGAAATTTCCACAACTTTATCTTCCAAATCTCCTGTTGAGTTTTTATTTTAGTTATTCTACGTTTAATTGTTTTAAAGTTCTTATTTGGTTCCTTTTAAATAAACTTTTATTATTGCTTCATGATTGAAATACATTCTCTAATTTTTTGAGATAAGTGATATATTTTTGGAAGTTTTCTTGTGCTCCTTGCATATGCTCTGTTTTCTCTAGCCTCCATTTCTGTTATTTTTGGCCTGTTCTTATATCAGAGACTTTTCTCAAGTACATGGCAATGCTTGGCTCCCCACTAATATTTAGGAGACTCTAAGAAGCAAATGGAATCACGGAGTGTAAGCACAGTTGGCTAGTAGACTTTACTGTAGGTTAATAAGGCAGCAAGGTGGTCTTATTACAGGAAACATGATGTGTATTCTCTTGAGCTGTTCAGTTTCACAGTGAAAACTCCTATAATCCTCTGCCTTGGGGCTTTGAGAGAGTGAGGCAAGGCCCACACAACTCGAGGAGTATAGGCTCTCCCTTACCACGCTTACGTGTGGCTTTAGCTCAGTTTCTGCTGTGCCTTCAGGTCCTAAGGCCTTATAGGCTTCCAGAGGGCATTTTGGCTCAATTCACCCTTGTAATCCCCATAGTAAGTGCCCACATGTTAGCTTTCTCCACTTTGCTTGTCCAGGTGCCAGTTTTCCAACTATTTGTTAGTCATTTTTCTTTTCCAATGATTTATTGACATTCCTCATCTGCTGCCATCACCTCGCCTTTCTCACCTTTGCCTTTTATATTTGTACCTTTTAAAATATTTTACTGTCAACTTAATAAGGTTTCCAGAGGGAAAGGAAAACAAACTTATGTGGAGAATATATAATGTTTAATTGAGATAGCCATGAACAGGGAGGAAGCAAAGGGTGCTAGGTGCTGAAGGATAACTGGGTAGGGATCTCTAGCACAGGGGTTAGCCAATTACCGCCTGCTGGCCAAACCTGCCTGGCCCATGGCCTGCTTTTGTATGGCCCATGAGCTAAGCCTGGTTTTTACATTTTTCAAGGGTTTTAAAGTAAAATAAACATAGAGGAATATGTGATAGAGGCCATATGTGGCCAACAAAGTCTAAGTAATTATCTGTCTCTTTACAGAAAAACCTTGCAGACCCACCTCTAGTGCAGTGGCTTTCAACCTGGGAGCTTTAGAAACATACCTAGGACTATTTCCCACTCTAGACCATTAGCAAAAATCCCTAGGGGTGAGCCTCAGGAATGGGGTGGTTCTAATGTTTAGCCAGACTAGTACGAAAAGTCTCCCTACTGAAAAACAGTATCACCCAACCCACCAAAACACCACCACAGCCACTAGCAACAAGACAACTTAAGACCCTGGAAAACTTCAGAGACATATTTAACTATTTGATGAGCTTCTACGCCCCTTCTTTTCTGTTTATTTTCTATCTATTTTTGGCAATATTATAGGTGCACATAAATTGTCTCTGCAAGTTTTATTCTAAAATAAATAATAATTTATTATTTATTCCCCTCTTTCCCATTCTGCAGGAACAATCTCTTCAAAAATTTTTTGGCCGATTCTTTGCTCCACATTTCTAAATAATATGTTTAAATTGCTTCTTCAGGATTTTTCATTTTTACACATTTTTTATTAACTTCCACCACGGAGAAAGAGGATGTTGCTCTCTTTCACACCCTCGCCCTACCACACACATGCAAGCTTTCTATCCCGTACCCCATCCTTTTTAATTTAATGTTTTGTTAGAACAATATACGTTTTGTTAAATGTTAATTAGTACGTAAATACTATTCACAGCTGAGCAATGTTGTATCCAGTGATTGTTCCTGCACGCTTTTATATTCTTTCTGAAATTAGAAAGATTTAATAACAGTAATTATCTTGCTATTATATCTTTCCTTAGTTTTCCATATACATGTAGTTATTTTAATACCAAATTGTTGCCAATTGTGTAGACCTCCTGTCAGTAAGGACATCATGTGTTCTACCAAGCTCATCTTTGTGAAACAAGGTGCAGAGCTGTCATCCTGGACTCGCTCTTAAACTTCCTCTGGGACTTCCTTTGCTCTGTGTCATGTGAAGTCCTCTGGTTTCTAGAGCCCACATCTTCCTCTTTCTTGGTATAAGACTTCATTTTGGAATATATCCTTCAGTAACTTCTTGAGGAAAAGTGCATGGGAGATCTCAAATGCTTGAGATGTTGTGTGTCTGAAAATGTCATTATTTCATCTGCACGTTATTGATAGTTTCCTTACAAATAAGATTCCAGGTTAAAATTTATTTTCCTTTATATTTTGATGGCATCATTCCACTGCCATCCAGCTTTCACCCTTGCTGTGAGAATACTCATTCTAATTTCTTATGTTGTGGTGTGGTAACTTGTATATTCCAAAAATGGCTGCAAAATATTTTTTTATCTCACAAGCTCTTCTACAATATGAACTTTTCACCCTCTGATTGAGTTGTGTGTACTTTTCCCTTGAACTGGGGTGGCTAGTGATTTGCTTATAATTAATACAATGTGATAGAATTGATGTTGTGGGAACTTTGAGGCTAGGTCAGAAAAAGCAATGTATTCCCACCTTGTTTGTGGGGACAGTCATTTGTGGAACACTGAGTTGCACTGTAAGAGTTTGAATACCCTAGGGGGGAAAGGCAAGATAGGGGAAGGGGAGTAAGAGGTATAAATTACTATGTATAAAAAAGCTACAAAGATACGCTGTATAACACAGGGAATATAGCCAATATTTTATAATAACCATAAATGGAATACAACATTTAAAAATTGTGAATCACTATGTTATACACCTGAAACTTATATAATATTGTACGACTATACCTCAATAAATTTTTTTTAATTAAAAATAAAATGTATAAAAAAAGAGTTTGAGCGCTCTAGACACCATTTTCTAAGGAAACCCAGGGCAAAGAGAGAGGCCACAGGGACCGCTTCTGTCAACAGCTCCAGCTGAGGTTCCAGCTGACAGCATCAAATGCTAAATATGTGAGTGAATGAGACTTCAGATGATTCCATCCATCTATTGGATTAGCTCTAGCTGTGAGTCTTCCCAGATGAAGCTGCAGATGTTGTGGAGAAGAAAGAGTGATTCCTATTGTACCCTGTCCAATCTTCTGACCTACAAAATCAAAGCGCATAATAAAATTGTTTATGTCACCAAGTTTTGGGAGAATTTGTTGCATGATACTAGTAAATGGAAGAATATGTGACTTTAAAATGTTTTTCTGCAAGTTTTTAGGGTTTTATATTTGTTTTCAGCATTCTGAAAGTTTATGATGGTCATTTTACTCATTATATTGGGCACTATGTATGTACTTACAATCTGAAAAAAAGTTCTTATCATTCAATTCTTGGAAATTTTCTTGAATTGCATCAGCAGTAATATTTTCCCTCTATTGTTTCTTTTTCTGGAGCTCCTGTTATTTAGATGTCAGACCTCCTGGGCTAATCGTCAATTTTTCCCATTTCTTATTTATTTTATCTTATTTTCCAGCTCTTAATCTTTCTATTCTAATTCCTGGGATACTTCCTAAACTTTGTCTTCCCTATACATATCATAGTTTTAATATCCAAGACATTTTTTTCAGGCATCCTATTCTGTTTTCTTTTTTAAAATGTATGTAATTTCTCTTCTTATCTATACTAGGATATTAGTAACCAACTTTTGTTTGCTTATTTTGGTTTTTTTCCCCTCTTTAACTCAACTAATCTCTGTTGCCTTTTATCTGTTTGTTTTGGTCTGTTCCTTTGATATTTGTTCTGATCTTTGGTTGTTTTCTCATATTTAAGAATGGGACACTAAAATCGGGGAGAAATGGTTGATTGCGGGCGTACCACTTGATATTCTGGGTGGGTCACCTCACTGGGGAAATTTCCGTGTCATTATTTTAATCTTATTTTTGGGAGGGAGAAGGGCTGGTCAGATTCTAAGAGAGTGACTGACCAACTTCCTATCTGAGTGGAAAGGCCTAGCTATCAGCATCTAGGAATCAAGTGGGGAAGAGGGTTGAGTGACATTTTACTTGACACTCTTATCTTCATCTGTGTGCACTGTGTCTTCTGAGAATAAACCTCTAGCCTCCAGGGGGAGAGGACAGTTGTTTAGTTATGTGGAATGGGAGAGGTAACCTGGCATCTAACTTAGAATTCAACCATCCTCCAGTTTTTAACCCTACCTTTTTCATCTAGAAGAACCTGATGTCTTCAATAACTGTGGTTTTAAGGTTTTGCAGTATGAATTTTATTTCCTAATTTTTCCTACCTGGCTTAAGATTTAGCTTTTATGATTTAGTTTTGCTACTGCTAAGTCAGTTATCACTTATCCATCTCTCTTATAGCTTCTGAAATTTTGTTACTGGCATTTTTTTTTCCTTTTCCCTTTGTCCTTGGATGATATGTTTTTGAGACAGCTCTTTGATATGATTTTAATGGAATCCAGGGAGGCAGAGAAAATAAATGTATGTATTGAATCTCCTATCCAAAAATCTATCTAAATCTGCACATCAACAGATTCTCTGCAGCAAAATTTAGGATTTGTTAGCTAATCAAATATGTCTTATTAAATTTCTTTTCTTAAAAGATTATTACAAATTTTTATGCTGTAGTTTCTTAATTCAATAATAAGAAGCATTTTCAAATTAGTAACAGCTTCTGAGGAAGAAGAATATTTGCAATAAATATACATGTGTGTTGTAAGAGAGACTCTGATTTAAGAAAAACCGAAGTGTAAAATACCGGAAATCTTTGAATTGAGAAACTATCATAATTAACCGTAAAAATAAAATTAAGAAAAAATTTTAGCAACAAAGGGAAGAGAGAAAAAGACTTGTAGTATTTCATTAAGTGTTTGTCTTATATTTTGAGACTACTAATAGTAAGAAAAAAATGAATAATCATGGACTTATACAAACTTTAAAGTTTTACCTCAAGTCAAATGAAATCATGTTCCATTTGATTTCTTCATTAACAACATCTCAGGAGTAGTGAGTTTGACATTTTTAATCCTGAATTTTATGTGGTCAAACATTTAGATTTCATTTCTATTTGCTATTAAGGAGTTGAAAATGATGACATGTTATGAAAATTTCTAGAGTATCTTTGATAATCCTTAACTGAGAATTTTGAAGTATTACTGTACATGTGCCAATATAAAAGAGCAAATTCCAAGAGCTTTGTTGTACAAGAAAAAGGGCATATGAGGTTTCTACATGTATCCTCAGGTTACAGTGAGGGAAAGTGTCCAACTTGGCAAAGTTAATTCTTAGAGCATTTGATTTCACAATGACTATTTAAAATGTTCCTTTTCTCGGGGGATGATTGTTGAAGAAGGGGATGGGCCATATGGCTGCCAACTAAATCTTTTTCTAGATATATTAAGAAACCCAATTTTTTTAAAAATCGGAGGGTTTTAAAATTTTGTTTTGTGTGTTTTTTTGTTTTTGTTTGTATTTTTACATTTCTACTGTCTGACCACGCCCTGAGTCATTAACTCAGCTAATCTGATATCTCTGACTTCATATGGCCAGCACCAAATACAACTGTAGCCATGGACCCTAGAGTTGATCCTATCATTTTTTCCTTTCTGGGGATAGTGCATTTCCTGATTTGTTCCTGTGCTTGTTTCTGACCTCTTGCCTGGTCTGCTGCCTGTTGTTTCATACTCATCCCTTAAATCTCAGGGCTGATGTTGCCCCTTTTGTGCTTATACTTGGCTCTGCTCCTTGGAATGGACTTGCCTATAGCCCTGCATGATTCAGTCTGGTCCCTGAAACACAGACCCAGGATTGCCCACTTTGCTTGTGTGTTACCAGGTTTAACTTGGCCCTGTCATCCCAACTCACACCACACTGGCAACCAAAGATAAAGAATGGTTTGTTGGATTGCAGGGTGTTTGTTGTGTAACGGATAACATCTCTTTTATTCCCTTAAACACAAAAGTTAACTACCTTTTATACATAATTATAAGCCTGTGATGAACTGAATGATATCTTATTTTTTTAATACTTAAAACATTTATTTATTTTTATTGAAATATAGTTGACTTATGATATTATGTTAGTTTCAGGTGTACTACTCAGTGATTTGACATTTGCATACATTACAAAGTGATCACCATGATAAATCTATTAACCATCTGTCCCCATACAAAGTTCTTACAATATTATTGATAATATTCCTTATGCTGTCTATTACATCTCCGTGGCTTATTTATTTTATAACTGGAGGTTTCTACCTCTTAATCCCTTTCATCTATTTTGCCCAACCTCCCATTCCCCTCCTTTCTGATAACCACCTGTTTGTTCTCTGTATCTATGAGTCTGTTTTCATTTTGTTTTGTTTTGCTTGTTTTGTTTTTTAGATTCCACATGTAAGTGAGATTATATGGTATTTGTCTTTCTCTGTCTGACTTTTTTCACTTAGTGTAATACTCTCTTGGTCTATACATGTTATTGTAAATGGCAAGATTTCTTTTTTTTATGACTGAGTAATATTACACTGTATATTTGAACCACATCTTTTTTATCCATTCATCTATTGATGAACACTTCCATCTCTTGGCTATTGTAAATAATTCTGCTGTGAACATTAAAGTGGATGATCTTTTCAAATTAGTGTTTTTGTTTTTTCAGGTTAATACCCAGAAGTGAAATTGCTGGATAATATGACAGTCCTATTTTTAATTTTTTGAAGGACCTTCATACTGTTTTCCACAGTGGCTGTACCAATTTACATTCCCACCAGCAGTGCATGAGGGCTCCTTTTCCTCCACTTCCTTGCCAACTCTTGTTATTTGTTCTAATTTTGATAAGACCCATTCTGACTGGTGTGAGATGTTATCTTATTGTGGTTTGGACTTGCATTTCCTTGATGATTAATCATGTTGAGCATTTTCCATGTGTCTGTTGGCCATCTGTATGTCTTTGGAAAAATTTTTATTCAGGTCTTCTGCCCATTTTCTAATTGGTTTGCTTTTCATTGCAATTGAGTTGCATGAGTTCTTGGTATATTTTGAATACTAACCCCTTATGAGATATATCATTTGAAAATATCTTCTCCCGTTCAGTAGGCTACCTATTCATTTTGTTGATAGTTTCTTTTGCTGTGAGAAAACTTTTTAGATGTATATAGTCCCATTTGTTTATTTTTGCTTTTGTTTCTCTTGCCTGAGGGGACATATCCAAAAATATATTGCTAAGACCAATGTTAAAGAGCCTACTGACTATGTTTTCTTCTAGGAGTTTTATAGTTTCAGGTCTTACATTTATGTCTTTAATCTATTTTGAGTTTATTTTTGTATATGGGGTGAGAAAGCAGTCCAGTTTCATTCTTTTGCATGTAACTATCCAGTTTTCCCAACACCATTTATTGAAGAGGCTGTCTTTTCCCCGTTGTATATTCTTGCCACATCTGTGGTAAATTAACTGATCGGGTAAGTATAGATTCACTTCTGGGCTCTCTATTCTGTTCCATTGATCTGTGTGTCTGTTTTTGTGCCAGTACCGTCCTGTTTTGATTACTGGAATTTTGTAGTAGAGTTTGAAATGAGGGAGCATGATACTTCCAGCTTTGTTTTTATTTCTAAAGATTGCTTTGGCTATTCAGGGACTTTTGTGTAACATACAAATTTTAGAATTATTTGTTCCAGTTCTATGAAAAATGCCATGGGTATTTTGATAGGGATTGCACACTCCTTGGGGATAATGGTCATTTCAACAGTATTAATTCTTCCAATCCTTGAGCATGGTATATCTTTCCATTTGTTTGTGTCATCTTCAATTTATTTCATCAATGTCTTATCATTTTCAGAGTACAACTCTTTTATTACCTCCTGGGTTAGATTTATTCCTAGGTATTTTATTCTTTTTGATGCAATTGTAAATGGAATGGTTATCTTAACTTCTCTTTCTGATAGTTTATTATTAGTGCATAGAAACATAACAGATTTCTGCATATTAACTTTGTATCCTGCAACTTTACTGAATTCATTTATTAGTTCTAATTGGTTTTTGGTGGCATCTTTGGGATTTTCTATATAGAGTATCATGTCATATGCAAAGTGACAGTTTTACCTCTTCTTCCTTTCCAATGTGCATTTCTTTTACTTCTTTTTCTTATCTGATTGCTGTGGCTAGGACTTCCAATGCTATGTTGAATAAAAAGGCAAGAATGGGCATCCTTATCTTGTTCCTGATCTTAAAAGATATGTTTTCGGTATTTCACTGTTGAGTGTGATGTTGGCTATCGGTTTGTCATATATGGCTTTTACTATGTTGAGATAAATTCTCTTTATACCCACTTTGTTGAGAACTCTTATCATACACAGATGTTGATTTCTGTGAAAAGCTTTTTCTGCATCTATTGAGATAATCATAGGTTTTTTGTTTTTCAGTTTGTTAATATGATATATAACGTTGGTTGATTTATGGATATTGAATCATCCTTGCATCCCTGGGATAAATCCCACTTGATCATGTATATGATCCTTTTAATGTATTATTGAATATAATTTGCTGATATTTTGTTGAGTATTTTTGCATCTATGTTCATCAGTGATATTGGCCTGTAATTTTATTTTATTTTTTGTGGTGTCTTCGTCTCGTTTTGTAATCAGGGTGATGCTGGTCTTGTAGAATGAGTTTGGAAGCATTTCATCCTCTCCAATTTTTTGGAATAGTTTGACAAGAATTGGTGTTAACTCTTTGTTAAATGTTTGGTAGAATACTTTTGAAGCCATCTGGTCATGGACTTCTGCTTACTGGGAATTTTAAAAATACAGATTCAATTTCATTATTGGTAATTGGTCTGTCCATATTTTCTATTTCTTCCTGATTCATTTTTGAGGGATGGTATGTTTCTAGGAATTTATCCATTTATTCTAGGTTGTTTAATTTTTTGTCATATAATTATAGTAATATCTTATGATCCTTTGTATTTCTGTGGTGTTGGTTGTAACTTCTCTTTCATTTCTCATTTTTTGGAGCCTGCTCACTTTTATTCTTTTTTTTAATTTTTATTTTACATTGGAACATAGGTGATTAACAATGTTGTGTTAGTTTCAGGTGTACAGCAAAGTGATTCTGTTATACATATACATGTATCTATCCTTTTTCAAATTCTTGTCCCATTTAGGTTATTACAGAATACTGAGCAGCATTCCCTGTGCTGTACAGTAGGTCCTTGTTGGTTATCTACTTTAAATATAGCAGTGTATACATCTCAACCCCAAACTTCCAATGTATCCCTTCCTCCCACCCCCCTGGTAACCATAAGTCCATTCTCTAAGTCTGTGAGTCAGTTTCTGTTTTGTAAATAAGTTCATAGTATCATTTTAAAAAAATTCTGCATATAAGCAATATCATATGATATTTGTCTTTCTCTGTCTGACTTACTTCACTTAGTATGATAATTCTTGATGAGTCTGGCTAAAGGTTTATTAATTTTGTTTATATCTTCAAAAACCAGATCTTAGTTTCATTGATATTTTCTATTGTTTTTTAGTTTCTATTTAATTTATCTCCACTCTGATCTTTATTATTTTCTTCCTTCTACTACGTTTGGGTGTTGTTTGTTCTTTTTCTGGTTCCTTAAGTGTAAGGTTAGATTGTTTATTTGAGGTTTTGTTTGTTTGTTTGTTTCCTGAGGTAGCCTTGTATAGCTGTAAACTTCCTTCTTAGAACTGCTTTTGCCATATCCCATACATGTTGGATTGTTGTGTTTTTGTTTTCATTTGTCTCCAGGTATTTTTCATTTCCTCTTTGATTTCTTCAATGACCCATTTGTTGTTTAGTAGCATATTGTTTAGCCTCCACATGTTTTTGTTCTTTTGCAGTTTTTTTCTTGTAGTTGTTTCTAATCTCTTGCTTTTGTGGTTGGAAGTGATGCTTGATATGATTTCAAACTTCTTAAATTTGTTGATACTTTCTTCGTGGCCTAGTATCTGATCCATCCTGGAGAATATCTCATTTGCACTTGAAAAGAATATGGGTTCTGCTGGTTTTGGATGGAATGTTCTGTATATATTTATTAATTCAATCTTGTCTAATGTGTCATTTAAGGCCAGGGTTTCCTTATTGATTTTCTGTCTGGATGATCTGTCCATTGACATAATTGGGGTATTAAAGTCCCCTACTATTATTGTATTACTATCAATTTCTTCCTGTATGTTTGTTCATGTTTGCTTTATGTATTTAGGTGTTCCTATAGTGGGTGCCTATATTTTTACAATTGTTATATTTTCTTGTTAAATGGATCTATTTATCATTATTTAATGTCTTTCTTTGTCTCTTGTACAGTCTTTGTTTTGAAGTCAACTTTGTCTAAGTATGCTCCTTTGGCTTTCTTTTTATTTCCACTTACATGAAATGCCCTTTTCTATCCCTTTACTTTCAGTCTGTGTGTGTCTTTAGATCTGAAGTGAGTCTCTTGTAGGCAGCATATACATGAGTCTTACTGTCTTTTAATACATTCAGCTACTCTTTGTCTTTTAACTAGAGCATTTAGTTCATTTACACTTAAAGTAATTATTGATAGATATGTATTTATTTCCATTTTGTTAATTGTTTTCTGGTTATTTTTGTTGTTCTTTTTGTTTCTTTCTTCTTTTGCTTTCTTCCCTTATGATTTGATTGCTATCTTTAGTGTTATGTTTAGATTCCTTTCTTATTTTCTGTATCTATTTTTGCTTTGTGGTCACCATGAGGTTCATATATAACAAGCTTTATATATCAATATTTGTGATGATTTTAACTTGATAATCTCTTATGTTCAAACACATTCTAACCACCTTACATTTTAATCCCCTCACCACACTTAATGTTTTTAACATCATATTTTACATCTTTGTATTTTGTGTGTCTCTTTACTTATTGTGGATACAGATGATTTTCCTACTTTTGTCTTTTAACCTTCCTACTGGCTTAAAAGTGGTTGATCCACTATCATTACTGTATGTTTGCATTTACTAATGAGATTTTTCCTTTTGTTAATTTTGTATTTCTAGTTTGGCCTTTTCTTTTCCATTTAAAAAAGTCCCTTTAATATTTCTTGTAATGCCAGTTCAGTGCTGAACTCTTTTAGCTTTTGCTTTTCTGTGAAACTCTTTATCTCTACTTCCAATGTGAATGATAGCTTTGTTGAATAGGATATTCTTGGTTTTAGGTTTTTTTTTTCCTTTCCTCACTTTGTGTATATTATGCCCCCCCTTCTAGACTGCAAAGTCAGCTGATAGCCTTATGAGAATTCCCTTGTACGTAACTAGTTCTTTTTTCCTTGCTGCTTTTAAGATTCTCCCTTTATCTTTAATTTTCACCACTTTAATTACAATGTGTCTTAGTGTAGACCTCTTTGGTTTGATCTTGTTTTGGACTCTCTGTGTTTTCTGGGCCTGAATGTCTGTTTCCTTCCCCAGGTTAGGGAAGTTTTCAGTTATTATTTCTTCAAATAATTTCTCTGTCCCTTTTCCTGTCTGTTCTCCTTCTGGGACCCCCTAATATGGAAATGATGTTGTCCCAGTGGTCTCTTAAACTATCCTCATTAAAAAAATTTTGGGGGGTTCAGTTTGGGTAATTTCCACTACTTTGTCTTCCTGACTGCTGATTCATTCCTCTGTATCATCTAACCTACTGTTGATTCTGTCTGTATTTTTTGGTTTGGTTTGGTTCTTCTTATATTTTCTAACTCTAGAAATTCTCATTGAGTTTATCCATTCTACTTCCCAGTTTGGTGAGTATCTTTATGACCATTACTTTGAACTCTGTTTTAGGTAGATTGCTTATCTCCACTTCATTTAGTTCTTTTCTTGAGATTTTTGTCTTGTCCATTTTTTTGGGAATGTATTCCTCTGTCTCCTCATTTTGCCTAATTCTCTGTCTTTATTTCTATGTATTAGGAAGGTCAGTTACATCTCCAATCTTGGAGAAGTGGTCTTTTATAGTACGCATCCTATGGGGCCCAGCAGCACACTTCCCTATGGCCACCAGAGCTATATGCTTTAGAGGTATCCCCTATGTGGGTTACATTTTCCCTTCTGTTGTGGTGGGGGTGACTACTGTGGGCATAGGTGAGGCTGCACCCTAACCCACTTGGATGTGAAGTCCTGCCTCTGGTGGCTGTGGGCCCCACTGGTGAGTGGGGTTAGGTCCCCATGTGGCTGGCTGTGTGGCCTGGGGATGTGTGGCTGCTGCAGGCTTGCTGGTGGGTGGGGCAAACCTCCCATGCTAGAGGGAGGATTACAAAATGGTGCTTCTCAGGTGACAGTGTTGTTGAGGTACTGAGCTTCCCAAACTGCGGCCAGCATCTCCATATCCAGGGGGCGTCCCAAATGCCTCCTTCTCTCCAAGATCAGCAAGCAGGTCTGACCCAGTTTTCTGTCAAACTACTGTCTCTGTGCTGGGACTTGGAGCAAGTGAGATTTTGTGCATGTCTTTTAAAAATGGAGTCTGCTTCTTATTGCCCTTCAGCTCTCCCAAACATAAGGCCTTGCTCATTTTCAAAGCCAGATACCCTGGGACTCATCTTCCCGGTGTAGAACTCTAAGGCTGGGGAGCCTGATGTGGGGCTCAGACCCCTTGCTCCTCGGGGAGGACGTCTACAGTTGTGATATTCCTCCTGTTTGTTGATTGCTGACCCAGAGGTATGGGTCCTGACCATACCATGTCTCTATCCTTCCTACCCATTTTGTTGTGGCTTCTTCTTTATATCTTTACCTGTGGAAAACCTTTTCTGCTAGTCTTTAGGTCGTTCTCAAAGATAGTTGCTCTGTAAATAGTGGCAATTTTGGTGTGCTTGTAGGGGGAGGTGAGCTCAGGGTCTTCCTACTCTGCCATCTTGGCCACACCCTTCAGAGATGTCTTACTATACTGTGTTTTCTTTGGGAATGAATTATTTTAACTTGAGGAAACATTAATCATATATCAAGCAAAATAACTAATTTTCAACCTGAAAATTATTAGAACAGGGCCACCTATACACATACACACACACACACACAGATACAGAATTTAAATGAAGCTAGACAGTAGAAAGAAAATTATTACAGAGTTTGCCTGCTCTTTTGCCATCTTGTTAGTTTCTCTAAAATTTGCCTTTTTAGATGAAATCTGAAGGCATATTTGTTGATGAGATATCCATTTTTCATGGAAAAAGTGTTTGTATAATTAATCTAAGAAATTTTATATTTACTATTTAAATATTTATTGAGCTTCCTTCTTGTAATTTAAGGATATTTAAGTTATAAAACTAGAGTCTATATTCAAACATATCATTATGTGAAAAAAACTGGGAATTTTAGTCTTAACTGTGATTCAAACAAGTTGCGATGTCTTTGGACAAGGTGATAATTCCATCTGGCATAATGTCTAAGAGGAAATGGAAACTGTGTATTTTCTAAGCAGTCCCTTAGTTTATGATTCATCCATATCTATGAATCCCACTGATGACTTCTTAAGCTTTATCTCCAGCTCCTACCCCAGCCCTAACTTTTGAGAAATAAGTATACCTTCATAGCAATAATCTTATAAAATATGTGCAAAGCTATGATTCTCATGTAAATGAAAATATAATGAAAGTACCATCATAATATAAATATACCTTCACATCACACAAAGTACAAAATTATGTATAAATCTATAGTTTTTATATAACTGAAATTAGCAACATATTAAAGATGACCTAGCCAAAGCAATCTTGAAAAAGAAAAATGGAGCTGGAGGAAATCTGGCTCACTGACTTCAGACTATACTACAAAGCTATAGTAATCAAAACAGTATGGTACTGGCACAAAAACAGACATATAGATCAATGGAACAGGATAGAAAGCCCAGAAATAATCCCCTGCACCTATGGTCAATTAATCTATTACAAAGTGGGCCAGAATATACAATGGAGAAAAGAGAGTCTCTTCAATAAGTGGTGCTGGGAAAACTGGAAAGCTACATGTAAAATAATGAAATTAGAACATTCTCTAACACCATACACAAAAATAAACTCAAAATGGATTACCAACCTAAATGTAAGAGCAGATACTATAAACCTCTTAGAGGAAAACATAGGCCAAACACTCTGACATAAATTGCAGCAGTATATTGTTGGATCCATCTCCTAGAGTAATGGAAATAAAAATAAAAATAAATAAATGGGACCTAATGAAACTTAAAAGCCTTTGCACAGCAAAGGAAACCATGAACAAAATGAAAAGAAAATCTACAGAATGGGAGAAAATATTTGCAAATGATACAACTGACAAGGGATTAATCTCCAACATATACTGTATAAATAGCTCATGCAGCTCAATACCAAAAAAAAAACCCAATTAAAAAATGAGCAGAAGATCTAAATAGACGTTTCTGCAAAGAAGACATACAGATGGCCAAAATGCACATGAAAAGATGCTCAACATTGCTAATTATTAGAGAAATGTAAATTAAAACTACAATGAGGTATCACCTCACACTGGTCAGAATGGCAATTATCAAAAAGTCTACAAATAATAAATGCTGGAGAGGGTGTGGAGAAAAAGGAACCCTTCTACACTGTTGGTGGGAATGTAAATTGGTACAGTCTCTATGGAGAACAGTATAGTGATTC
The DNA here is from genome assembly GCF_965194825.1 of Balaenoptera physalus. Lineage (NCBI taxonomy): Eukaryota > Metazoa > Chordata > Mammalia > Artiodactyla > Balaenopteridae > Balaenoptera > Balaenoptera physalus. The sequence goes on from NC_138891.1 coordinate 33,434,536, forward strand.
CTTAAGAAACTAAAAATAGAGATACCATATGATCCTGTAATCCCACTCCTGGGCATATATCTGGTAAAACTGTAATTCGAAAAGATGCATGCACCCCAATGTTCACTGCAGCACTATTTACATTAGCCAAGACATGGAAGCAACTAAAATGTCCATCAACAGATGCATGGATAAAGAAGATGTGGTATACTTATACAATGGAATATTACTCAGTCATCAAAAGGAACGAAATAATGCCATTTGCAGCAACGAGGATGGACCTAGACATTATCATACTGAGTGAAGTAAGCCAGACAGAGAAAAACAAATATTATATCACATCACTTATATGTGGAATCTAAAAAAAAAAAGTGATGCAGATGAACTTGTATACAGAACAGAGATAGACCCACAGACATAGAGGACAAACTTATGGTTACCAGAGGGGAGAGGGAGGACAGATTAGGAGTTTGTGATTGACATACCCACTGTACAGCACAGGGAACTATAGTAAATGTTTTGTAATAGCCTATAAGGGAAAAGAATCTGAAAAGATATATATATATATATATATATATAAAATACATGACTGAATCACTTTGCTGTATACCTGAAACTAATACAACATTATAAATCAACTATACTTCAATTAAAAAAACGAAAAAATTAAATTAAGTTAGAAAAAGATGACCATAACTATTATGGTTACATGTCTGAGTGTTCTGTTGAAGATTCAGAAATTTTACTAATGATAAAATAAAGACAAATATAAAAATTAAATGCTATTTATTCCATGAAATTTACTTGTCTTTATTTCAGCAAGTTCCCTGAATGTTTTTGTAATCAAAACTCATATAATTTAAATTCTAACAAAATTAATGCTAAAGAAGACAACCTTTCTTGAGTTTTTGTTATAAAACTGTTATTAATTTTAAATTAGGTAAACCTTATGCTGCTGAGGCAGTAGCTCTTAAAATTGTCAAAAAATTCTTAAAGCCTTACTTAAATTAAAAAAGTGAACTGAGGCAGTGCCCAGTCCTGTATATAAGAAGCTTGGAATTTGCCACTCCATTCTAATGACAAGTTAAAACCTAAGCAACCTGAAAAATCAACAACTCTTAGATATGAGAAAGAAGTGAGGTCATAGGGCAAACCACTGCCTTCCAAATTGGAGGGACTGACAGGCAAATATAGAGAATAACAATTTCCTGGAGCAGAAGCTCATGAGCTGAAATGTCTTTGGAAATGGGGTTGGAGTAAAAAAAAAAAAAAAACCTGAACTGTAAATGACAAATTGTTTGAGGCTCATTGAGGAAAAAACTGAGAGATAAAAATTCCAAGGGAACTCAGTCATCAGAAGCCACTCACACTTTTGTGAGTTTTCCTCCATGAGCTCAAGTGGGTTCTCATAGTAAATACTGGAAAAAAAATCCCCCTTTGCTTCTGACAGGGGGAGGGAAAAAGAAACCATTTTAAAATACACTGGAGCATTCTGTGTTTCTTAACAAGGTCTGTCCCCAAGAGAAGCTAATTAACCAGAGCCTAATCTGCTGGGGTTTTACCAGAGCCTAATTGACCTAGGGGAAGGGAAATATGCAACTCCAGCTGGCTCTAGCCTTCCATGCACAGGAAAGGAAATACCAAACTCCAGCCTACTATAGCCGTCCTGTCCCACCTAAGAGCTCAGGAGAAACTGATAAATAAATGTGAAGTTCACAGTCCAGAGGTACAGGTTCCTTAAAAGACTGAGACATAATTATAGGTCTACAGAATGCTTTCCTTCACCTTATCACCACATTACTAAAGGCCTACTTACAGCAGTTTCTTTTATCCAGCACATTATGTCTAGCTACCAAGATAAAATTACAAGACACAACTTAAAGACAAAGAGTAAGCATTAGAATCATAGTCAAATATGGCAGGGATGTTGAAATTATCAGACCAGAAATTTAAAACAACTATGATTACTATGCTAAGAGTTCTAACGGGATAAAGTAGATAGTATTCAAGGACAGATGAGGGCAATGTAAACAGAGAGAAGAAAATTCTAAGAAAAAAACAAAGGCTAGAGATAAAAAAAATACTGTAACAGAAATAAAGAATGCCTTTGATGGGCTTATTAGTAGACAGGACATGGCTGAGAAAAGAATTTCTGAGTTTGAAGATATCTCAGTAGAAACCTCCAAAACTGAAAAGCAAACAGAACAAAGACCGAAAAAAAAAGAAAAATAAAAACCCAAACAGAATATCCAAGGCCTACAGGACAACTTCAAAAAAGTGTAACATAAGTGTAATGGGAATACTAGAAGGAGAAGAAAGAGAAAGGTACAGAAGAAATATTTGAAAAAATAATAGCAGAATTTCCCTAAATTAATGTCAGACACTAAACCACTGATGCAGGAAGTTCAAAGAACATCCAGCAGGATAAATTCCACAGAAAAACAACAGCTAGGTATGTAATTTTCAAAATACAAGAAATCAAATAAAGAAAAAAGTCCTGAAAGAAACTAGAGGAAAAAAACCTCACCTTCTCTATAGTGGAGCAAAGATAAGAATTACATCAGACTTCTCTTCAGAAGCCATGCAAACAAGAATGAAATATTTAAAGTGTTGAGAAAAAAAGTACACGAACCTAGAATTCTGTCCCTTGTGAAATTATCCTTCAAAAGTGAAGGGGAAATAAAGACTTGTAAGATAAACAATAATTATGGGAACTCTTTTGGATGAAATGTTAAAGAAGTTCTTTACCGAGAAGGTAAATGGCATGGTACTTCATAACTCTGTTAGTCAGTTATTTAATATGGGCTGCTTGTACAGGAGTTACTGAGCTTGGACGATCCCATATCCAAGGGCTAGCCTCATAATGGGACTCAGCTGAGGTCTGTTGACTGATTACACTCGTTCCTTGGGAAAGCATAGTCCATTCCTGGAGCAGGTTGGTCTCAAGGATGAAACCAAGGTTAATCATTCTCCTCCTCCACCAACCATTCTAGATTTGCCTCAACTCTGGTGAGCACCTGGGCTGGTCCAAGTGGTTTACCTACCCCTGGGGTGTCTGAGGTCAGTCACAATGTCTTTCTCATAGCTGTGTGGTTTGTTCTGTCCCCTTATTATCCAAATTAGGCAAGAGGAGGTGTGCCACTAGATCTCATGGAGATCAGCCACAACATTTCCTGTCTCTACTACGCAAAAGCATGTTTATCTTATCAGATGGAACTGTTCCTGCCAGTTTGGTGGCTTCTCTCTTTTCTTGTTGCTCTCTTGTCATGTCAAGTGACCCAATGGAGCTGAACTTGAAGTTTATTGGGACTTTTGCTGTGTCCTCTTGTGTGCACACTCACCTGTAGGAATCACAGGCTCCAAACCCACAAAGCCCAGAGTTGTAGGGAACAAACACACACATTATCCAAGTGGATCACTGGGTGTGATGGAAAGAGAGACACTCCTATCTGTAGCCTGTAGTACTAGAATCCGTAATTTTTAAATTCATGACATAGAATCATGTACTCGTCATGCTTTAGGGTATATGTGCAGTTTCAACATGGTTCCTCATCCCTGCATGGTATCTTGGGGCGAGTACCTCTGATGCACTTGCAACTCACCTGAAATTTATACCCTCACGTTTATCATTGAGTGTGGTCTTTTCTGGGAGCGACGTGCCTTGTTTGAGGCCTCTCTCTGCAGCTGAGGCTAACCCTTAAGTTGCTGAGAGCTTGAAGCTGTCCACTAAGTCCTCCCAATCATAGGGGTGAAAAGTGCTTCTTTGAAGGAGGATCTGGGTAGCATATATCTATGTCTACCACATGGGGTGTGTGAGATGCAGTCATTAGAATATATTACCTGAGACGGGAAATCTGTGGGTCCAACTTGTCCTTATTAAGACTTGACCGGGGCCCCTGTTTTCTTTGTTTTGCACACTGTCCCTTGGAACATAATCCTGTTCCCTCCTGGGATGCTGTAAGTGAGAACTGACTCACAACTCACGAGCATCCTCCTCTGCAGGCACAAAGATTTTACAATTTCCGCTCTGCTAAGTCAATTAGCAATAAGGGCACTGTTTATCTCTTTCAATTGTTTGGAATATTTTGATATCTCCATCCCACAATTATTCTCCTCTCCAATATTCTTTGTTATCTTGTTCTTTTACAATTCTAACATCCTCTTGGGGCTCTTTTCAAAGATTATTTTGGGGGGGCGGGGAAAGGAATAATGAAAAATCATGGGTGAAGTAAGTTTGATTTAGAGAGAGATGAAACTTGTTTCTATAATGCACCTTCTCTGTGGACTCTTGCCCTGTATCAATCCAACCAACTCTTTCCCCATCTCCATGTCTACACTTCACAACACCGCAGGAGGCACTGCAAGGTCATGTGGCACTTCTGTCAGAGGACACGGCACTATGGGTCAGAGGGTCCACTGGTTTTCTGCTTTTGTGACTCTGATGCTTTCCTACAAAGGTAGGATCAGCTTTGGTAAATCGGATTAAGATGGGAGGAAGGAAGCTCCATTTTCTAGTGTATAGTCTTATATTTACATGAAATTTGCATTAACTATTTTATTTTGGAAATTATCCTTGGCCATTTTACTTTATTTTATTTCAGGGTTTTCTAAAAAGTCAATGACAGAGAGATGTGATTTTTTTGTTTTGTTTTCATTATGTTTCTTCTGTTTTACCTAATGTATTTTGCTGCTCTGTTTATCTCTCTATATAAAACCATGCCTGTATCATGTTGCATGAACTGTAAAGTTTTCTCTTGATAATTAAAAAATTGAACTAAGAATTTTCCACATCATGTTAAAACACTATTATGTTGTCAATTGTGACAAATCACTATCACAGGTACTTTAAAACTACAGTAGTCTCTTCTTATCCACAGGGGATATGTTCCAAGACCCCCAGTGAATGCCTGAAACTGCTGATAGTACCGAACCCTGTATAGACTATGTTTTTCCTTATACATACATACCTGTGATGAAGTTTAATTTATAAATTAGGCACAGTAAGAGATTAACAACAATAACTAATAATAAAATAAAACAATTATGACAATATACTGTACTAAAAGTTATATGAATGTGGTCTCTCTCTGTCTCTCAAAATATCTAGCATTTTCATGGACTAGTCATGGTTTACACTTAATACCCTAGGATCCCGTATGGTTTGCCATTTGTCCTGGCTAAAATATCCCAGTTTGGACAATAAATTCTATGGTCATCTTACACAAATGGAACTTGGAAATGCTTTTAGAGAGAGGGGAAGAGCAAGGATTTGGGGAGAAAACACATATTTGTTTAATGTGTAAATGAATGAGACCAATAAAACGGTGGGATGAGGGGAGAGGGAGGATGAAGAGAGGGTCTTAAGTTCTTGGGAGTGACTCAGGTTCCTTAACATGTAAGATAAAGAAGCATTAGCTAGCTGACTTTAAGTGTTTCATTAATCTCTTTCTGGACAGACTCAGATGTCTCTGGAAAGAATTCATCTAAAGCCTAGATTTATCCTGTTTCTGAAGGAATTCTAATCCAAGAAGGTTGAATGGATTGCTTAGTTTCCCTGTGTGAAAATAGTGACAATTCCCTAGTTTGAGATCTTTACTTGCTAAACTGATCTCTTTATTACTAAGTTTAAACATTTCCCCCAAGTTTAAAATTAATTCCTCTTCAGTATATTATTTGCATTTTAGAGACCTATTTACCAGCTGGCGTATAGCTTTTCTTTCTCCACCTTTTTCCCTTCCTTCCTTCCTCCTCCCTCCCTCTCTCTCTCTTTCTTTCTTCCTTTTCTTTTCTTTCTTTCTTTCTTTCTTTTTTCTTTCTTTCTTTCTTTCTTTCTTTCTTTCTTTCTTTCTTTCTTTCTTTCTTTCTTTCTTTCTTTCTTTCTTTCTTTCTTCTTTCTTTCTTTCTTTCTTTCTTTCCTTTCTTGCTTTCTTGCTTTCCTTCATTCCTTCCTTCCTTCCTAAATTAGAGATTTCCATGAGCTATATTCCATGATTTCCTTTCACTCAATTTTAATAGATTAAAAGAAGGTACCAAAGACAGAGAGAGAGAGTAAGAGAGAGAGAGAGAGAGAGAGAGAGAGAGAGAGAGAGAGAGGCTTCAGTGATTTTATAATCTTGCTTCAGGATGGCTTCTATAGGAATTACCCAGCCTTGACAGGAAAAAAAATAGAATGAAAGGCCACAAATGTAGGTAATGCCCACTCAAGAGGCTGCCAACCACATACTCTTTCTATACTACTGGGGTTTAATAATTGCTGTCACATTACCTTGGAAATAGGCCACATGAATAAATATTTTTCCTGCCACTTGATGCAGAAGATGGCCTGGGCAGGTCATGAAATCCTAGAGCTTGCCAGTGAAAATGTTTGGCATGCTCTGGCAGAACCCAGAAGATGTGTCACCTCTTGTGGACTGTCCTTCTGACCCATGACCCATGTCATGTCATTCTTGAGACAGAATGAGTCTAATGTTAGGAGGAGTTTTGGAGAATTCCAGTGGACAGGTTCTATTTTTCATGTACAGTCTTTATGTATGGTCACATGTTTCTTACCTCCTGAATTTTAGGAATGTAATGCTGAAGTCAGTGTTGGCCCAGCTTCATTTAAATGATATGAGGTAAGAGAAAGGCCTTAAGGCTTCAGTTACAGGAACCCAACCCAATGGAAAAAAATAGTTTCCATTGCACTGAGGGGAATAATTCAAGTCATTTAAACAATTCAACTTCTAGGTTCTTCAGGCTAATCCCAGTCACAAGATAGAAGGAGCCTTCTAGGCAGACTAGAAGAATGATGCAAAGAAGGAAAAACAAAATAAAACTACTGATCAAAGTATTTGCCAAGATCTGTGAAACTGTAAACATGTATCTGAAGGCAGAATGTTTTTAGTCAATGATGACTGACAATCCCACATCAATGTTCCTTCAGACTGTGGCATCACATGCACATTTGAGAATCCACCAAATAAAAGATTTGATCACTGAGAGTTTAGAATAAAAATGTTATAAGAATCTGGAGTACAAGACTATTGGAAAACCATGAACAAACACTATAAATGGATTGGTGTGCTAGAAAACAACTACTGGGAGAATAATTGACATATGAATCTTTTAAAAACCTGGAAATTCTAGAAGATAATTATTTTGGTTGTATAGATAACCTTGGACATTTAGAAAAATTCCTCAATTTATTGCAGAAACATGGTAAAATGCTTTATAGGATCAAGGTAATTATAAGCGTGAAATAAAGTAATCTGATATATAAAATGGTGGTTGAAAAGATTTTGAGGGGTGGGTTAGAGAAGTGTGTGTGTGGTAGAGGTGGAGTGGGGGTGATCTCAGCCTATTCTAAACTAGGATTCAGACTACTTTGAATAGGTTTGATGAACTGCTGTCACCAAGAAGGCATTTGGCTGGAGGAAAAGATTTCATGTGTGATTAGTAGATAGAGCAGTTCCAACAAGGTGGTGGTGGGGTGAAGACAGCTTAGTATCTGTCTGTATTGGATACCCTGGTTGGTCTTTGGGTCATCTGAGTTATGGAAAACAGAGCTCCAGGTAAAGGTTGTCAGGTCAGTGTTTATGAGGAGATGGTGTGATGCTCAGATGACCAAGTCTAACCCAGAGCTGAGTAAGAGTTTTGCAGTAAATACTGTGTGAATGAGGCATGCTCAGGATATCTGAGAGCTTCTTGGATTCCTGAAGGGTCTGTTTATTTTGTGGCAGTGGGACCAGTTCTTCTCAGGCAGTATGATCAATGCTAACAGGCTAGAGAAGGGCACATCTGAATATATGTGAGGCATTCTCTGAGAATTCAAGGAAATCTTTCTGAGTTGGGGGCAGGCGTCTTACTGGGGGTGGACATGTTACATGAAATACATGTCTTATGCAAGAAGGGCTAGAGCCAATGAAATGTAAGTCATTATGTAAATTTGATCCCACTTATAAACACAAGCTGCTAACTGGACTATTCAAGTTAAAGATCTGTAACAAATAATGCAATGCCCCGCCTTCTGTTCCCTCTCACAGTCTCTTAAGCAAAGGGAATAAGCTATGCTGTGTATTTCTTTGTATTGACACCATCTCTTGGAATTTTAGCCTCTGTGGTATGTTGTTTGTTTAAGCTACAAGATGTTATGAACAAAGTAATCAGAGAAAAAAAAGACCCACATGGGCTGTTAACCACATTGGCTTTTTGGCCCAACACACTTTAAATTTAGATAGGCTCTGAATCTTAGTTTATTTGTTGGCAAATGTTTAGAATTAACAAAACTATTTGTTGTAGTCGTTCCAAGGAAGAAAATGATGAAATCCTTGTTTTCCATATAAAATGAGCCAACATCTTTCAGGCCGAGATATCCTGAGGATATATATTCTTTTATAAAGTCTGGTTAACATTTCTGGAAGAATCTGTCTGTTATTTGTTTCCTGTCAAACAAGTTAGTACAATTTTGCTGACAACAGCCCACCAGTGACAGACTGGAATCAGAACAATAAGCAGCTTCCCAAAGAGAGTTTTGGAAACATCTTATGACCCTTAAAGACTTGTGATAAATTTTATCTTACAAAAAGAAAATGAAAGATTGTTGGGTTTTATTGCTAAAGTAAAGCAAGAAAGATCTAATTGTCTGAGGCACATAGATTAAATAGTTTTCTAAATGAGAACTTAGTCTATTCTCTCAGACAAAAGCATGATGTTTCTTCTTTTTACTTCTTTTATGAAGAGTCTAAGAATCCCTAGAAAACCAAGTATTTTGTTCCCTCCACGAAGCTCATCAGTACAAAGCACTGATTTTAGTTACAGAAGATTGCTTTTTAAATAAATACAGATATCTATTATTAGGGGAATAGTTTTATTACTTGTTTATATCTATGTAATGGAATACTATGTGGCCTTTAAAGAGAATGAAGAAGATTCATGTGTACTGATGTGGAATTTATTCCAAGACACTCTTTGTTTAAACAAGGAGCACATTAATGCCTATATCTTGCTACCATTCGCAGTTAAAAAAAGGGGAGGTGTCATAATGTGTGCATATCTCTAGTGGCCTCTGGAAAGGAATCCAGGGTATGGGGAAGGCAGAGTAGGAGGAATAATGTTTTTATTATTTATTATGCAATCCATTGTACTGTTTAAATATTTAAGCACATGACGAGATTTCTCATTAAAATTAAACAAATAAATCATTGAAAATGTAACCCACATGTGCAGCTTTGACCTTCCTCTGCTCCGAACACATGCCTTTAAGCCCTGTCCTGTCCTCATACTTGGACTATTCAAGGGACCTTGAGGATCATCTGGTCAAACTGCCCCGCTTCATGGCTGAGGTGCAGAACAGAGTGGAAGATACTTGCCCAGGGTTAAACTATTTGTTAATACCAAAGTCCAGACTAGAGCCCTAGGCTTCTTAATTCTAGGGGATTGCTCCTCTCATCCTGTGTTCCTTTAGGAGGGAGAATAAACAGCTTTAGCCTTAAGGATGACCCCCGCCTCTGTTCCTTCTCCCTGGTGCTTCTCGCGAAGGTTCAAGCCTCTGCCTCTTGTGTCCCAGGACATACTGCTTAGCTTTTAGGCGTCAATTAACTAGAATAACAAAACCATAAAACTCAGGCCTTCTTAACTGGAGGTCTGCCTGTAGGTTTCAGAAGATCCTGTGTCTAAGTAAGAGCTAAGAACTCTGGGGAGAGAGCTCAGTTTTCTCTATGAGCTTCATTGCCAAGTAAGATGAAGTACACTTTTAAACCTGAAAGAGACCTCAGCAGTCATCAAGTCTAATCCTACTCAGACACATACATGTCCTCAACAGCAACCTGCTTTTCTGCTAGAATACATCCACGTGCTGTGGAGTCATTGCCAACAGCAGTAAAATTCACTTAGGTAGTTAGCTCTATTTTATTTATTTATTTGGCCATGCTGCAAGGCTTGCGGGATCTTAGTTCCCTGACTTAGAACCTGTGCCCCCTGCAGTGGAAGCATAGAGTCCTACCCACTGGACCCCCAGGGAATCCCAGTTCGCTCTATTTTAAAGTGTTGGAGTGAATTTCGTTCTTGCTCTTGCAACAGCCCATTTCTATTATGTGTTGTCCTTTCTTTGACACGCAGACTGATAGAATAGCCACCGTCAGGAACATGCTGTCATAAAAGGGACAAAAGAGAGCTCAGAGGATATCACAGCAAGAAATTAATGTTCAGCCAGAAAGTGGCATGCATTGTCTGTACTTTCAGGCCAGAGTGGTTACATGCCCTCAGCCAACCAATGGGAGCCAGAAAGAGCTGTTATAACATGTGCCTGGAAGGCAGAATGCTGGAAATATTCAATGAGCAGTATTCATTGCTACCATCTTTCTCTCTGAATAAATAGCCAGAAGTCCTGTCAGAGTTTTAGCAATTTCTTAAATGCCAAGAAAAATTAATTCACTTAAAAAAAAAAATGAATGCACTTAGAAAATGGAGATGATTGAAAAACTCTCATGGCAGTAGGACATACGATTGTGGTTGGCAGTTTCAGGGTACCTATTCCCCCCTCTCCACTTCTCTGGGCACTGTGCTCCGCACTCACCCCTTGCTGAAGAAGTGAGTCACTCTGGTCATGTTTGTACATGTCATCACGTTTCCCCATGACAGACTGAACTAGGGATTGACACCTATCCCAGTAGATGCCAATCTGCTGGCTAGCCTGTAACCAAACATATTTTCTGAGTCACAGAGTCTATAATCAAATGGGTGCGGGGCCTATGAATTAAATGGTTCTATAGAATTGGGCCTAGGGCAGGCATTTTCAGCCATGATCATAATCCTAAATTAATCAATCAGAGCTTGGGCAGAGTAGCCAATGATCAGGGAAGATGAATGGGATACAGGATTATATGTGGTTCTGGAGAAACAGAGAGAGAGAGAAAGAGCTAGAGTGCAAGAGAAACTTCTTGCATCTTCAGTGGTTCCTAGATCCCAGCTCTTATTCCCATGAATAAGCTCTTATTCTGTGCCTCAGTTCTGTGAGGTAGCCTTATAGCCTCTTAATAAATCCTTGTTTGAGCCATTTGATTATCTATATGAATGGAGAATCCTAGTTACTGTCTCTACCTAGATTGTCACCCCTGGTCTATGCCAGATCTATGTAGAGATTTTGGAACTCATGCTGGGGTGTACAGTTGGGGACTAATAGAAAAGAATCTCACTGTAAACCTTTATTAACTTAATTTTCTTGTTTTCTGTATTCTTGATGCTCTGGCATCTGGGACCTCACTGACTTTGAAGAGATTACCGCTCCCAGGTTACCTAGTTCCTAGAGCTAGCAAACACCTTGCCTGGGAGTATACCTTTTGTATGCAAACAACCAATCCAGAGGCCTCCCCTCACCCCACCCCAACCCCTCCTTTGTTAGACTCTTACATTCCAGGCCAATGTTCCCCTGACCTAATCACCCCGGGGTAAGGCACCAGACAATTTGGGACAGCCGCCACACCCCAGAGCCTGCTGGAATTATTCAAAGCAGGCAATCTTAAATCTGCTTATCCTGGCTTCCCCTGTTTTGTCCATTCCTTCCCACAAAAACCACAACAAAGATTCTTGCACCTGCTTTCCTCTCATGTGCTTGGATCCCAGATTGACCCTGGTGCTTCCCCATGTGGCCCCCCTGAATTGTGTGCCACATCTCCTGTTTCTAGGGATCTGTGAGTACAAAATTTCATCCTTCACAACAGTCATTTCTGTGTCTGCTTGTCTTACCATACATGATTAAAATAAATCCCAGGCACATATTAAAATAAAACCTCTCTCTGTTTTCTTCTAGGCCTCCACCTTATGTTACCTATTGATTTATCTGTCTGAAGAGTTAGGATGCTCTGTTCTGGTAGGCGGTCCTCTTAGATATTCAAATTGTAAGCTGTTTAGGTACACAGAAAAAACAGAGTAAAGGAAGTACTTTTCCCCCCTTAAATTTATATTATTATTACAATGAATCATCCTTCTGTCTAAGCATATTTTTATGTAGAAAATCAGTTCTAATTGTCACAGGCATGCTCTCTCTTGGACAGAACTTAGAAACACACGTATACATTTTTCCTCTTTTATTCCAAACACTGTGAAAACTACCATTCTTTTATTATGACAGCAAAACAATGACCTCAGTTCTGTCAGAATTAAATTACTGATATTAAAATCCTCTTGTTAGGGTTTTAAGTGGAGTCTGGGACACTCCTAGACAGTGTTTGGCTAGGGGACACGAAAATGCTTGAATAATGATTTTGATATATCTCTCTAGGGGAGACTCAAGGCACAATTTTCCTCTCTCTATAAACTCATGGCTTTGCTTCTGTTTGTAATAACCTGATATTCAATCACTATGGAGTTTACTGAGAATATTTACCTCCCTTTAGTCCCAGAACCTCAAGACAGGGGAGAGTTTAGGACAGCAGTATTTTCTTTATTTCCCCACTTAGTGCCTGTGTAAAATAGAAAAGTGTATCCCAGCAGTCTTGGGTTCCCACACACTGAATTAGCTCTTTCTGGCTCAGGAAGAATGGGCTATTCAAGCTTGATATGCCAGGTAAGGAAACCCCATGATTGCCCTCAGGTGTATTTGCCAGGGTTTAGTCATAAAGACAAAACTACTTTAAATATTTCAAGTAGAAAAGAATTCAATAGTGGGACTTACGAGCTTACAGGGGAGTGCAGGAAGCTAATACTGAAGCTACAGCCACCTCACAGTCCCCACACTGAAGGGTGAGAGACGCGTGTGCAGTCTGAGGTAGCTTCAGCAAGCCACCGCTACTAGTCTACCGCAGCATTTCTGCAGCAACAATACACCTATTGAGTGTCACCATTGCCTCTCATTTGTTAGCTGTACGAAACTCTGATGGGAAGGCACCATGCGAAATGTAGCTCCCAAGCTTCCAGCCCTATGACAGCAGAGGAGAGTATAAAAGGCGCAGAAGTGATGCTGAGTGCTAAAACAATCTGTCCTACCATTTTATCAGGACACACTTCCTGTAACCAAACATAATAAACAATTTCAAATGCAATCACAAAGGCCTGCCCTGTTTCAAGGGTAGGGAATGTAGACTCCATCTCTGAATTTTAGGAATATGAAAGAACTTGTGAATATGCTTTCAAATGATCATGATACTATATCTATCTTTAAAAATTTTAAATAGGCTTTGTTGTAGACTTAGGTACAGGCAATTTTCACAAAAGGTTCCATGTCCATCTGAGCAAAGAGCATGTTCTCTTTTACTGTGGCACAGTTTAATATGGATTTTTCTATATGTTCTACTTTACTGTGTGATTTAGAACTGTGATAACTTTTCTAATTTTTCCCACTTGATTTTACTAGATTTAAGAGGGGTATGTTCGTTTATTTGTTTGTGTCTCTTTCTTTATTCATCTCCTCCTGTTTCTGCTCTATAAAGTAGCTGCCAGGCTATTTTATGTATAGATATTAATAACATTTTTCATTATGCATTTTGGTCCTTAGCATTATAAAGCATACTTTTCTTGGTCTCATTTTATATTTTGGGGGCTAAATTATGCCCTGTTTGAAATCAAGATTGTGATTCCTTTTATTTATTTATTTACATTTTTGTTTGCCATCATCTGATCTGCATCATCATGTTTCTGAATCTCCTTTTTTTGGATGTTTCCATAAACACAGATTAGAGTTGTACTTTGTTTTGGTAGACAATCTGAAATTTTTCACAGGTGTGATATCCTATTTACATTTAATTAAACTACCAGTATCTTTGCCCCAGGTCAATCATGTTATTTTATGCTATATTTATTCTGTGCATATGTTTCTGTATATAGAAGTATATGTATGGACACACATACCTGCAGTAGGTATAATTGTTGGGGTGTTTGGGGTTTTTTTTTTGGCATTTCTTTTGGTATTTAGGAAGATTTTTAAAAGACTTAAAAAAATTTTTTTTACAGCAGTTATAGGTTCATAAAAAAATTGAGAAGATAGAGATTTCTCATATACTCCTTGCTGCTATACATGCACAGACTCCCCCACTATCATTATACATCCCCCACCAGAATGGTACATTTGTTACTATTGATAGACCTACACTGGCACATCATTATTACCCAAAGTCCATAGATTACTTTATGGTTCACCCTTGGTGTTGTACATTCTATGGGTCTGGACAAATGTATAATGATGTGTATCCACTATCACAGTATCATGCAGAATATTTTCACTGCTCTAAAAATCTTCTGTGCTCTACCTATTCATCCTTCTCCTCCCCCCTCCTCTAACCACTGATCCTTTTACTGAATCCATAGTTCTGCCTTTTCAAGAATGTCATATAGTTGGACTCATATAGTATGTTGCTTTTTCAGATTGACTTCTTTCACTTGGTAAAATGCATTTAAGTTTCCCCTATGTCTCTTCATGGCTTGATAGCTCTTTTTTTTTTTTTAATAGTCCATTGTCTGGATGTACAATAGTTTATTTATCCATTCACCTATTGAAAGATTTCTTGGTTCCTTCCAAGTTTTGGCAGTTTTGAATAAAGCTGTTATAAACATCTGTGTGCAGGATTTTGTGTGGAAATACAGTAAGTTTTTAACTCCTTTGGGTAAATACCGTGGAGTGAGATTACTGTTTGGTATGGTAAGAATATGTTTAGTTTTGTAAGAAACCACCAAATTGTCTTTCAAAGTAGTTGTAGCATTTTATGTTCCCATCAGCAATGAATAAGAGTTCCTGTTGCTCCACTTCCTGGCCAGCATTGGTGTTGTCCAAAACCATTGTTGTCCAAAGCCACTCTAATACAGAAATATAGACAAATGGAACAGGATAGAAAGCCTGGAGATCAACCCACACACCTATGGTCACCTAATCTATGACAAAGGAGGCCAGAATATACAATGGAGCAAAGATAGCCTCTTCAGTAAGTGCTGCTGGGAAAACTGGACAGCTACATGTAAGAGAATGAAATTAGAACACTCCCTAACACCATACACACAAAAAAACTCAAAATGGGTTAAAGACCTAAATGTAAGGCCAGACACTATAAAACTCTTAGAGGAAAACATAGGCAGAACACTCTTTGACATAAATCTCAGCAAGATATCTTTTGACCCACCTCCTAGAGTAATGAGAATAAAAACAAAAATAAAAAAATGGGACCTAATGAAACTTAAAAGCTTTTGCACAGCAAAGGAAAACATAAACAAGATGAAAAGACAACCCTCAGAACGGGAGAAAATATTTGCAAACAAAGCAATTGACAAACGATTAATCTCCAAAATATACAGACAGCTCATGCAGCCCAATATCAAAAAAACAAAAAACCCAATCAAAGAATGGGCAGAAGACCTAAATAGGCATTTCTCCAAAGAAGACATACAGATGGCCAAGAGGCACATGAAAAGCTGCTCAACATCACTATTATTGGAGAAATGCAAATCAAAACTACGATGAGGTATCACCTCACACTGGTCAAAATGGCCATCATCAAAAAATCTACAAACAATAAATTCTGGAGAGGGTGTGGAGAAAAGGGAACCCTCTTGCACTGTTGGTGGGAATGTAAATTGATACAGCCATTGTGGAGGACAATATGGAGATTCCTTAAAAACATAAAAATAGAACTACCATATGACCCAGCAATCCCACTAGTGTACATATACCCAGAGAAAACCATAATTCAAAAAGACACATGCACCCCACTGTTCATTGCAGCACTATTTACAATAGTCAGAACATGGAAGCAACCTAAATGTCCATCAACAGAGGAATGGATAAAGAAGATGTGGCACACATATACAATGTATTATTACTCAGCCATAAAAAGGAATGAAGTTAGGTCATTTGTAGAGACGTGGATGGACTTGGAGACTATCATACAGAGTGAAGTAAGTCAGAAAGAGAAAAACAAATATCGTATATTAATGCATATATGTGGAATCTGAAAAAATTGGTATAGACGATTTTATTTACAAAACAGAAATAGAGAGACAGACGTATAGAACAAATGTATGGATACCAAGGGGGAAGGGGTGGGTGGATGAATTGGGAAACTGGGATTGACATATATATATATACTATTGATACTATGTATAAAATAGATAACTAATGAGAACTTACTGTATAGCACAGGGAACTCTACTCAGTGCTCTGTGGTGACCTAAATGAGAAGGATATCCAAAAAAGGGGATATATGTATACATATAACTGATTCACTTTGCGATACAGTATAGACTAACACAATATTGTAAAGCAACTATACTCCAATAAAAACTTTTAGAAGAATTTTAATGGGCAAAAGTAACATGTTATTAGAAATTAGGATAGTGATTACCTTTTGGTAGGAAAAAAAGATAGTAATGGGGGAGAAGGAAGGCTTCTGGGGGTGTTGGTAGTATTTTATTTCTTGATCTGGGTGCTAGTTACATGGATATGTTTACTTTGTGATCACTCACCTAGTTATATATTTGTATTTTTCCTATATAAATATATATGTATATAAAAAATACTGTACTTTGGTTTAAAAGTTTATTTTTAAAAAGTGAGGGGAAAAAAGAAATGCTACACAATAGCACAATACCTGACAATGCCAAGAAAATTTGACCTGTCAGTTACCCAGAGTATTTTCCAACAGTTACACAGAACATGTATTGCCAATTCAATGAATACTGGTCTATGTTGTGGAAAAAAAACAAACAAACAACAAAAAAAGCCTCTCTAATAGGTGTGTAGTGATATCTCATTGTTATTTTAATTTGCATTTCCCTTATTACATATGGCGTGGAACATCTTTTCATATGCTTATTTGTCATCTGTGTATCTCCTTTGGTGATGTGTCTCTTAAGCTCTTTGGGCCATTATTTAATCAGGTTGTTTGTTTTCTTATTGCTGAGCTTTAAGAATTTTGTATATTTTGTATAATAGTTCTTTATCAGCTATGTCTTTTGCCAACTATTTTCTCCCAATCTGTGATTGTCTTCTCACTCTCTGACATTGTCTTTAAAGAACAGAAGTTTGAAATTTTAATAAGTCCATCTTATCCATTGTTTCTTTAATAGATTGTGCTTGGTGTTATATTTAAAAAGTCAACACCATACCAAGGTTATCTATATTTTCTTCTATGTTATCTTCTAGGAGTTTTATAATTTTGCATTTTACATTTTGGTCTGTGATTCATTTTGAGTTAATTTTTGTGAAGGGTGTAATATCTGTGTCTAGATTCTTTTTTTTTTTTTTTTTTTGCATGTGGATGTCTAGTTGTTCAGCACCATTTGCTCCTTTATCAAAAATTAGTTGACTATACTTGTGTGGGTCTATTTCTAGGCTTATATTGATCTATTTGTCTATTCTTTCATTAATATCACACTGTTTTTGATTTTTGCAACTTTATAGTAAGTCTTGCAGTTGGGTAATGTTAGTCCTTCAACCTTGTTCTTCTTCAATATTGTGTAGGCTATCCTGGATCTTTTGCCTCTTCTGTAAACTTTAGAATCTGTTTATTGATACCTACAAACTTGCTGGGAGTTTGATTGGGATTGCATTGAATCTACAGATCAAATTGGAAGAAAAACATCTTGACAATATTGAGTCTTCCTATCCATAAACATGAAATATCTTTCCGTTTATTTAGTTCTTTGATTTTGTTAATCAGTTTTGAAGTTTTCCTCATATAGATTTTGTACATATTTTGTTGGACCTATACCTAAGTATTTAATATTTTGGGTGCTAATGTAAATGATACCATACTTTCAATGTTAAATTCCGCTCATTCATTGCTAGTATATAGGGAAGCAATTGACTTATGTGTGTTAACCTTGTATCCTGCAACCTTGCTATAATTGCTTATTAGTTCCAAGATTTTTTTTTTTTTTTTGGTCAATTCTTTTGGATTTTCTACATAGACGAGCATGTCATCTGTGAACAAAGAGTTTTATTTCTTCCTTCCAAATCTGTATACATATATTTTCCTTTTCTTATCTCATTGCTTTGGATAGAACTTTCAGCAACATGTTGAAAAGTAGTGGTGAGAGGGCACATCCTTGTTTTGTACCTGATCTTATGGGAAAGCTTTCAATTTCTCACCTTTAAGTGTGATATTAGCTGTAGTTTTTTTTGTAGCTATGTTTTATCAAGTTGAGGAAATTCCTCTATATTCTAGTTTACTGAGAGTTTTTAATCATGAATGGGTGCTCGATTTTGTCAAATGTTTTTCTGTATTTATTGATATGATCATGCTATTTTTATTTTTTAGT
This sequence comes from Balaenoptera physalus, assembly GCF_965194825.1. Classification (NCBI taxonomy): domain Eukaryota; kingdom Metazoa; phylum Chordata; class Mammalia; order Artiodactyla; family Balaenopteridae; genus Balaenoptera; species Balaenoptera physalus. The sequence goes on from NC_138891.1 coordinate 33,452,734, forward strand.
CTGTTATTGTGATGGATTACATTATTTGATTTTTGAATGATGAACCAACTTTGCATACCTGGAAGAAGTCTTACTTGATTGTGGTACATAATTTTTTTATACATTGTTGAATTCATTTGCCTAAAATTTGTTGATGATTTTTGCAACTATGTTCATGAGAGCTATTAGTCTAGTTTTCTTTCCTTGTAATTTTTTGTCTGTTTTGTCATTTGGATAATGCTAGCTTGTAGCATGAGTTAGGAAGTATTCCTTCTGCTTCTATCCTCTAAAAGAGATTTTAGAGAACTGGTATAATTTGTTCCTTAAATATTTGATAGAATTCACCAGTGAACCCATCTGGTACTGATGCTTTCTCTACTGGAAGATTATTAATAATAGGTATTTTAATTTCTTTGAAATATATAGGCCTATTTTGATTGCTTATTTCTTTTTGTATGAGTTTGAGCAGATTAGGTCTTTCAAGGATTTGGTTTAATTCATCTAGATTATCAAATTTGTGGTCATAGAGTTGTTGGTACTATTCTTTTATTACCTTTTTAATGTTCATGGGGTCCAAAGTGATGGCTCTCTTTCATTTCTGATGCTAATAATTTGTGTTCTCTCTTTTTTCCTTAGTTAGCCTACCTAGAGATGTATTGATGTTATTTATCTTAAAGAACCAGATTTTTGTTTTGTTGATTTTTCTACTGGTTTCCTACTTCCAACTTAATTGATTTCTGCTCTAATTCTTATTATTTATTTTGTTCTGCATACTTTGGATTTAATTTACTCTTCTCTTTCTAGTTTTCTCGGGTGGAAACTTAGATTATTGATTTTACATCTTTCTTCTTTTCTAATAAGTACATTCAATGCTATAAATTTCCCTGTATGTAATGATTTTGCTGCATCCCACAAATTTCAAAAGTTGTGTTTTCATTTTAATTTAGTTCAAAATATTTTAAAATTTCTCTTGAGAATGGAGAAGCTATATAACAAGGCCAAGAACTAGGATTTGGAACTGTAATACACATCCTGTAGCATTTTAAGAATTCTGTGCTTTGGTTACAGTTACCATGCTTACAATGCCATACAAACCTTCTCCAGCAGCTAATCTTTTCCATTTTTACATGACTTTCAGATTGTGTCAGTTTCTAAACTTGTCCTCAAATTTTAAAGATACTCCTGAAGTCCTTTCTGTAGCATCTATACTACATATTGATTACCAACTTTCTGATGATTGGAATTAAAAACTACATATCATACTAAACTAAAAGTTCATTGAGGGGCTTCTGCTATAATGTTAAAAACTGGAAAAATCATCACTTCCAATATAACAATAAGAAAAACCTAAAAAATTCATAAAATTGCCAGCACTTTGACAAAGTTATACCTTTTCTTCAACCAACCAGAGAATTGAGTTTCATAAGGTAACCAACAACCTGAAAACTAAGACAATATAGGTGGCTCTATTAAAACATGGGAAAGTGAGTTTACCTAGGATAGAGCATGGGAGGAAAATGGGACTACCAAACAAGTGGGTAAGAAGAAATGACCTAAATTTTTAATGAATTACTAAAGGCTAACTGTGGGCTAGTGTAAGAGTATAGAACAGGGGTTGGAAAACTTATTCCTGATAGTTCAAATAGTAAATATTTTAAGCTTTGTAGGCCATAAGGTAACTCTTGCAACTACTGAACTCTGTGTTTATAGTGCAAAAGCAACCATAGACATTATGCAAATGATTGGGTGTGGCTGCAATCCACTGAAACTTTATTTACAAAAACAGATGAGTAGCCCACAAACCATAGTTTTCTGTGCCCTAATGTAGAATACCTGAAAATGACAGACACAAAGGCAGTTTGTATCCACTTCCAGACTCTTTTCCATGGACCTCTCTGGGTTCTCATGAGATAGACTGAGAGCAGGGCAGTAGACCACAAAGAGGCCCCTGGCAATGCAGGACTGGGTAGGGGAACAGCAGTGGGGGATCCCTGGATCCTTTTTTCTATATTTTCTATGGTACAAAAACTTTAAGCCTCTGGTGAACTGGCAGCAAATACTGTCTTTCTCAGACATAATTGAAGACCCATTGGAAGAGAAGGGAAAGGAACAGATAAAAAACCCTTCAACTCCTGAGGGAAGGAAAGGAATTTCCCGTGGCCCAGACCATTAGAGGTCAACTACAACTGGCCAAGGGGCAGAATCACTGAAAAATCTCTTTCTGTGAGACACGAGAGAGAGGTCTTGCCTAAGACTGAAGATAAAGAAAGAAATAGAGAATATTCCCACCCTCCACCACCAGGCTTGCTAGCACTGAATAACAAGTAACAGCAGTCTATCACTGGGGGCGGGGCAAGAAGATAAAGAGAGACCTCCTTTGAGGTTACATTCACAGAAGAAGATTAAACTTGAGACTGAAAATGGAACATTGAAAAATATTCTTTGGAAACTCAACCCCCACCTTAAATACAAGGTAATTCTAGAGGAATCTGAAGTCAGTAGTGTGCAGAAGGTAAAAACATTGAGCTAGCAAAACCCAAACCCTACTCAACTTTTGACTAGATTGCCGCAACTCCCCATATTAAATGTATAGTAGAAAAAGAGGTGTGCCCAATCCAGGCATTTATCTATATCTATATCTATCTATATCTATATCTATACCTATCTATATATATGTCTATATCTATATCTATATCTATACCTATACCTATATCTATCTCAGTCTTTACTATCCTACACGTGATATCCAGCTTTCAACCAAAAATGATGAGATTCACAAAAATTCAAGAGAAAACAACTTTCTACCAAGAGACAATGCAATCTGCAGAACCCAGATGTTGGAGCTAATAGGCATGGTATTAAAAAGAGAAAACTATGAGTTATGTGTTAAAGGTTCTAGTGTAAAAGAAGGATAACATACAAGAACACATGGAAAATTTTAGCAGAGAAATGGAAACCATAAGAAAGTATGAAATGGAAATGCCAGAAATAAAGATATAGTAATAAGATAAAGATCACTCAAAATAAATGATTCAAACGAAACACAAAGAAAGAGGGGGAAAAGGCCAGTACATCCAAGAGCTGTGGGACAATGTCAAATAGTCTAATATATGAGCAACCGGAATTCCAAAATGAAAAAAGAGAATGGGGAGAAGATATATTTGAAAATATAATGGCAGAGCATTCCCCTCAAACAATGAAAGATTTTAAACCATAGATTTGGAAAGCTCATAGAAGCTTTGTTTTCCTTCTCTTCAAGGGTTAAAGGTAAAACGTCTTCATCCTGCTCTTCATCCCCTTCTTCTGCACTGGGGTTCTGAGCATTGCTGTTGTTTATTGCCTTATGTTTTGGTTCCTGTTTAGAAGTTTCATCAGTTTTTTTTTTTTCTGTTTCAGTGTCCTGATTTCATCCTCACTCAATGCTTTTATTCCTTTTCTGTGTCTACTGTGTGGATTATTCAAATGGCTGGTAAGATCAAATACTGTTGGTACTGCATTATCTAGAAGAACTGTCCTGTAAGGACTAGTTCTACAGATTAAAGAAGTCTCAAAGTGTTTGGCACACAATCGGTAATGTTTATTTAGTTGATCAGGTATTTTATCTTCTAAGTCTGCTCTCCTGCAATTCTCCACTTCTGGCATCTGGCTGGATCACGCGGGAACCTGAAAAAGGCCAGGTCCGACTGCGTGCTCTTCCGCGTGCAGCTGGGGATCCGCGCAGAGGTTCAGCATCGTCGTCTGCCCGCCGGCCGGCACAGCCCTCTCGTCCCAGCCTCCTCAGGGCAGCCCGCCAGCCAGCCTGTTGGGCCGGGGAGGGGAGCTGGGCCCGCTGGCTCGTCAGGGCCGGCGTGCCGGGGGGAGGGGCGGGCCGAAATCATTTTAATATTTGATTATTGAGTGAGCCTGTCAAGGTTTGCTGTGACTCAAGACTATTATTTATCATATCACTTATTCAACTACCCACCAATCATCCAACAAAAAAACTCCAGAGGTTTTAACATTAAAAACAGATTATCTCTAAAATTCAGTTTACATTCTATCTAAAATTTTTGTCTAAAAGGGAACTTATTGTGTGAATATTTATGGATGATTTTCATTGTGGTTCAATTTCCAAGGAGGATTTACTGCTTTTCCCACTCTGATATCCTTTGTGCTTTAGAGAAGAAAGAGCTGAATTGCCCAGTTTGATACATTGCAGCTTCCCCCATTTGTTTATACCAGACATTCTTCCAACAGCACTCTCTAAATTTATGATATCATTTGTCTACTGTCTTCCCATGGCATCTAAATTGCAGTTCTGCTTTTTGTAAAATCAGATTTTGTGTGGGTTGTGTGTGTGCGTGAGAGAGAGAGAGACAGGGAGGGAGAAAGAGAGAGAGTGAAAGAGGGTGGGAAATTGGAGGAGAGAGAGAGGAGAGGAAAAGTCTTTTATTATAGCAGAAAAAACTATTTTATTATATAATTTTTCTTGTTTTGGGTAGAAACTGATTTGTAAAAAAAAGTTCATATTTTTATATGCATGTTCATCCATCTTTTTTCTGTGTGTATAAATGGACTATTATGCTTTGAGGTTAAACCAAACATTTAACTCAGTTTTCATATATTTCTGTGTTAGGCTGTGGGCAAAAGAAGTCTGCCGCAAAAATTTTGTGGTGCTTAGTAAATATAAATTTGATACAGCCAGAAGTGATATAATGTGGTAGATCAGAAACCTCAGTCATCTTAAGACCCCAACTGCTTCAACAGAAGTCAGCACTTCTCACACTTTCTACTCGTCCCACAAGCCTCCACAGACTTCTTGTAACCTACAGTGATCTCCATCAAAATAGAAAAATAGAGAGAAAGAAGATGTTTTAAAAACTATTTCTTTTAGAGAAATAGAGTGCTCACTGTCACAACTAAACAGTGTCTGGAGGACTGTTGTTCATTGTGCTTTTTGGTATATAACCTTTAAAAATTGTGAATTATTGTACACCTATAATTTATATAATATTATACATCACATATGTATATATGTACACACACACACTATAGAGGGAGCTGCATAAAATTAAAAAGATATAATGAGATTCCTGAAACTGCTGGGGTTCTCATTAGGCGAATGACTTAGCTCACCTCATTCACACTCCAAAGATTTCTGTTGCCTCCACCAGGTAATGGATCTAAACTTTACATCTTTCCTTCTCACTGCTAGAAAAAATCCTTTCCAGCACATTTTGAAGACCAGACTCCTAGTGTGAGAAGTAATAATGAAAACTTAAAAGGTTATCTAAAGTCATTTGTGACCAGGTTTATAGTTTCTCTATTCTCTATATTTCAGTTGTTATTAAATGGTGACTGTATTTGTACAATATAGCCATTATTTATTTTAATAAACATCAAATGTTCTTTCTAAAATATATTTCTAAAAGGTAAGTAGAACAAATAATAATTTAGTAGATTGTCTCACAAAATTTAATCTGCCTTCCGTAACAAACAGATATTTTCATGGGTCTCAGGAAAGACCCAAGGACACCTAATAGGTATTATACATTTTTGTTTCTAAATAAATCTTTTATTAAAAATATCAGAGAGAGAGAGAGAGAAAGAGAGAGAGAGAAGAATCAAAATTATAAGTGTAAACCCATGTAATCTATACTCAGATCAAGAAATAGAGCACTAATCAAGTGTCCCAGAAGTCCCACTTTTCTCCTTCTTAGTGATTATTGCCACCAAGTTAACTATTATCCTTATTTCTATTACCACCAATTTATTTTTACAAATTTTTGACCTTTCTATAAATGGAATCATACAGTATATACCTTTCTGTGCCTGGCTTCTTTAGTCCATCACCTTGTTTATGAGATTGATTCATACTCTTTTGTGTAGAAATAGTTTGTTATTTTTCATTGCAGCATAGTATTCCACTGTATGAATATATCACCATATTCATCCATTCAACTATTGATGCTATCAATCAATCAATAATCTATTCTTACCATCCTGGATAGGATTTGAAGTGCAATGTCAAATACAAATGCTGATAGTGGGCAATCTTTTCTCATCCATTCCCGAAGTTAGGGGTAAGTTTTCAATATTTCACACTTAAGTATCATTTTTGTGATAGTTTTTTTTTTTTAATAAATATTCTTTGTCAGTTTAAGGTAATTCCCTTCTTTTATTGGTTTGCATTTTTCAGTAAATATTTTTTTGTTACAGAAAATCCTTTTATTCCCAGTTTGCCTAGAGGGTTATTTTTTTCCTGCTGTGGTCTTAACATTTTAGCAAAATTTTTTTACATCTATTGAGACCTATGGTAATGTTCCCTGTTTCATTCTTGATATATGTTATTTGTGACTTCTCTGCTTTTCATTGTTTAGTCTTACTAGGAGACCAATATCAATTCATTGGTCTTTCCAAGTAATCAACTTTTTGACTTACTGATTTTTCTCTTGCATGTATGTTTCTTATTTATCTTTGTCCTTTTATTGTTTATTATTTTTATTACTACTTACTTTTACTCTTATCTTTATTTTTTCTTCTTTACTCTTTCTTGAGTTTAATTTGGTATCTTTTCTTATTTCTTGAGATGAATACCTAAACAATTGATATTCAGGCTTTTTGCTTTCCTAAGATATGAATTTAAGTTATAGATTTCCCTCTAAGCACAGTGATAGCTAAATTACATGTCTCAAAATATTATATTTCAGTTATTATTCAGTTCAAGTATTTTACTATACATTATAATCTCATCTTCAACTCATTAGTTATGTAGAAGCATGTTGCTTAATTTCTAGATGTTTGAGGATTTTCTTTTATCTTTTAGTTATTGATTTCTACCTTTATTCCACTATGATCAAATAATACATTTAAATTGTTGGAGTCCTTTTAAATTTGTTGAGCTTGGCTTTTTGGCCACAAATATGGTCTATTTTTGTAAATGTTCCATATATACTAGCCAAAACTGTGTATGCTGTCATTTTTTGGTGCATTTTAACAAAACAATGTTTCTACTTTGTTAATGGTGCTGTTCAGATTATCTATAGCCTTACTAATTTTCTGGATGTTTGTTTTATCAATTATCTAAAAGATGTGTTACATGCTGCCTCTCTGATTGTGGATTTGTATATTCCTCATTTTAAACCTGTCAGTTTTGCTTTACGTATTGTGAAGCTGTATTAGTAGGTCTATAAAAAAGAATTTTTATATCTTTCTAGTGGATGGACCCTTTTATTATTATTAAAGATTTATTTCATTTCTAGGAATGTTTCTTGCCTTAAAGTAGATCTTATGTGACGTTAGTATAGCAAAATCAGTTTTCTCTTGGTATGTGTTTGTATATCTTTCTGAGTCCTTTTATACATAAGATGTGTTTCTTTCTCATAAGAAGCATATAGTTAGGTTTTCTTAAAAGTATTTTTATCATTTGACAATCTTTATCTTTTAACTAGAATATTCAGACCAATTATATTTTAATTTAGTTGCTGATACATTTGGGTTTATATCCACTATATTATTAATAGTTGTTTTATTTGTCTCACTTGTTTTATGTTCCTTTGGTCCAACCTTTGCCAAGGTGCCAGGCCTTTTTGCCCTGTGTCAGTCAGTCATTGCCTTTGACTTCCTCTTGGGGTCAGGAGCAAAACCTCCAGGGGAAGCTGGTTCCCCTTTGGTTAAGGACAATTCTTCAGATAAGGGAAGCTGTGAGCCATTAGCAGCAAACAGAACAGCTGGAGTGCAGGTACACTGGCCAGCTAGAGGGGATCTGGGCAGGGCACCATTAGTATTGGTTACTCTACTAATTTTACTTAATATTCCACTTTTTTCCATTTTCACACCTGAGGGCTATATATTCTTCTACTTTTAGTACTTTTAGTGATTCCTGTAAAGATTGCAAGATAGTTCCTTGACTTATTCAGGTCTAATATTGTTTTGTCCAACATAGTAGCCACTACATGTGGCTACTGAGCACTTATAGTGTGGTTAGTTTGAGCTGAGATTTGCTGTAAGTATATAATACTGAATATTGAAGATTTAGTACAAAAAAGAATGTAAAATATCTCATTAATATTTTTAAAATTGATTATATGTTGAAATTTTCATAATTTTGGTTAGATAAAATACATTAAAATTGATGTTACCAATTTCATTTTACTTTTTCTAATGTGACTACTAGAAAATTTTAAATTATGTAAGTGGCTTGCATTATATTTCAATGGGACTACTCTGATATAAATTGGTGCTTTTCCTACTTCCCAAGCAATACTACAACGTTAAAATCCTTTTTACTCATTCTCACATTTGTTATTGTTGCATACATTTTTAATTTTATATATATTCTAACCCTTATACATATCATTGCTATTTTTTTTAAAGATATGGAGGAACTTTATTTTTTAATTAATTAATTAATTATTTTTTTAAGCTGTGTCACACAGCTCGTGGGATCTTAGTTCCCCAACCAGGGATCGAATCCTGGCCCTTGGCAGTGAAAGCCAAGTGGAGTCCTAACCACTGGACTGCAAGGGAATTCCCTCATTGCTATTTTTCATATGGTCAATATTTATTTATATTTGCCCTCATTTTTATTTATCTTTCCATTGGTCTCCATTCTTTCTGCATTTCCTTATTCCTTCTAGGATGATTTTTCTTCTGCCTGAAGAATTCTCTTTAGTATTTACTTTATTTGGGTTTTGTTGTTGACAAACTCAGTTTTTGTTTGTTTGGAAATAGTTTTTCTCTCTCTCTCTTAAGTCAGATATTGAAAAACTCATATCTTTTATTTGTTTTTACCTCCATGCATTTGGGAGAAGAAGAAAGTGTCAATTAACCTCTTGTGGCCTAACAAGCTCACGAACTTTTATACATTTTAGAATACGATGATGTCAATTTAATACCATTACCTGGACAACAAGTTATGAAATAAGCCAATCAGAATTACAAACACTTTAGAGGTTAAAGGTTATTTTTTATAATATATAACCATTGCTGAAGTTCATCTATTGTAAAAAGTTTCTTTATTAGAATTAAATTTAACATGGACATTATGGTGCAAAATAATAACTGCTTTGCTATAGCTGCAGTGAGAGAGGTTACATTTTTTTTTTTAAACCTTTCTGGTATTTCTTCACAAACATTAGAAAGGTCTAAAGGTCTACAGTTTCAAGGCTAAGTGCTATCATTTTACTAATTAGCACTAAGATATCAAAGCTTACCTGAGGAAACAAAAACTGACAATAAGGAAAGGGAAAACAACTATCATAACCAGGAGAAGATGGAGCATGTAATTAGATCAGAAATATGACTTAATCAGGGCCAGTGAAACATGAGAATAAGCCTGCTGTCAGTAATCTGGGAAAAGTTTCTCTTCAGAGTATTCTTATCTACTCTTGAAATAGTCATGTTTGCATATAGCATTTGTAACTACCCTGGATTTCTTGCTAAGCTGACACTGATGATTTCCTTGTGGAAAGATACAAAATACCTAGGTCACTGATGTTGATTTCCTTGTGGAAAGATGCAAAATACCTGGGTCCTTGATAACACTGTTGAAGTGTTTAATCAACCAAGCATGAAGGCTGTCCTACTTATTAGGTAAACAAAAGGTGAAAAAAAAGATGCCCTTGTTCTTTAAAGCTGACTTAAGGGCCTTCTGTTACCAGCCCAAATATCCAATGAAATGACATTATAAGGGAAAAAGAAAAAACAAATAAACAAAAAGGAGTAAACCCAGTGAAACTATTGGCAAAGGAAATGAGACAACACTTGAATAAATCAGGCCCTACTCTTCCCTCAGCAAGGGTTCAGTGTGCACCGAGGTAATTTACAGTTAGTGCTGAAAGCCATACTGTTTTTGTGATTGCACTGGATTAACATCATCTTGCCTTGTGAACTAACATGTAAGTTTGGATTCTCATTGAGAATGTGTAATTTCTGGTTTGATTTGAACTAAGGTGATGCTTTAATTTGCTTAAAAAGAATAGCTAACTTCTACTACCTGCAGCGCTTGAATGGTACTTTGTTTTCTGGGCGTTGAATCAGATTTTTTTTTTCCCAGTTTTTATTGCTTGTATAGGATTACAGATTTGTTTTCAAATTGATACTTTATGAATTCGTTTTCTTGTTAACGTTTGCCAAATCTCCTCCAGTAGCATACTGGCCCAAACAAATTTCAACCTTTAAAGACATAAGGTCAAAACTCCCAGAAAACACTAAATGAATTATAGTGTGGTATGAAATAAATAGTTAATGTAAACTTATTTTTGAGATTCTAAAAGTTGAGGATTTGGGGCTCCAGATCATAACGTATCAGCTACTGTCAGTGTTTCAGTTAGATGCATGTGTCAGAGACAGATAAATAAAGGGAACTCCTTTGAGCATATAAAACTATGTTCTAGGATTTTATAATTCACTTCTATGTGTCTCCATCATGATGGTGTTTTCTGTTCTGGTCTTGAATCTCCAGAAAAATGTCACTGGAGAATATTCAGAACGGGGTGCAAGGGTGCCGCTTCCTATGTCCTGTAGCCCCTGTGGCTAGTTCTCCCCATTGTCTCAGTTCCAGATATTTCCTGGCATAGCTGATACTTTCTCCTCATTTTTTTCCCCTATAGCAACAACCCTCTGTCCCTTGGGGGTTTATGATCTATTGAGAGAATCTTAGGAAAATCATGAGATGCATATACAAAAATCTTGCTGTATAAATTCAGAGACACCCAGTTATAAGTCCCTATTACAAGACTATAGCCCAGTTTCTGATATGATGTACAAATTTATGTCAATTAGAACTTACTGTAAATTAAATAAATCATCTATGCATTTAGTAAATATTTAGTGAGGACCTACATACACTGCTCTTGGTGCTAGAAATATCATGATGAGGAAGATAAACTCCCTGCCCTCATAAGGCTTATATCCTAGTGAGAAGAGAGACAGATAACTATAAGCAGATAAAACAAAAGAATGTATAATATAAAATTAGGTAAGTGTAATGAAGAAATAACAAAGAATGGTAAGATGGTAAAGAGTGACAGCATGCTATGAAGAAAACTACATCAAAATAAAACAAATGCAAAATTTTGCACTTCTTTAATGATTTTTAAACTATTTTTTCTAAACCTTTGTTATAATTTCTTTATATCAATAATATTGGGAATATAAGATGTAGGAATCATAAAATCTTTCATTAAAGCTCTTTCTATGGTTACTTCAATAAATTGATTTAAGAAAAAGAAATGATGGGTAAAATTAATATGCTTTTTTTGGAAAATTAGAAGTAACCAAAAAAGAATTTTTGCTAGATTTTATTCAGTAAAATTTCATGGAAAATTCAGTGAGCTCTTGCTGAAAGTCTTCTTAGCTTACTGTACTTTTGGCTTCTGTAAAGTTAGAGATCATCTAAAAGCTGGAAGACGCTCGGTTTCCACAAATGAAACCAAATGGAAATGGTGGTAGAAGCATATTATCCTCCCACAGACCTTCTGAGAAAGGCAATGAAGTTAGGTTTTATTTAATGCAGATGTACTGTCACTAATTTTCTGTCTGAAGATGTACTTGACAGTGGTCTTACATCCACATATACACAGACATATAACATTAATATATTTAACCCAGCTGACCACAGAACACTTGTGTTGCCTTTAGAAGTGGCAGAAATACTGAGGAAATTCATAGTCAATCCTTCCATAGTAAAAAAAAAATCTCCATTGCTCTTTTGGCTGCAGAGGAAGGATTTGCAAGCACACTTGTCTGCAATTACAGGCAGTGGAATGTGCTCTCTTATTATTGCATAGTCTGAAATGTGACAAAATATTTCACCTTTTCATGCCATGCCAGTTGGAAAAAAGGTTTTTTAATGGGAAAACCACCACCTAAGTCATTGCCAAAAGTGATGCAAATGAACTCTAAAGGACTCTGCAGGGTGACTGGAACTTCTGGTTACTAAAGTAAATGGAGATAGACCTGACTCTAGTTTTACTTTATCAATTAATCTAAGGGAAGGATTTTCTTTTTTATTCATGGCAAGGAGTATATGCTTTTAGAACCCATGGTGCATTTTTTAGGATGTCCTCAATGGTGGTCAACTTTTTCCCTTGGAAAGAAGACACTTTTTTTTTTTTTAAAGAGACAATAAAAAATCATTGGCAGCTGATTTTGAGAAAGAAGATGGATGATCAGGTTGGGCCACTTTTTTTCTTTTATAAAAACCAGAAGAGACTGTAAAATAAAGAGGCTAATTCTCTAGTGTAGCTGGGGCTGCTGTTACCAGGGAAGAGCTCCTGCAGTATTTCAAACAGTGTGAGCATTATTGGAATATTCCCTGAGGGAAATCTTTGAAAGATGACATTTAGTGGAGTGCAAACATTTCAATATACATCATAATCACCCCTCAGGTAAAAAGGATAACGTGGAATAAAGTAAATTTAGTATGGCACCATGGGGAAAAATGTGAGAATAGAGGCAATATTCCTGACCAGAGTGTTAAGAAAAGCATGCCTTAGATTTTGCCCTTGAAGAATGTGTAAGATTTAGATGTACAGAAAAGGACGTGTATTCCATCCCATGGATGGAAAAAGAAGCAGAGGAATGCAAGGGACATGTGTGAGATAGGGAGTAGGTCAATTTGACTGAAGTAATGTTTTCATGTAGAAAAGAAGCAGGCAATAAGTGTCATTAGGTATATTGTGTTAAATTTGGACTTGGGTGCCAGGCTCTCAAGGAGTTCTGATTGATATTATGGTCAGTGGAGAGTCACTAAAGATTTTTGAGTAGAATCACAGTGTAGAGAAAGTAGGATATTAAGAAGATCCATCCGGTAGTGGAATGGACTGGAGAGAGGAGGAGACTGGAGAGGAGGAGGCCAGGTGTGGGCTTTAATGGCAGAAGAGATGTGATGTAATAAAAATCTCCCTTGTGATGGCTATCATGTGCTGTTAAGTGGGAAAACATGATGAAAATACACATTTCTCACCCGCAAAATGTCAGAACATTCAACTAAAGCATATATATTAGAATAATGCATCAGGAAATATAAATTTTCCTATAATTTATAGTGGGAATACCTTAATTCTGCTGTCAGGCAATCACAGCAGAGATCTTAAAAGTCTTGGTATGCTCCAAATAGTCTTTGTAAAAAAAAAAAACATTAAAAATTTCACATTGCACTTTATTATTTTTTATCAAATACTAAAGATGGTTTCTTAACTAGTACTTATTAACAGTTGCAAGGCATCATGCTCAAAGTTGTGAAGGAGAAAAGGTGAAACATAAGTAGAAATTGCCTTTAGGGAACTGACTGTCTAGAAGGGGAGGTGACTGACACCAGCTAAGGAGAATGCATGGGCTAAGGTGCTGAGTTCCAGCTAGAAAGAAAATGCTAAACAGGCGGGAGAGATCATATACAACTATTTAGCGAAGATTTGTTGGGGAAATGGCCCTTGAGCTTGGCCTGGGAAAATGTGTGAGACTGGCCATGAAAGTCTGGAGACAGGAAGAATATTGCTTTGCATTATTCTTTTTATTTGCTGTTTGTTGAAAGATACAAAAATTCTGGGAATATTTTGGCAGGGGAAAAAAAACCCTTTTTTGGCTGTACAAATATGTCATTCTGTTTCATTACATTGGGAATATTGCTTTAAGATAAAAATTTTAGTATAGTTTATACTGCTAAGAAAAGGAATTAAAGGTCTTTTAAAATATAAAAGATAAATGAAATAATACGTCTCCTAAAGTGGTAACAAAGCATAGAGGTTAAAATCATGAACTCTGGAGGCAAATGGCCGGGGTTCAAATCCTAGCTCTAACTCTTACCAGCTGTGTGACTTTGAGTAAATGATTGAACTTCTTATGTCTGTCTTAGTTTCCCTATCTATAAAAAGGGGGCTAGAGTAATGTTTACCTTGTAAAATATTTTGAGATTAAATTACTCACACACATACACATATATATATATAAATAAGGGGCTGGAATTTTATTTTACCCTACTTAAAAGCTAATAAATTACACTGTTATTTTTTCATGGATGTTGGCAAAACATATCAAACTTCTGCGTCAGAGACAAAGGACTTCACTATTGATGGTCAGCAAGCAGCATGAGTATCAGGTTTGCATGTAGAGGATCCAGGTCGACGTTATGCACACAGTGGGTTTATGTTGTAGCCAGGGAACACTAAGCTTGGGAAATCCACCTGTTTTATAGCAGCTAGTAAGTGGGCCTGCTCTTGGTCCTAATGGGAGACATTATCTCATTCCTCAGTGTTACTTGCTGCAAATACAACCCTGAGAATTGGCTTGGGTAATGGGCTATTAAGGCCTTGCATTATTGGCATACCTAGCAAGGCATATAGGGGCATGAGATACTCATGAAGGACCATCTCCCTCAACTGTGTAAACACTTAAGAACAGTGCTGTGCACATATTAAAGACTCTTGATAAAGAACAAGGACCTACTGTAAAGCACAGGGATCTATATCTACATATATCTGTCTGTATATATATATATATATATATATATATATATATATCTCAATCATTTTTCTGTACACCTGAAACTAGCACAACATTGTAAGTCAACTATACTTCAATAAAAAAAAATAAATTAAAAAGGACTCAGTGAATATACACTATTATCTTTACTGCAGAATAGTCTATGTGGTCTAAAATGTAGTTCTTTGAAAGCACAACTATTGTGAAATAAACTTTAACTTAAGGTTTGAGTATTGCAATATTTACTATATATTCAGGTAAAAAGAATTACAGAGACTCTACTCAGTGATCTGTGGTGACCTAAATGAGAAGGAAGTCTAAAAAACAGTGGATATATGTATACGTATAACTGATTCACTTTGCTGTACAGCAGAAACTAACACAACATTGTAAAGCAACTATACTCCAATAAAAGAATTACAGAGAAATGTGTTTATATTAACAGATATTTCTCAGAGGTATACTTGGAGAAATTTGAAATTTTGTTTTGGATCAGTAGCCCTTAACTGCTTTGGGTCCATTAGTCATTTTGACAGAAGTTTAAACACTATGTCCATATTTTATTAATTAAACCAAAGTATAACAATTAGAATGTAAAAATGATCCTAATTAATGTTATGATAGCTTTCTGTGAGGGAGCCAGAGGCTGTTTCCACCTTTTATGCACCACAAATTATGTCTGGGGCTTTTTCTTTTGATTATTATGTTGCTTAGGGCTTTAGATTTTTGGACCATTTCACAAATGTTTGTACATATGTAGATATGGAAAATCATCAGGGAAAAATTAAAAACAAATTTTTTTGACTCAATAGGATAAAGACATATTTCCAACAAATATTTGGAAAGAAAAAGAAAGTCAGGGATCACTTAGGAAAGATGAAAGACAGGAAAAAAATAGCAAGTATATATAATATTGGTAAAGGAGTACTTTTGAAATGTTGAGTGTTTCAGCTATTAAATGCCAGAAAGAGATGATATAAGGGAGATATTAAAAGAAAAGACAACTCAAAGCTAAAAACCGTAAGTAAAAATATTAAAATGCTTCTTAGGGGGATCTTGGTTTTTTTAAAAGAAAATTTGAAGTGGAAAAGAAAGGGAAACTCTATCTGTACAAACTGTGATGAAAAAATTGATAATATTAACAACAAGTAGAAACTCTGGATAGATTTCATCTCAGAAAAAAAAAAAAGAGATTGAGGAATAGGTTGAAGGAATTAATGTGGCAGACCAGAGGAGACTGTAAGTACTGCAGGCTACCTTCAACGGGGTCAACTACAGTTTGCCTCTAGTCTGCTCTCTGGTTTCAGTGCTTTCCTGCTGTTAAATTTAAGTGGCTTCTATGTGGTCTGTACCACACTACATTTTCAACTGACTCATCATTAACACTATTTGGAAGCCTTGTACTGGAACTCAGAATCCTGAGAAACATGCCCAGATTGAGTTTGTCTTGCTGGCTGAGCTATAGGAGACAGTCCATGAGTGTAATGTCACAGAGGTTGTTTTTTTTAAGAACTCTGAGTTGGGTTTCTAAGGTTCCATTATGTAACTAAGTAAAAAACTCTATTTACTGTTTTCTTGTACACTTGGGAGGTATTATAAGCACCAAACTAGAGAACTGAACATGCAAATCATGGGGTTACATCCATGGTTCAGTGGGGTTTTACTCAGTACTTGTACTTTCTTCCAGTTTTCTTTTTAGTGCCATTCTGTTTGAATTAGCTGAGCCATGAGTGACAATGAGCTTGGTATAGTCCGTTTTTAAAAACAGTATCATGAATCAATAGACAAAACAAATGTTTTCATGAGAGTGGGTATGCCATTGAATGCCCATTTACTAGGTGCCCGGTAGCCCCTGTGTGAGATACTTCTTATTATGTTTGTTTACTTATTTTTGGATGCATTGGACAAGATGGGACTATGTATTTAAAAAAATTTTATTTGCACGGACTTCCCTGGTGGCGCAATGGTTGAGAACCCGCCTGCCAATGCAGGGGACACGGGTTCAAGCCCGGGTCCGGGAAGATCCCACATGCCGCGGAGCAACTAAGCCCGTGCACCACAACTACTGAGCCTGCGCTCTAGAGCCCGTGAGCCACAACTACTGAAGCCCACGTGCCACAACTACTGAGCCCGTGTTCCTAGAGCCTGTGCTCCGCAACAAGAGAAGCCACCGCGGTGAGAAGGCTGCGCACCACAACAAAGAGTAGCCCCCGCTCTCCGCAACTAGAGAAAGCCCGCGTGCATCAATGAAGACCCAACACAGCCAAAAATAAATAAATAAATCTATTAAAAAAAATTTTTTTATTTGCACTCTCTATAATCTGAAGGGTAAACAAAACGTAAAATGATGAACAAAAAAGGTTTCCCATATAAGGAGGCCCAGACTAAATTAATTCAAAACAAAGAAACTATGGGGTCTCTGTGTGTGTGACTGTGTGTGTGTGGAGGGGCGCACGGTTTCTGTGCACGCCCTTATGCCTAACCACAATTGCCTAGGCATTTCTCATGCATTTGTATCCTCTCTCACATTAGCATCTTAGAAGGCATATATTCACAACTTTTAGGGTACCTTGTGTTGTATTCGTCCCTCAGGCCACAGCTGTCTAGATCAGAATTGGACAATAGACCCAATTTATGCCAATCAGTTTTTCTCTCTCTTTCAAGAATTGAACTGGGTCACTAAGAAGCTGATAGTGAGATAATGTTAAGCATGTAAACTAAATGGACATACTAGAGTGAGGGCTGGTGTAGATTCCATGACATGCAAGCCAGAGCAGTTGGAGAATTTGAAACCATGAGTAAGATTTGAAACCATGAAGATTAGGACTAAGAACGTCCAAGGCACAAGGTCCAGCTTTGGCAAAGGCCATGGAACTCCTAAACAGTCATTATCAGAAAATATGATCACTTGGAGAATTTTATTGCATGCTATTTTATTGTAGGCTGGCACACAGAAACCCACAACTGATGGGAAATACTTTGGCATTCCATAGTCCCCCAAACTATACAAAATAGTGACTGTATCTATATAGAGGCACAAACTAAAATATTTTGGTGAAGAGTTCTTCCTGGAACCCATGAAGAGAACAATAGCAATAACAAAATTTTACCTGTGCAAATGAGTAGTGATTCTTTTTTTGAGTGTGGATGAATTCTTTAGCACTTTAAAAAGATTTATTCACAAAAGAATGAAACTAGACCACTGTCTTACACCATACACACAAAATTAACCCCTAATGGATTGAAGTGTTGAATATAAGACCTAAAGCTATAAAACTCCTAGAAGAAACCATAGGTGGTAAGCCACTTGACATCAGTCTCAGTGATGAAGTTTTGGATCTGACTCCAAAAGCAACTGTAACAAAAGCAAAAATAAACAAGTGGGACTATATCAAACTAAAAAGCTTCTGTACAGCAAAGAGAACTATCAACAAAATGAAAAGACAATCTACTGAATGGGAGAAAATATTTGCAAATCATATATCTCTTAAGGGGTTAATATCCCAAATGTATAAAGAACTCATACAAGTCAACAACAACAAACACCTGATGGAAAAATGGGCAGAGGATCTAAAGAGACATTTTTCCAAAGAAGACATACAGATGGCCAACAGGCACATGTAAATATGTTCAACATCGCTAATTAATAGGGAAATGCATATTAAAACCACAATGAGCTATTATCTCATACCTGTTAGAAGGGCTGTTATCAAAAGACAAGAAATAACAAGCGTTGGCAAGGATGTGGAGAAAAGGGGACACTTGCACACTGTTGGTGGGAATGTAAATTGGTGCAGCCACCATGGAAAACAGTATGGAGATTCCTCAAAAAATTAAAAATAGAACTACCATACGACCCAGCAATTCCACTTCTGGATATTTATCTGAAGAAAACTAAAACACTAATTTAAAAATATATATGCACTCCTATGTTCATTTGCAGTATTATCTACAGTAACCAAGATAAGGAAAGAACCTAAGTGTCCATCAATGGACGAATGGGTAAATAAGATGTCACATATATCTACATATTTTATATATATATATATATATATATATATATATATATATACACACACATATAAGATGTCACATATATCTACATATTATATATATATATATATATGAATGCTAATCAGCCATAAAAAACAATGAAATCATGCCATTTGCAACAACATGGATGGAACTTGGGGGAATTACACTAAGTGGAATAAGTCAGACAGAGAAAGACAAGTACTGCATCATTTCACTTATATGTGGAATCTAAAAAACAAATCAAAACAAAATCAAAATCATAGGTACAGAGAACAGAATGGTAGTTGCCAGAGGGGAGGGGTGTTTGGGGGTGGGCAAAACAGGTGAAGAGGGTCAAGTGGTACAAACTTCCAGTCATAAAATAAATAAGTCATGGGGATGTAATGTACAGCATGGTGACTATAGTCAGTAATATCATAGAGCATACCAAGAAAGTTGCCAAGAAAGTAAATCCTAAAAGTTAAATTTGTATGGTGACAGATGGGAACTAGACTTTCTGTGGTGATCATTTTGCTGTATATCCAAATACTGAATCATTATGTTGTACACCTGAAACCAATATAATGTTATATGCTAATTATACCTCAATAAAATTTTTCTAAAATGGTTTATTCTTGACCTCTTCTTCCCACCCCCATCCTCCATATCTGCTCTGGGTTTGGAGTAAATTACATAGCAGTGCTGGAGTACTTAAGCTTAAACTCCTCCTGCAAGTATTATATATTTTTATGAGCGAATTCTCATCTGGAGAGCTGGCCTTTGGGACTATGTCTGTGAACATGTTTTAGCCTTTAAGTACAATAGTGCTTGCAAAAGCCTAGGCATCTCAGTCAAAAGGGAAAGCTCTCAGATGTTTGAACATGACTGATGACGCTAGTACTGAAGGGTTCGCCTAATTATTTAACCCAAAAAATACAAGTTTGGGATGTTATTAACATCATACCTGCTAAGTGGGTGGATGATGGACTCAGCTGTAGTCACCATCATAATTGCTTTGTAATTGATAAAAGCTCAGTTTAACAAAAATTATTGAGGAACTATTGTGTTCTAGGCATATTCTAGAGGCTAGAGATAGATAAATCAGACATAGGAAAGGCAACAGAAATCTACTAATAAATACAATAAATGTTATCCATTCAAGAATGGAAGTGCAGGCAAACTACGGAGGTGGTGAAATTGTTCTTCTGATGGGGGTGGGGTGGGGGGAAGAGCAGCCAGGCTTCCCAGAGGGGTGAGCGGTGAGCACTTTGTGGCCGGGAGCCCATCAAGCAGAGAAGGAAGGGAAGTACTCCAGACAGGGAAGCAGCAGGTATGAGGTGGTACAACAGCATGCGGTGTGCCAGAAAGTAGTTCAGGGTTGTTAGAGCAAAAAGTGCCTGTGTGTCTGGGATGGGAGGGGGGCTGGGGGCTGAGGGCTGGAAAGGAAGGAGATGAGGCTGAGACCCAGCAAGGAGCGTGCTGGGAGGACCTGGCGTGATGGGCCAAGGGGCTCAGGCTTTGTTCTCTAGTCTGAGTGGTGGGAAATTACTGCAAGATTTAAGCAGAAGAGTGGGTGGTCACACTAGAGGTTAGCAGTATCTCTGAGGCAGATTGGATCCACTTGTCAAAATACTAGAGACAAGAAGGTAGATTGGTTGGTGAGGACACTGGCCTTAAAATTAGGGGTGGAAAACTACAGCGCTTGGGCCCAAACTGACTCACCACCTCTTTTTATTGGGCCCAGGAGATAAGAAAGGTTTTTACAAATAAGCATTTTCAATCGACTTGATGATAAGGAACACTAACCTTGAACCCCAATTAAGCAAAATTTATCTCCCTGAATTCTATTTTTCTTATTAGTAGACTACATTACAATTTTTTCTCAATAATTATTATATTTTTAATTTATTCAGTAAAAAATTGGAGAAATTTGTTTTCTCTTTTGTTATATAAGCACATAGATAATATCCTCAATTTTCCTCTTGGCCCACAAAGCACAGAATGTTTACTTTCTGGTTCTTTACAGAACGAGTTGACCAGCTCCTGGTCTAAATGAGAAATAATGAGGATAGTATGAAAGGACAGGAGGAAATGGACCTCATAATGAGGCCCATTCGGGTGTGAGTCCCTGTAAGAGGATGTTAATTTTCTGACGATGCACTGATTTGGAAAACACAGGGGTGTAACAAATATGTTTTTGCCATGTAGACAAAGCAATAAGTTGTCTAAATTGATCATTTTCAATCAGCTGTAGTATCATGAAGACTTAAGATCATTAATGTGCATTTTAAAAAGGGCTTTATATCATCTCAATCAAGTAAAAGCAGGTAAACAGAACTCCTCTATACATACTGGCATTTTTTTTTTACTTACCATCATGTAGATAAGTGCATAATTTCTTATTTTTTTTTAAATGCTATTAAAAAAAAATACAAGATAGTGCTGATGCTTTAAAAAAAAATCCCAACAGGAGAAAAAGATACACAGTAAAAAGTGAATTTCCATTTCACTTTAGTCTCCTAGTTCCTCAGTTTGGCAGTCCTCTCCAGAGGCAATTTATTTTGCCAGTTTCTTATACTTCATACCCATACATATGTAACGTGTATATGCATATAGCGCCATTTTCTTTTATTCACACAGTAACGCACTCTACATACTGTACTGTATCTTCATTTTGCCGGTTAATATAACCTGGAGTTGATTTCATATCAATCTTTATAGCTCTCCCTTATTAAGAGCTCCATAGTATTCTGACACATGGATGTTATAACAAATAACTGTGTACAAACGTCTCTATGCATGTACTACAGGGTTTCTATAAGAAACATTTCTAGAAGTAGAATTTCAGAGCAGGGGATATTTATAATTTAAACTGACAAATACTGTCAAGTTGACTTTCAAAAGTTGAACTAATTTATACCATCTCAACTATATATCATAGTGTATGTTTTCTTATCTCTTTGTCAAAATAGGGTGATAGCCAACTCTTAAATCTTTTCCAGACTGACAGATGAGAAAACAAGTCATTCCCTTCTAATCTTTAAGTACATTTCTCATATGATCATGAAGTTGAACATCTTTTCATGTGTTTAAAGGTCATTTCCTTTTCTTTGAATTGTCTGTTCATGTTCTTGGCTTATTCTTCTATTGGGATCATGTTCTGTTTTAAAAATAATACAATTCTTGAAAGTACTTTGTCAGGGAAAGAAATCCTATTCAAGCCAAATTTTACAGATGGAAAAAAAAAACCCTTATTATTCAAAGAT
>NC_138891.1:33474655-33714353 GCF_965194825.1 Balaenoptera physalus
AGAACCAGTAACGGACACCCAGGAACACGAGGGCGTTGAACTAAAAGAGCTCTAGAGTCTGTGCTTACAATGAGGAGGAACCTTAAGGAAAGCTCAGTCCAAGCTCTGCCATGTGTCCCCTCAGGGCAGTTAGCCAGTCTTCAGAAACTTTCTTCCTACAGAAAAAGGCAGCTAAGTACACTCACAGGTATCTTTCTTGAGGGATCGTGGATGTCAAACACATGTTATCACTCAAGGAGCATTGCTATAAATCAAGTTAAAGCCTTGGCAAGAACTTCCTATTTTTATCAGTGGTATTTAACTAGCAACCCTTAAGAATGAGAACAAAACTAGAGGCAGCCTAGGGGCATATTTATTGCGACTTTCTTTCTCTGAGACTTTCTCTGCTAAGACAGGCTTTGTTGTGGACACCTTCTGATGTTTTCAGTTAAGAATAGGACTGGTTATTCTGATGTTTTCCCCATTATAGAACATTTGATATCATTAACTACATGTGGAGAATTTATTGGATAATCCCTTTATGCATTTTAAAATAAAAAACATATATCTGTTCAGACTCCTTTAATGGTTTATAATTGATGCTCATGTAAAATTTGGCTTTAACCCACTATTTGATTTCCTGTGCTTAATCATTATACACTGAGTCTAAGAAGCTAAACTTTCCCTTGGCAAATTGCTATTCCAACTGGCCCAATGCTACATGTGTGGCCTTTGCAACATTTCTGGATCAGCTGTAGACAGCAATGAAATTCTATCAAATTTAAATTCTGTTTAAATTTCCAAATAAGAGATTGATTTTAGTTGACTTATCACATTTACACAACAGTTCATTTTATGATCTCCGGTCTCCTTTTTCCACTCTCACCACCTACTTCATCCTTCATCATTCTCTGATCTGCTTCTCTTGAGCAAGTTAGTCCCCTGCCACCCTCCTGCATATCTCTTATCCTCCTCACACAACATTTTCCCCCATCTTTGCTCTTTTAAGTGACCAGGAACTTCTGAATATTCTTGGGACAGCATCCTGAGATAACTGAAGGGAGTGGCATCATAATTACCCTTTTAAGAAGACATTATGTTAAAGTTGTTTATACTGTTTGAATTTTTGCTTTTGATATTTTCTGGAGTACTTTTTTTATTGAATGAAAAATTCTTTAAATTCTATACTGCTTTACAATTTTCAGAATTTTACACACATGGTTTCATTTAATCCCATAGTATGGATTTTCTGGAGTAATTTAAACTATTCTTAAATGTTCAATTAAAGTGGTTAAAAGAGAAAATCTTGTATCAAAGCAAAAATCACCTGTCTTGCTATCCCCATTCCATTTTCCTCCCTGCAATTATTTCGTATCTGTTAAAATCTGATTTGTCACTCTTCTGCTTTAAACCTTCCTTTCTGTGGCTCCCATTGCTTTCAGGGAAAAGCTCAAATGCCTTAACAGGGCTTCCAAGGTTCCCTATGATCTGGCGTTTCTCTTTACCACTTCCTCATTCTCCTCACCAGCCCCGTAGAGAAGTGAAGGAGTCATGGTTAAGAGCATGGACTCTGGAGATAGAACACTTGGCTGTGGTACCTGGTTCTTCTTGTTCCATCTCTGTGACCTTGAGCAAGTTACTTAACCTCTTTGTGCCTCAATTTTCTCATTTGCACTTTGAGATAATAACTGAACCTACTTCATGAGGTTGCTGTGAGGATAAAATGAGGCAACATGTGAAAGGAACTTAAAACAAGGTCTGACATACAGTAAGTACTAAGTAAATATTTGCTATTGTAATTTTTATTTCAATTATATTAAGATGCTATACCCTCTGCTTCCAGATCTCTGTACTGCTTTTCTTTCTTCCTAGAACTTTCTCTCTTTAATTCTTATCATTATTTGTATAATTTTCTCTCTTCCTTTTTATTAGTCTGAGTTCACAAGAGAAACAGAACCAGTATATATGTATTGATTGGCTCACCTGATTATGGAGGCTGGCAAGTCCCAAGATCTGCAGGGTGAGTCAGCAAACTGGAGGCCCAGAAGAGCTCATGTTTCGTTCCAGTCTGAGTTCAGAGGCCTAAGAACCAGGAGAGCTATTCACTCTGTATTTCTGGGTTTTATTCTTCAGCATTGGGAATGGGTACAGTCTATGGCTATGAAAATTGTGGTACAATTATTTTAAAATTTTTGATCAAAAAGATATCATGAATTGCTCCAAATTTGATTTTCAGAAACCCTATTTTCTATTTTAAAGATGAAAGAAACTAAGGGCTAGACAGGCTAGGTGACTTGTTCAAGGCCATAATACTTCTAGTAAAGATGACACCAGGACATAGCTAGGTTCCCATGACATAGCCCATGCTCATTTCTCCACCTCACCTCTGTATGGAAAGATGACCAGCTTATACCAGGTCAGATTAGTGGCCATGGCCTCAATAGCTTTCTGTTCTAGTGTTCCCAAAATTCAAAATGGTCAGAATCAACTAGAGGGCTGTTTAAAACACAGATTTCTGGTCCTCCCTTGAACCAGTTTTACTGGCTAATCTTTCTCGGTGAGGCGGGTGAAAGAAGACAGGTTGGGCTTGCTACTCTACTGTGTTTTTACTAAGTTCTGCCACCTGTCTAAGCATGCATGTGGAACTATTTTCTCTATGATTGTATCCTTGATGCAGTTCAGCTTTCAGCTATTTATTTAATTTTTAAAAATCTTTTGAAAGTAAAAAAAAAATCAATGTTTCTGGAATAGAGCTTTCAATATGGGACTGGGCAGGAACTACTGCTATTAATCTCATGATATAATATGAGTCAAAGAAAAACAAACAGTCAAGATTTTGTTATGCAAATTTTGGAAGTTTCATTGTCCTACTAAGTACGGGTAAGATTGTTGTTTAGGATTGTGATCTCACGTGATCCCACGTGTCCCACGTGGGACCTCACATGTCCCATTTCTGAGAATTTCTCCCCAGAACTCTGACCAACTGTAAGGTAACCCTGTACCTATGTTTGTTTCTACAACCTGACTTTGCTCCCTGCTCATTCCTGGAAGGGGAATGGGTGGATCCCTGACCAAAAGGGCTGATCAGATCCTGCTCCTGAGACTTTGAAACAGAGGTATTTGTTACAGATTCATTTAGTTCTAGAAACTGAAGGACATTTATATGCAGGAGCAGGGGGTCAATTACTTACCTTCATGTGCAAAGTGAAGCAGAGAAAGTAGCCTGGAGACACATACACACACCCACATAGAGAGGCAGAGAATAACTGAGTTCTTGCTGCTTTTCCAGTTGCAGGTTCCAGTTCCTAAGGAGGCCTGACCAGAGGTTTGTAAGATGCTCCTGATTCTTTCTGAGACTCTGTGATTTTTGAGTGGGTTTTTGTTTTTGCCCTCCAGAATAGCCTAAGAGAGTTTGCTACAGACATACTCTTCCCATAGAACCACCTTTCCTCGGGGACAGTGTTGTAATTGGCGAGGAATGGAGAATCAGCAGTGCCGCCTCTGTGACGAACTAGTTACAGGATCTCAGAGACATTACTTTCCTACCTCAGATCTGTCACCTGTAAGTAGAAGAGTTCATTTAGATTTTTTTTTTTTAATGTTAAAGTAAGCTCTTTTTTTTTTAAATTGATTGATTGATTGATTGATTGACTGATTGATTGCTATGTTGGGTCTTTGTTTCTGTGCTAGGGCTTTCTCTAGTTGCGGCAAGTGGGGGCCACTCTTCATCGCGGTGCGCGGGCCTCTCACTATCGCAGCCTCTCTTGCTGCGGAGCACAGGCTCCAGACACGCAGGCTCAGAAGTTGTGGCTCACGGGCCCAGTTGCTCCGCGGCATGTGGGATCTTCCCAGACCAGGGCTCGAACCCGTGTCCCCTGCATTAGCAGGCAGATTCTCAACCACTGCACCACCAGGGAAGCCCCTAGATTATTTTTAAAGAGCCCTTCCAGCTCTAATATTTATGCTAAAGGAAAACAAGGAAAATGGAGGTTGCCCATTCTTGATCTGGAATTTTAAATGGGAGCCTCATAACCTTGGGGCTGAGTCTGGGTGGGGACAGCAGCGTTCCCCTGAAGGACCTTAAAGAGAGAACCAAACTCAGAGCAAGAGTCAAGACGGCTTAAACAATTACCGCTAAAAATAGGGAGAAAGTCTGGTCATTCCAAACGTCTTTATTAAGCCTTTGTGCAAGGTTTTCAACATGAGGGTTAGGGTTAGAATCACCTGGGAACCAAAAATTCAAAATCAAAACCAAAAAACAATTAATGTTCTGGTCACACTCTTGGCCAATTAAATCATGAATTCTACAGCGTGAAGAGGGAGGCAGGCAGGCATTCCTGGGTGTTAAAGCTCTCCAGGTGATTACAATCATGGCCAAGTTTGGGAACTACTGTGCGTTTGTATTTGCATTTGTTTAAAAAGGATGTGATTAACTTTAAAAGGTCACAGCTGAATATAAGCAAGATAAGCAGTGAGGGCATGCAGGTAAAAGCAGAGCTCCTGTCAACTGAAAAAAGAAAACTTAAAATGTCTAGAGCCATAAAAGTTCCCTGTTCCAAAGACTTTTATAATATGGTCTATATGTTTAAAGATTTCTTAAGAATATCAAGGTAATATAGATAGCAAAATATCTGACTTTGAAAATCTTGGAGTTATCAAGATAATGTTAAATTTCCTTCACATATTTTTAAAGAAGGTAAGTAAATGTAATATATATTTTTAAGAAGGCTTCTAACAAAATAGTTTGAATAAAAGGAGAAAGCTTCAGGATCTAAGGTAAGACTTCTCTGTGCTAAAAATCAATAACGAGATAGCCTTAATCTCAGTGTGTTAACAACGTAGGCCTTGTTTGCATGGAACTGAGTTTGTATGGAACTGAGACAATTTAGGGGATGTTAGGGGCTCACAAAAAAGGATTCAATCCTTAGCGTTTGAATTTTCAGGTTTCATTGGAAAAGACAGTGGCCCAAGAGAGCTTTTTGTAGTCCATGGTTTACACTCTGCTTCATTCTCATCGCTCAGTTTCTCTCTGGTTTCTTCATCTATTTTCACCACTTACTCTCTCATTCTATATCCTCTCTAGTTGGTGGATTCTCCATACTGTCTTCCATATGCTTAAAGCTTCTGTCTATTGACCTGAAGGATCTTCAGTCCTTTCTTCATTTACCTACTTTATGTTGGGCATTGGGCATACAGCAGTGAATAGGTAGGAAATTTCCCTGCCCTCCTAGAATCAGCATTTTAGTGGAAGAAAAAGACAATTAACAGGAAAACAAGTAAACAAGGTAATTACTGAGTAGGATACATATTATACTAAGAGGCACACTAACTGGTGGATATGAGGAGATGGTAATTTTCTTTAGATTGCTGATTCACAAGTTGGCTGCAGTTAAAATCACCTGTAGAGGTTTGGTTTATTTTGTTTTAATTCTGATGCCATGGTCCTATTCAGATTAATTAGTAGGAGTGGGATGCGGTCAGCTGAAGTTTTTATAAGCTTCCAGGTGATTCTGATACATGGTGAGGATTGAGAATTACTGTTTTGGAGGAAGATCTCTTGAAGAAGATATATGAACTGAGACCTGAAGGAAAAAGAAGAGGAAGCCAGCTTGCTGGAGGGGGGAGGAGATTGCCCCAGAGAGAGGAAAGGGCAGTTGCAAAGGCCCTGAGGTGCTAGGGACTTTGGTGTGCCCAAGGAAGACAGTGGAGGGCAGCATAGCTGCAGCACAGTAGATTAGACAGAATGGAGATTTAAAAAGGCAGGTAGAGAGCAGTTCATGCCAGAGTTGGAATTTTATGTGTTTTATATGTTTGAAGTTTAAATGAAATGAGAAGTCAATGGAGAATTGTAACCAGGTAAGTGACATGATCTTAAGTATTTTTTAAAAGAACACACTCTCTGCTGCATGGAAGATGGATTTTAAGGGGGCAGTGGTCACAGTGGAGAGACCAGATAAGGAGACTATGGCCTCAGCCCAATAGAGAAGATGGTGTCTTGGATAGCGTGGTGGCAGTGGGGTGAAAGGAATGCATGGACATGGAGAATATTTTTGAAGACAAACTGGTAGGACTTGCTATGTAGCTATTACCTAACTCCCCAAGAAAGAAAATCTGAGTAGTGAGTCAGTAACTTAGTTGATAGACCCACTCCATTCCCATTGCAGAACACCATGCCATCTTACAGGCTACTAGTTTTCCTTGTGTCAATCATTGGATGATTGTCTTAGTATCTGGAGCTCAAATGAATCATGGCCCATGATGCAGCTCATGTGGGACAAAGCAAGTTAATTCATACAGAAGGAAGAGCTTTATCTGGAGAGGGGTTACAAGTATAATAGTTACTCAGACTTTCTTAGATTCCCTTTTAATGATCATTTTAAAAATAAGATTTATCTTTAGTGAATGACATAATGATCAAATATATAAATTATGAAAACTGCAAACTTCTCACACAAAGGTGTGTGTAAATGTGTTTTAATTAAACTTGGGTAAGACATGCATATTTTCAAGGCCAAGTTTTTTTTTTTTTTAACTGGGTTTCCATTCTGCTGGCCTCAGGCTGTCCAGCTAAACTGATTTTGTCTTTAAAAAATGCACATAGTAGTTTGGTTATAAAGAAGGAAGAAAATGTTGTGATTTTTGTTAGACTGTCATAAATCAAGTTTGAGAAAAACAACTAAGAATATTAATTTTGTAATGTAGCTTGTCATATGCAAAAATTCACATAGTTCAAAGAAATCTTGTAAATGAGAATATCTCTCTAAAAATGTTATAAACAGTCTTCAAATTTCTAGTGAAAGTACACGTGGAAAAAGTACTTTAATGTTTTCAATGAAAATTCACCAAATGTTTAAGTTCCCCAAACTTTAAGTATTAAGTCTTTGGGCATTTATTATTTATACATTTTGAATGTAAAGGTCTGTTACTTTTGCCTGTGACCAAATGGGCAAAACATACATTTTGAGCCTGCCCAGATCCAATATCTTGATTCATTGACCTATAAAGTAAGAATTTCTTGGTTTTGTTTCTATAAAAAGGGAAAGAGAAAACATGAGAGCCAGAACAAAAACAGGATTTTTTAATGTTGCCTTTTCCCCATGGATTTCTCAGTTCTCTGTAATGGATACCTTCCATGAGTCCTTAAAAAGGATTTTTGTTAGCCAGAGAAACTTTCCATGAGCTTTCTTGCTTGCCAAAATTATTAAGACCTCCTGACATGATGTATGCTAGCCCAGTAATAACAAACTCTACCTCTAAAATTTTAGCTGCATGTAGAAAACAGCTTAAATTATATGTACATTTTGCCACTTGTATTTTAACCTGAATTCTGCATCCCTTCTTTTTTTAAGAATTAAGATTTATTACTTGAATAACTATACTAGGTACTAGGCTGGAGAAGGAATATTAAGTAGTTAACAAAAAACTATGTAGGAATTCCCTTCTAGGCTGAGCCACTGACTAACCTTCAGCTTTAAGATAATTCTGCTAGTGAATAGGAACATTGGTTGGATGTGAAAAGTTATGGAAGCTCAGATGTTTTGAATAAATGTTGATACAGTAGGGAAATCAACAGCATTGATCATAGGACTGTTTCCTTCCTTATCCTCCACTCCTTTAGACTTCTTTCCCTATCTCCAAATGAATGTCTTGTGGTTCTTTTGTTCCAAGCTCCATCTTCCATTTTCTTATCATTTGCTCCTGTACCTAGTATGTAATTCTTATCAAGTTCTCAAAGCATTTTCTTTCTCTTTCACACACTTGCTGAAATCTCAGCACCCCAAGAGAAGCCCTGGAAATGAATTGATAAACATTTTCTTTCTCATTTAATTCCCGTGGTGTGACCCACACACAGTGTAAGATGATTTCATAGCACAATCCTAGGCTGTTCTATTCACAAAAAATGTGGAATCTAGAAAAATGGTACAGATGGACCTATTTGTAGGGCAGGAATAAAGACACAGACGTAGAGAACCGACATGTGGACATGGAGGGGTATGAATTGGGAGATTGGGACTGACATATATATACACTACCATGTGTAAAATTGATAGCTAGTGGGAACCTGCTGTATAGCACAGGGAGCTCAGCTCGGTGCTCTGTGATGACCTAGAGGGGTGGGATGGAGGTCCAAGAGGGAGGAGATATAGGTATACATATAGCTGATTGACTTCGTTATACAGCAGAAACTAACACAACATTGTAAAGCAACTATATCCCAATAAAAAAAAATGTCTGATTGTGTGATACCCACATACCACAGAAACAGTGATTTCAGCATCTTGGGAAATGCTTTTTCAGGTGGTGGTTAACCTTCAAGTTTTTCTCTTCCAAAATGACCCAGAGGGAAAGAGCAACAAAAGAGTATAAAAAGTAGAAAAGAAAGATCCCCCACCCCCAAAATAAGCCATTCCCAAATAACAGTTATCTGCACCCAACACTTTGCTGAGAATTCAACTGAAGGAGATACAGATGCAAACAAAAAAACGACAGTTAGAGATATGGGTATATAAACTCTAAGGGAAAGACCTAAAATTCTCTGCAATGAGTGTTAAAGACCTGATATAAAGAAACAGAAATTCTGGAATAGGTGCTTGTGGATCAAGACCAGTGCAGAATATAACAGGATTAGGAAGTCACACCCAACCAACAAAAGGGAAGGAAAATTTGAATTGAACCAGGGAAGATAAGTTTCCTTCTATATTAGTTTCCTATTGCTGGTATGAAAAATTATCACAAATCTAGTGGCTTAATACAATACAAATTTATCTTACAGTTCTGGAGGTCAGAAGTTGGAAATGGGTCTTACTTGGCTAAAATCAGGTGTTGGAAGGAATTCAGGGCTTCATTCCTTCGGGAGACTCTAGAGGAAAATCTGTTTCTTAACTTTTCCAGCTTTTAGAGGTTTTTAGTGACTCTCCTCTTTCATTTTATTCCATAGTTTCAGCATAGTGACTGCAGCGTCTGGTGAGAGGTGGCTATGTCAGTGCCTGTCACGGAATTATTGGAGAACAAGAAGAGTGAATAGAGGTGGTTGTAGAGATTGTCAAAGGAGTTTAAGTACATGCAAATCATCCTCTGGGTTCTCACAGAAATGCATGCAAGTTACTCAGCAGAGCATGGATATCATTGTGGAAAATGCAGGAAACAGCCAGTGTAATTTGAGTTGATACTATTGCAATCTTTGGGTCTTGGTGAAACTTGGGGTTACATGTATATATATAGTCCATTCCTGAGTTTTGAGTTCAGACATTCTCAGCTAATCTTTTTTTATTCTCTAAATTCTATTATCCAATTATATATTGCTAAAGATAATTACTTGTACCAGCTAAATCTCAATTGAATTTGCTAGTACATTTTGGTATTTAAGTTGAGCAGTCTCAGCAGACAGCACCCCTTACAGAAAGGGTCTAGCAATTACTCGTGTTTGAGTGAATTACACATGACATGAATGGCTCAAAAGTGTTATAACATAAGAGCCACAATTGTTCCAGTTTGCCGACATAAAGAAAATATATTCCATACCTGATTTACTGTTTCTTCTGTAATTTCAAATTATATGTGTATGCATTCAATTTAGGATGTTGTTTCTTTCCATAAAACTGTTTAATTTGCATTTAAAAGCAGATTTACTGTGGTATAATTATTATATAAAGAACTGCATATATTTAATGTGTACAATTTGAGTTTGAACATATGCAAACACCTGTGATACCATCATGACAATCAGAGTAACAGGCATATCCAATACTTCCCAAAGTTTCCTTGTGTCCCCTGCTCTTTGTGTGTATGTGTGTGTGTGTGTGTGTGTGTGTGTGTGTAAAGATGGTCAGCATCATTAATTATCAGGGAAATGCAAATTAAAAATATGAGATATCACCTCACACTGGTTAGGATGGCTATTATCAAAAAACCCCCAAAAGATAACAAGGGTTGGCAAGGCTGTGGAGAAATTGAAACTCTTATACACTGTTGATGGGAATGTAAAATAATGCAGCAATTATGGAAAAAATATGGAGGTTCCTTTAAAAATTAAGAATAGAACTACGATATGATTCAGCAATCCTACTTCTGGGTATGTATCCAAAAGAAGTGAAACCAATCCTGAAGAGATATCTACACTCCCATGTTCACTGCAGTATTATTCAATAATAGCCGAGATATGGAAACAATCCAAATGTCATCACAGATGAATAGATACAGAAAATGTATACATGTACAATAGAATATTATTCAGCCTTATAAAAGAAGGAAATCCTGCCATTTGCTACAACATAGATGAACTTGGAGAACATTATGCTAAGTGAAATAAGTGTCATAGTAGAACAAATATGGCGTGGTTTCTCTTATGGGGTATCTAAATTAGGCAAACTCATAAAAGCAGAGAATATTTTTCATTGAAGTGCTCATGGACGCAAGGTTAAATTTTGTATACATGATCCTTAATGTGGGGGGAAAATAAGTTTATCATCCATCATCAATAATAATGTTAGATAATCCATTGTTAGAAATATATCCCTTTGTGTTGAGACGTTTTCTCAGAAATGTCTTTTATAATGCATATACTCCTAAGAAAAGTGGCTCATTTTGTTTTCAATAATGCAAGGTCATGTCCTTTAAGAATTAGTTTCTCAAACAGTAACTACTTTGCAATGAAATTACTGTGGATATGTGAATTTTATATAAGTATGAATGCACTGATTTAGAGCACTGAAGGAGAAATTCTGTTGGGATATAGAAGGGCAAAATACTTCTTAAAAAGTAGTTGATATTTGAATTGGAAAAAGATTATCTAGATAGAAAGGAGTATCAAAAATGCCAAGATGAATAGACTCCAAAGACAATCTTTATTTAATTTATAATTTTTGTCATGAGCATCCCTGTGGGAAAGAGCTTACCATAGTATTTCTGAGTATATCCTTAATATGTTTCTTAAAACATGCTTTAAGAGCCAATGATATAGTGTTAAAATTTTGGCATATGAAAAAGCTAATGGTGTTATGGAAGTGGCGTGCATTTGGTTTGGTGTTCATTGGCCAATGATTAAGGGAATATCCAAAGAAACCCTTATAAAATTGTTTAGGTAATTCTCTTCAGTATGGCTTCTGGCTATTTGCATTCTTTAGCACAGTGTATTATAATTTTTCAATGCTGAATAAAATATCTTCTAGACCTCAGACTTGGCTCTTAGACAGTTAAACATTTTTCTTGATGTCATTAAGTTGATATATAATTTTGGAGGCCACTATAAAGTATATTTACAAGTGGAGGGTGTTGGGATTGTGGAGCACATACAAACAAAATCCATCTGGTGTTTATGTGAGTTTGTGCTTATAAAGGCAGTTTCCACCGTACAAATGGATTGTATTTTAAAAATTCATTTTGAAGTTCATTGTTTGGAACTTAGAACACATTTTTCCTTAGAACCAGCTGTTCTGTATAGCGGCTAGGTTCCTACACCAGCTATCAAAAGCCTCTTTAACTCACAGGATTCCTGAAATGTCCATGGATACTAATACCATTAAGGAAACAGCTATCATGAACAATGTTGCTCTCTGGAAAAATAAGCTTGAGTGCCAACTGGGGATTCTGGAGCATTCTCTTCCCCTTACCTTCTGCAAGTCATGCAATGAGAGAAACTCTGTAAAGAAAACAAATTAATTAGGTAGAAGAGTGCTAAATGCCAGAGCAAAGCAAAGAGAAATCAGTTAAATAAAAGACGAAGAAATAGAGCAGTTGTAAGAAATGGAAAATAGAGAGGCTTCTAGAAGAGATACCAGAGAAAAAAATAATAGAACATCAGAGAAATAATATATTAAGAGAGAATTCTGAGAATTCTTCATATGGAAGAACAAAATGCCAAGAGTTGTTAAAACAACTTTGAAGAAAAATAAGGTAAAATTATAAAACAATAGTAAATTATAAATGACAAAAGTTATTTAAAAAATGGTAATCAATATAACATGGTATTGAAACAGGCTAGGTAAAGGGACCAGTCGTACAGAATAAAAAAACTAAGAAACAGATCCACCTATATATAAAAATTTGATATAATAATGAAATTGGTATTGCATATCAGTAGGGACATGATGCAATAAACTGTACTGAGTAGCTATGCATATTGAAAAACATAGTTATAACCCTTCCTAAAACCATATACAAACAATAACTCCAGGTATTATATACTGCTAGTAAGTGTATAAATTAACATGAGCTCACACTTGTAGAGCGATCTGGATATGTATTAATTTTCTGTTGGTGCTGTAATAAATTAAGTAGCTTAAAACAACACAAATCTATTATCTCACAGTTCTGGAGGTCAGAAGTCTGAATTGGGTCTCTCTGGATTAAAATTAAGGTGTCAGCATGGTTGTGTTCCTTTCTGGAAATTCTAGGAGAGAGTCTGCTTCCTTTTTTTTTTTCTAGCTTCTAGAGGCAGTCTACATTCCCTCCATCTTCCAAGTCAGAAACATTGAGCTGAGTCCTTTTCATACTACCATCTCTCTGGTTCTTCCTCTCACTCTTTTCCTCCTTCTTGCACTTATAAGGACCCTTGTGATGACATTGGGCCCACCTGGATAATCCAGGATAATCTCACCTCATGGTCAGTTGGTTAGCAACCTTTATTTCCCTTTGCCATGTAAACAAACAGATTGACAAATTCTGGGGATTAGGACATGGGCTTCTTTGAGGAACTATTATTCTGCCTACAATAGGAACTATCTATTCAAATTGAATGTTTTTTATATCTGATGACTTTGCAATTTCATTTCTAGGTATAGTCCCTTCAGAAAATATAGCACATTTTCAAGGGAATTTATATAAGATAGTTGCAGCTTTCAAGGGAATTTATATAAGATAGTTGCAGCATTTTTGGTAGTATAACCTAAATGTCTATCATCAAGAGCAAGGGAAAATTGTGGTCTACTGGTACAACAGAATATTATACAATAGTCAAAAATAATGAACTAGAGGCCACAAGTGTCAACACGGACATTTCTCAATAACAAAATGTTGTAGGAAGCCATTTATTCTATGAAACCATTTATATAAAGTTTTAAAACCTGAAGACAACCGTATTTTATTTATGGACACACTGCATGAGGTGTAAGTAATTCTCACCTAGGCTGCAATGTTTTTAGACTCACCATTTAGCCTTCACTTTTGTGCTTATGCCCACCTTTCTATGGCAGGCGTTGGTAAATTATGGTGCTGTGGGCAGCCCACCTTTCTCGTGAATAAAGTTTTATTGAAATACAGGCTGCCTACCTTTTTGTAAATAAAGTGTTATTGGACTAGAGCCATGCTAATTTTTTTTTTAACATCTTTATTAGAGTATAATTGCCTTACAATGTTGTGTTAGTTTCTGCTGTATAACGAAATGAATCAGCTATACGTATACATATATCCCCTATCCCCTCCTTCTTGTGTCTCCCTCCCACCCTCCCTATCCCACCCCTCTAGGTGGTCACAAAGCACAGAGCTGATCTCCCTGTGCTATGCCATGCTCATTTTTAGAAAAACGTTTTATCTGTGGCTGATTTAGTACTACAGTGGCAGAGTTAAGTAGTTGTGACAGAGACTGGATAGCCCTCAAGTCTAAACTATTTACTACTGGCCCTTTAAGAAAAAGCTTGTTAGTATGAGGTTAACACCACTTGTTCAGTCCTGGGTATTGAGCTGGTTCCTGGAGACACAAAGGTGCTTAGAGGGTCCTGCCCTCAAGGAGCTTAGACCAATAGAGAAAAAGATATAAAATAAGTTCAGTAAAATGGTTTATACCCTAGGAAGGAAGTTCTGTAAAACACAATGAAGTGGGAGATTTTTCCTCAGGTACTGAAAGGACAAATAAATGAGGATTAAAATATAAAGTGCCTGGCTCATAATAAGACTTCAGTGCTGGGGGTTTGCTATTGATATTCATATGTTTGTGACTGTCATCATCCTATGAAACTGCATGAATAAGAGTAAAGAAAGGGAAGGAAGAAAAAAAGGCAGAAAAAGAACATTTAGAAGAGGAGAACATTGAAAGTGTGTTAAATAATGAAAGATAAGGAATGTCTATTTTTACTTTTTTACAAGTTAATATTTCAAAATAGAGTCAATAAAACTGTTACTTATCTTTTTTATATCAATGAAATGTAAATCAGTCATTTTTACCAGAAACATAGCCATTTGATTTCCCTAGTGCTAACTATAAATAAAGTGAATAGATTTCTCAAATTATCTTGCTTGGGTTTTCATACTAATATTTACTGGAACATACATGCCTGTGAATTATAAATATGGTTTATTTAAAGCATACCAAATAATTTTTTTGGAACAAAGTCTTTCTTATGAGAGAACACATTTATTTTCTTTAATGGATTCTTAAGGTAATAAAAAAATGTAGATAAGTTGTCATTGTGATCATTACCCATTTTTATTTGTGGGGCTTCTAAGGCCTGTTCAGTTCCCTGGAGAGCATGTTTCACTCTGCTACTCAGTCAATCATGTTTCCCCAAATGGCCATTGAAGTTATTTTGGCTCATGTCATCTTTCGAGAGAGAAACCATTTTTACCTGTCTCCAGAATAATAATAGTTTACATGTAATATATTTTTCTCTTCTTCACTTCTCTTTGATCATTCAGTGGCTCCACGTATTTGTTCTCTTGGGATTTCTGCTAAGGAGGAGCTGGGCACTTGTCTTGAACAAATGATTTTCACTCAATTACAAAACTATTATTACTTGGTTTTCCTTCCTGGATAGTTTTTCAAATTTTCAGCTATTATTGAACATCTCATAGCTGTGAGATTTTTAGAATTAACTTGATGGTAAAACTTCGTTAAAAAGGCATTTTGCTCTTTTCTCTGGTAGAACATTACCAGGCTAGCAATTTCCTTCTAGGGCTAAAATTTCTTGCTTAGTTCTATTATGTATAGCATCAAAATGGTATTTCATTAACAAATAGGAAGAGAACTTTTATCTTCCTCTAATAAAATGTTCATTTAAATTCGATTTAATTGTACTCCTGTAGTTTTTATTAGGCTTCATTTTTTCTTCACCTGGCAATGACCTTCTTAAGGAGAGGCAAGAAGGAATCCAACTAGCAACATTGCAGGAAAGTGCTGTTACATTTGGGAGGGTAGAGGGATGGGAAACATAGCTGATGCTGCTAGTTGAATGGGAATGGAAGTACACTAATGACAGAGTTCAGAGGGCATGCCCCGAAAACCTTCCTACTCACCTATGAATAAAACACCCAACTTCCCCAAGGCCACATCTATAACATCCAGGAGATGCAGTTTTGAAAAAGTATAATTCTTGAGAGATTACACATTTCATTCTGACCTTGACCTCAGAAACCTTACTTGTTTAACTTTCCTCTTAAGAATTTTGTTTTGTATTAAAGTAATGAAATATATTCAGAATTCTAAAATCTAAAATAGTGAAATATGTTTAGGTTTCAAAATGGTTGCCTTACAATTGGTGCATTTTACAACCATCTATCCTTTTTTTTTTTTCTTGTTCCCTGACCTTCTCTTTGCCTAACTTTGCCTGTGCAGCCAGAATGAGGGCAAGCGCTGAGCTGACCTGAGCTGAGCAGACCAAACAATACCCCCTTAGAGGTTGTGTGACCTCAGGCAGGCTCCTCAGTCTCCAAGCTTCAATCTCCTCCTCTATAAAATAGGCGAAATGCTAAACAAATGCCTAATTGCACATTTTTTTAAAAGGAAGCCTCCTCCCAAATGTCTTGTTTTTTTTTTTTTAATTTTATTTATTTATTTATTTATTTATTTGGCTGTGTTGGGTCTTCGTTTCCGTGCGAGGGCCTTCTCCAGTTGCGGCGAGCAGGGGCCACTCTTCATCGCAGTGCGTGGGCCTCTCACCGTCGCGGCCTCTCCCGTTGCAGCGCACAGGCTCCAGATGGGCAGGCTCAGTAGTTGTGGCCCACGGGCTCAGTTGCTCCGCGGCATGTGGGATCCTCCCAGACCAGGGCTCGAACCCGTGTCCCCTGCATCGGCAGGCAGATTCTCAACCACTGCGCCACCAGGGAAGCCCTTGTTTTTTTAATTTTTTAAATTTTTATACAGAAGGTTCTTATTAGTTATCCATTTTATACATATTAGTGTATACATGTCAATCCCAATCTCCCAATTCATCCCCCCCCAACCCTGCTTTCGCCCCTTGGTGTCCATACGTTTGTTCTGTACATCTGTGTCTATTTCTGCCTTGCACTCTGGTTCATCTGTACCATTCTTATATATTCCACATACATACAATATTTGTTTTTCTCTTTCTGACTTACTTCACTCTGTATGACAGTCTCTAGGTCCATCCACATCTCTACAAATGACCCAATTTTGTTCCTTTTTATGGCTGAGTAATATTCCATTGTATATATGTACCACATCTTCTCTATCCATTCATCTGTCGATGGGCATTTGGGTTGCTTCCATGACCTGGCTATTGTAAATAGTGCTGCAATGAACACTGGGGTGCATGTGTCTTTTTGAATTATGGTTTTTTCTGGGTATATGCCCAGTGGTAGGATTGCTAGGTCATATGGTAGTTCTATTTTTAGTTTTTTAAAGAATCTCCATATTGTTCTCCATAGCGGCTATATCAATTTACATTCCCACCAACAGTGCAAGAGGGTTCCCTTTTCTCCACAACGTCTCCAGCATTTGTTGTTTGTAGATTTTCTGATGATGCACATTCTAACTGGTGTGAGGTGATACCTCATTGTAGTTTTGATTTGCATTTCTCTAATAAATAGTGATGTTGAGCAGCTTTTTTGTGCCTCTTGGCCATCTGTATGTCTTCTTTGGAGAAATGTCTATTTAGGTCTTCTGTCCATTTTTGGATTGGGTTGTTTGTTTTTTTAATATTGAGCTGCATGAGCTGTTTATATGTTTTGGAGATTAATCCTTTGTCCGTTGATTTGATTGCAAACATTTTCTCCCATTCTGAGTGTTGTCCTTTCATCTTGTTTATAGTTTCCTTTGCTGTGCAAAAGCTTTGAAGTTTCATTAGGTCCCATTTGTTTATTTTTGTTTTTATTTCCATTACTCTAGGAGATGGGTCGAAAAAGATCTTGCTGTGATTTATGTCATAGAGTGTTTTGCCTATGTTTTCCTCTAAAAGTTTTATAGTGTCTGGCCTTACATTTAGGTCTTTAACCCATCTTGAGTTTATTTTTGTGTATGGTGTTAGGGAGTGTTCTAATTTCATTCTTTTACATGTAGCTGTCCAGTTTTCCCAGCACCACTTATTGAAGAAGTTGTCTTTTCTCCACTGTATATCCTTGCCTCCTTTGTCATAGATTAGTTGACCACAGGTGCATGGGTTTATTTCTGGGCTTTCTATCCTGTTCCATTGATCTATATTTCTGTTTTTGTGCCAGTACCATATTGTCTTGATTACTGTAGCTTTGTAGTATAGTCTGATGTCAGGGAGTCTGATTGCTCCGGCTCCGTTTTTTTCCCTCCCTCAAGATTGCTTTGGTTATTCAAGGTCTTTTGTGTCTCCATACAAATTTTAAGATTTTTTTTCAAGTTCTGTAAAATATGCCATTGTTAATTTGATAGGGATTGCACTGAATCTGTAGATTGCTTTGGATAGTATAGTCATTTTCACCATATTGATTCTTCCCATTTAAGAACATGGAATGTCTCTCCATCTGTTTGTGTCATTTTTGATTTCTTTCATCAGTGTCTTATACTTTTCTGAGTACAGGTTTTTTACTGCCTTAGGTAGGCTTATTCCTAGGTATTTTATTCCTTTTGTTGCAATGGTGAATGGGATTGTTTCCTTAATTTCTCTTTCTGATCTTTTGTTGTTACTGTATAGGAATGCAAGAGATTTCTGTGCATTAATTCTGTATCCTGAAACTTTACCAGGTTCACTGATTAGCTCTAGTAGTTTTCTGGTGGCCTCTTTAGGATTCCCTATGTATAGTATCATGTCATCTACAAACAGTGACAGTTTTACTTCTTCTTTTCCAATTTGGATTACTTTTATTTCTTATTCTTCTCTGATTGCCATGGCTAGGACTTCCAAAACTATGTTGAATAATAGTGGTAACAGTGGACATCCTTGTGTTGTTCCTGATCTTAGAGGAAATGCTTTCAGTTTTCCACCATTGAGAATGATGCTTGCTGTGGGTTTGTCATATATGGCCTTCATTATGTTGAGGTAGGTTCCCTCTACGCCCACTTTCTGGAGCGTTTTTATCATAAATGGGTGTTGAATTTTGTCAAAAGCTTTTTCTGCATCTACTGAGATGATCATATGGTTTTTATTCTTCAGTTTGTTAATATGGTGTATCACATTGATTGATTTGCGTGTATTGATGAATCCTTGCATCTCTGGGATAAATCCCACGTGATCGTGCTGTATGAACCTTTTAATGTGTTGTTGGATTCTGTTTGCTAGTATTTTGTTGAGGATTTTTGCATCTATATTCATCAGTGATTTGGGTCTGTAATTTTCTTTTTTTGTAGTATCTTTGTCTGGTTTTGGTATCAGAGTGATGGTGGCCTCATAGAATGAGTTTGGGAGTGTTCCTTCCTCTGCAATATTTTGGAAGAGTTTGAGAAGGATGGGTGTTAGCTCTTCTCTAAATGTTTGCTAGAATTCACCTGTGAAGCCATCTGGTCCTGGACTTTTGTTTGTTGGAAGAATTTTAATCACAGTTTCAATTTCATTACTTGTGATTGGTCTGTTCATATTTTCTATTTCTTCCTGGTTCGGTCTTGGAAGGTTATACCTTTCTAAGAATTTGTCCATTTCTTCCAGGGTGTCCATTTTATTGGCATAGAGTTGCTTGCAATAGTCTCTTATGATGCTTTGTATTTCTGCGGTGTCCATTGTAACTTCTCCTTTTTCATTTCTAATTTTATTGATTTGAGTCCTCTCCCTCTTTATCTTGATGAGTCTGGCTAAAGGTTTCTCCACTTTGTTTATCTTCTCAAAGAACCAGCTTTTAGTTTTATTGATCTTTGCTACTGTTTTCTTTGTTTCTATTTCATTTATTTCTGCTCTGATCTTTATGATTTCCTTCCTTCTACTAACTTTGGGTTTAGTTTGTTCTTCTTTCTGTAGTTCCTTTAGGTGTAAGGTTAGATTGTTTATTTGAGATTTTTCTTTTTTCTTGAGGTACGCTTGTATTGCTATAAAATTCCCTCTTAGGACTGCTTTTGCTGCATCCCATAGGTTTTGGATAGTCGTGTTTTCATTGTAATTTGTCTCTAGGTATTTTTTGATTTCCTCTTTGATTTCTTCAGTGATCTCTTGGTTATTTAGTAATGTATTGTTTAGCCTCCATGTGTTTGTGTTTTTTACATTTTTTTCCCTGTAATTTATTTCTAATCTCATAGCATTTTGGTCGGAAAAGATGCTTGATATGATTTCAATTTTCTTAAATTTAGCAAGGCTTGATTTGTGACCCAAGATGTGATCTCTCCTGGAGAATGTTCTGTGTGCATTTGAGAAGAAAGAGTAATCTGCTGTTTTTGGATGGAATGTCCTATAAATATCAGTTAAGCCTATCTGGTCTATTGTGTCATTTAAAGCTTGTGTTTCCTTATTAATTTTCTATCTGGTTGATCTGTCCATTGGTGTAAGTGAGATGTTAAAAGTCCCCCGCTATTACTGTGTTGCTGTCGATTTCCTCTTTTATAGCTGTTAGCATTTGCCTTATGTATTGAGGTGCTCCTATGTTGGGTGCATGTATATTTATAATTGTTATATCTTCTTCTTGGATTGATCCCTTGATCATTATGTAGTGTCCTTCCTTGTCTCTTGTAACATTCTTTATTTTAAAGTCTATGTTATCTAATATGAGTATTGCTATTCCAGCTTTCGATTTCCATTTGCATGGAATATCTTTTTTCCATGCCCTCACTTTCAGTCTGTATGTGTCCCTAGGTCTGAAGTGGGTCTGCTGTCTTCTGTAGACAGCATATATACGGGTTTTGTTTTTGTATCCATTCAGCCAGTCTGTGTCTTTTGGTTGGAGCATTTAATCCATTCACGTTTAAGGTAATTATCAATATGTATGTTCCCATTACCATTTTCTTAATTGTTATGGGTTTGTTTTTCTAGGTCCTTTTCTTCTCTTGTGTTTCCCACTTAAAGAAGTTCCTTTAGCATTTGTTGTAGAGCTGGTTTGGTGGTGCTGAATTCTCTTAGCTTTTGCTTGTCTGTAAAGCTTTTGATTTCTCCATTGAATCTGAATGAGATCCTTGCCAGGTAGAGTAATCTTGGTTGTAGGTTCTTCCTTTTCATCACTTTAAATATATCATGCCACTCCCTTCTGGCTTGTAGAGTTTCTGCTGAAAAATCAGCTGTTAACGTTTTGGGAGTTCCCTTGTATGTTATTTGTCATTTTTCCCTTGTTGTTTTCAATAATTTTTCTTTATCTTTAATTTTTGTCAATTTGATTACTGTGTGTCTAGACGTGTTTCTTCTTGTGTTTATCCTGCCTGGGACTCTCTGCACTTCCTGGACTTGGGTTCCTATTTCCTTTTCCATGTTAGGGAAATTTTCAAGTATAATCTCTTCAAATATTTTCTTGGGTCCTTTCTCTCTCTCTTCTCCTTCTGCGACCCCTATAATGTGAATGTTGTTCCATTTAATGTTGTCCCACTGGTCTCTTAGGCTGTCTTCATTTCTTTTCATTCTTTTTTCTTTATTCTGTTCCGCAGCAGTGAATTCCACCATTCTGTCTTCCAGGTCACTTATTCGTTCTTCTGCCTCAGTTATTCTGCTATTGATTCCTTCTAGTGTATTTTTCATTTCAGTTATTGTATTGTTCATCTCTGTTTGATTGTTCTTTAATTCTTCTAGGTCTTTGTTAAACATTTCTTGCATCTTCTCGATCTTTGCCTCCATTCTTATTCCGAAGTCCTGGATCATCTTCACTATCATTATTCTGAATTCTTTTTCTGGAAGGTTGCCTATCTGCGCTTCATTTAGTTGTTTTTCTGCAGTTTTATCTTTTTCCTTCATCTGGCACATAGTCCTCTGCCTTTTCATCTTGTCTATCTTTCTGTGAATGTGGTTTTCATTCCACAGGCTGCAGGATTGTAGTTCTTCTTGCTTCTGCTGTCTGCCTTCTCCATTTATCCTTTAATTATATCCTTTAATGCATAAGCTGTGGCATACAACTTCAAATGCATTGTTCTCTTGGCTGTCGTAGTCCAGGTAAATAAAGATTAAATGATACATTTTTGATTGTTTTGGATGCATTGAAGCAGTAAGATCAATTTAACAGTAGTCTGAATTGAATTAAGAATTTAGAAGAACAAAGTCTAGAAAGTCTTTGACTTACAAAAATGTGTTGTTGGCTTGATGAAAATGTCATATCTAGTTTTGGGGTATGTGTGTTTATAAAGGAAATAACATAGCATGAAGGTTAAGGTAGAAATTCTAGAGTCAGCCCTAATCTTATTTCTAGTTATTAATTCTGTGACCTTGTGAAGTCTCTTAATGTCTATAAATCTTAATATTCTCATTTCTAAATAGGGTTGAATATAAAGAGTTTGGCATAATGTTTGTCAAATTACAGGGCACAATAAAGTGTTACACTATGTGACAGAGTCACAATGTATTTGAAAATGGGTGGCAAACAGTAAAGCACTATATAAACGTGAGGTGCTCTTGCCACATGACTTTCATGAGAAACATGTAGATTTCCTGCACAGAGCTGAGATGGGGAAATTGTCAACCAGACATTGTTTGTATTGCCAGTGGCTCAATAAGTGGGAGAAAGGGTTAGCTACAAGTAACAAAATAAAAAATTCATTATATTAAAGTTTAGCTCAATACAAATCTTTTTATTGGTTTGTTTGTTTTTAACCTGAAAGTATGAATAAGCAATCAAGAATCAATATTCTGAAAATGCATCAAGGGGTAAATGAGTCTTAGAGAGTATGATCTTCCTGACACAATTCTAGTACAGCTAAGATCTTGGTTACTGTTGGAGCATGTATGTGGGGCAGAGGGTATAAATACAAATTCCTTAGCCTGATATTCAAGGTCTTCACAATCTCGTCCCTGACACGTTTCCAGTTTTTCTTTGCAGTATATCCTTCCATATTCCATAATCTTCACCGTCTCTTTCCAAGCCATGCATATGCAGACATCTTTGTCTCTGTTTTGCCTAAAGTATCTTCTCTCTCTTCCTCACAATTGTATTTGACATAATACTTAATCAGTAACTAGAAAATCCTGAAAGCTTTTCTAGTTTCACTTTTGGAGATCATAACCTCTCTCCCTGTGTCTCCCAATCATATTTCTTTTATCTCCATTTGTACAAATATGTCACTTTACTTTGAATTACAGTTATTTGTGTTTCTTCTTTTTTTTTTTTTTTTCTTCAAAAAGCTTTACTGTTTCCATTTGGTCCGAGGTTTGGGGGAGAGTGCTCCAGAGTGGTTAAAAAGCTGCCTAGTGGCTGCAGAGAGGGGCTTCAGGCAGAAGCCCTGACACCAGAGAGGGCTCCTCAAAGGCCACTGGGCTCCGGAGGCTCCTAGTCGTGCTTGAGGGTGAGCCTTTTGAAGGGATTCTTGCTCAGGCAAGCCTAGAGATGAGCCAGCCTCCAGAGGTTGGTCAGGTGGTCACCCATCTTGATAAGTTTCACCTCCTTATCTGGGAAGTGGCTCTCTAGGAAGTCACAGAGGTGGGAGCCTGCACAGGCAGAACCCAGGGCATGCAGATCCAAAAGGGCCTGGTTCAGGTTCTTCACCATGAGAATGGCAGCTTCCATAGTGTCCT
This sequence comes from Balaenoptera physalus, assembly GCF_965194825.1. Lineage (NCBI taxonomy): Eukaryota > Metazoa > Chordata > Mammalia > Artiodactyla > Balaenopteridae > Balaenoptera > Balaenoptera physalus. Next base: position 33,497,395 of record NC_138891.1, read on the forward strand.
GGGTTTTACCCCACTCATTTTGAGATGGCTTCTGCACATCCTGGAAGAGGGCATGACCACCATACTGCTTTTGCATTTTCAAGAGACTGTCGGCACCCTCACGCTTCTCCTCAGCCAATTCACGGAAAAAGTGGCCCATGCCCTTCAGAGCCATATAGTCGCAGTTGAAATAGAAGCCCAAAGGAGGCTTGCAGATGCATGTTGACCAGGTGGTTGATGGCGACCTCCACCTCGGTGGAATAATTCTGACAAATCTGGGAGCTCATGGTTGATCGGTAATAAGTTAAGCTCAAAAAATGGTGTTGGCTAGTCCTGGTGATGAAGGATAGCTGAATGGCTGATTCCAAAGGTTGTGACTGGAAAAAAGTTTGGAGAGTGGTCAGAGACTGGAGCAAGGGATGTCCCTGGGGTCTGTTCCGTCCAAACATCTTTGGAGAAAGAGAGAGATCTGTGGGACTGCTGAGTGCACTGCCTATTTGTGTTTATTATTCTTTTACTTGAAGGCCAGCTCCTTGAGGGCAAGTTCCTTAAGATCATCCTCTGTGTCTTCTGGTCTCCATAGCCCCTCAGTGCCTGGTCCAAAGCTTTGCACACAATGAGAACTAAGAAATGATTTTTGGATTGAATTGAAATCAGACTTCTTTGAATAAAGTCCATTACCTATGGGAGTGTTCCTGCTGAGGTTTTGAGACATATCAGCTTTCCAAATGGCCTTAACAGTTAGGGGTAGTCATTGTAATCTTTGATGGTTTCAGAGAAAGGGGACTTGTAAAAACTTTGCTCTTATCAATGAAAATGATCAGGCTGATATTGGGTATTAGAAAACCTATAACCTAATAATTTTGCTTATGTCATTGGAAAAGGAACCTCACTAAAAATAGTGGCAGCTGTTCCCTTAATGATACATTAATCCAGAAGCCTGTGGCCTTCTGCAATCTGTTAACATTTGCTGAGGACAGAAAATTTTAACACCACAATTTTTGGTAAGTTTGTTAGATATATTTGAAGAAACATATGTATTGAGCCTCTACTATGAGCCATACGGTGTTCTAGTCTCTAATGTGACATTTGATCAAGACATAGCTAAAAACCATTTTATTTAGAAGACTGAATGCCAAACTTTGTCTTGTGATTTAAAGCAATGAATATTAATTCACCTAAATGGACTTTTTCATATGTCTTTAATGTATGCATTACTTTCTTCTTATTTAGTGTTTTTCCTTTAGAATTTTTATATTTATCTCATCTATATAAATATAGAATTTCCTTTTTAAAATTTCTTTATCACTTATTACAACTAGTATCTAAAAACAGTACTTTTTCCCTTATTGTTCCATGCTGTGTTTTAATTATTCTACCTTTTTAAAATTAATTGTTATTGGAGTATAGTTGATTTACAATGTTGTATACCATTTTTTACTTAAACTCCAAGAAAGTGAAGAAATTCGCACTAAGGTGTAAATAAGAGGTCAAAGTTATGCTAAGCATATGAAATGAAGTTAATGAGAACCTAGCAATGTTGAATTAATTTTAAAAATACGTTCTTTATAAGATCCTTATGGATCAAATAAACTACAAAAGGAAACAAGTAAGTAATGCTAAAAGGAAACAATAAAGGAAAATGGAAAAATAAAACATATGGACTATAAAAAATAGTGATTAAAATAGCACACAAAGGTGGATGGATATGAGCCTTTTGAAGGATAACAGATAAAGAAATATTGGCAGTCAGTAATTCTTAAAATGACAACATATTCATTTAAATACTTAGGCACCTGTGGCTTCCTGGAATTATGTCAATTTATAACCATTCATTTATCCATTTATTTATTTACCAAGCATTTATTTTACTATTTTTTTTTTCATTTTTGTTTCATTCATCCAACATAGATTATAGATTTCAGGTTTCAGAGATGATGACAACCAGTTGTAACTTGATATAGTAAAGCAACTGAAATATATAAAATTTCTATAAATAACATCTGTAATAGAATGGTGACAGTATATTTTCTTTCTCATGGACATTTATTAGGTTAAAACATTTTAAAAAGCAGGCAGTGGTTTTATGTCTTGGGAATTCTTTTATAGGAAATGTACATTTCCTATAATAAATACTTGGGCCCTAATAAAGCTGTTAAAAATAAATGAAATAAATGGTTATTTTTAAGGTAATACCAGTCAATAAAATTGAGTATGAAAATATGAGGAAATAATTCTTAACAGAGGAAGCAAGGGAAAAAATTGATTACTTTAGCTGTCACTTTAAAAATGAACAAAAATACTTTGCGTTTTTGTAAATTACACATGCCTCCTCATATTTGGGGAGAAGAATAAAATCTAAGGTAAATAACACAAAAGTTGCTTTCCTACATCGGATATACTTTCTTCAAAGCTGGGTATATGTCAAATACATTTTAAGGCTACTATTGGCCTTTAGCTCCACCAAAAGACCATCAGAATCACATGTTGATCATGCAAATCTGAGTTTGTTAGACTTACAGTAAGAAAGAACACCAGTATGATAGATTTTTAGCCAGGTCTGTGAAGGGAGAATTCCCAGGAGCAAGTATATAGGGCCCTAGGTGATTTTTAAGGCTGATTTTGCAAGGGAGGAAACTGGGATTGGCAGAATTTATAACAAAGTAGCTTTGGTTTGGTGGACACGATAAGGAGAAGGTCTTGAAGTGAGCTATTAGTCTTTATAAGTAAGCTATTTTGGTTGGTTCATAGATTTATCTTCCAAAGCAAGTATTTCCTATAGCAAGCTGCTAAGTTGCTTTTGCCCAGTCCCAGTTTTGTTTAGCACAGAAGCAGGAAAATATATTTAGTCTTCAAAGTTTTTAGCCCAGGAACAGTAAAGTATGATCTTATTTCTCACTGTAAATAACTTAAAATTAATTCAAAGACCAGATATTTTTCTTTTAGGGTAAGCATGCTTCTAGTTCTAGTTCATCCCTTCACCGTGAAGGGATCTCAAATGACTCCTGTGCCTCTTTAGTTCTTTTGGTCCTTACAGTATTGTATTCTTGTCTCCTTTTTAAATAGTCAAACTCCCATTGTTTTATTCACATATTTGGTTGATCTCCTCTGTTTCCAGTGTTGTGCTAGTTGTCAGGTACACAAAGTTGAATGAGTGTAATCTTGGATGAGACAAGCATGCAAACAAATACACGCAAGAATTGATAGCTTGTGCTGTTGAAACATTTTGCAGAGGGTACACAAAGAGGGTGTGGATGGTTGGACAAAGTTTTATACCGGAGCTAATGTTCGATCTGAGTTTCAAAGCATATGGAGGAAGAGGGAGAGAAAGGAAGAGAATTGTAGGTTAAAGGAACAGGTGTGTAAGTTTGGGAAACTGCCAACTAAACAGAATGACAATTTAAAATATAAGTATTACTTATATAGAAATATTTCATTCTTGCTCACATTTTCTTTTGAACATAGGTCTTATTTCCCTAATAAGTCTGAAAGGATCTTGTGCATGGAAAATCTTTTTATATCTTTCAGGTCACCTAAATCTGTATCTAGAGAATGTGCAGTAAACACTCTGATTTATTTATATATGGTAACTGAGAAGACCTGGAGGAAAAATATTGTGAGTTGGATTATTTACTCTAACCAGTTTAGCAACTTACTGTTATTTTAACAGGGTTTTCAGTGGGTAGAAGACACATGGGTGATTCCTATAGTAATTCAAGCAAGAAGCTCTCTTCAGCTCTATAATTAATGATTGTGCCCAATATTCAGGGCCAGATTATTAATAACTCATAAGAAAGAGTATTTGCCTGATACTTATGTGCAGTAATTTTGCGTGGAAAGAATGGATGCATGTGTATATCACATTAATATTACCAAGCATGAAAGAAAGTCAGCTAGTGGGTTGGGGGAAAGCTTTTCTTTATGTATTAAAAAGATAGCCCTGTGAGGTTTGCTCTCCTTCTTTCTTGTAGTCTGTGATGCTGATGTGATACAGTCATGCCTGAAGCTCTGGTAGCTGAGTTGTTTCATCGAGGTTACAATAGCATAAACACCAAAAAGCCCAAAAGCTGAAGATGGATGAGCAAGAGGTTATGAATAGGCTGGGTTTTTGATGACTTTGAGTTGAGGAACCAATTCTGGGCTTCCTAGCTCCAGACTTCTCCTTATGGAAGATTATTAAATTGCTTAAAGAACTGTTTGTCGGGTCCTAAAAATCTTGCAGTGATAAGCTTTCCTTACTGAAACAATCCCAGTATATGCCTCTTACTAGATTTTCAATGAATATTTGTGTAAGGAGTGTTACTGAACTCAGAGGGGCTTGTGGGTTAAATTGTGTTAGTCTGCTAGGACTGACAAAACAAAAGATCACAGAGTGGCTGGCTTAAACAACAAATTCATTTTCTAACAATTCTGGAGGCCAGAAGTCAAAGATCAAGGTGTGGACAGGTTTGCTTTCTCCTGAGGCCCCTTTCCTTGCCTTGTAGATGGTCACCTTCTTGCATTGGCCTTATATGTCCTTTCGTCTATATATGAATATCCCTGGTGTCTCTCTGTGTATCCTAATCTGTTTTTATAAGGACACCAGTCAGATTGGATTAGGGCCCACCCTAGAAGACTCATTTTAACTTAATTACCACTTTAAAGGCTTTATCTCCAAATATAGTCACATTCTAAGGTATTGCAGGTTAGGGCTTCAACCCTATGAACATGAATTAGGGAGGACACAGTTAATTCTATAACATAAATATTATGATTTAGTGACTATTACTGCTTGTTTATTTCTTCATATGAACTTTTGAATCAGCTTATTTATTTCCAAAGAAAATAAGTTCTTATTTTGTTGGGATGCTTTAGACCTGCAGACTAATTTTGGGAAAATTAGTAACCTTATGCTATAAACCTTGTGTAAGGAGAGGTAAGTTTTTCTTTTGATCAAGTGTTTTTCTGTCTTTCAGGAGCATTCTAAAATTTTCTTCTTAGAATATTTTCATTTTTTTTCTAATTATTATGTAGCTATATTATCTTTGTCTAAACATATTGTATATATTATGTTTTTTAATGGTTGTATTTTTTTATTGAAGGCTGTTTATATTTGTACCTAAAACTTCGTATAGCTTGTAATCGTTTTGATTTTGAATCTCGTGGCTTTTCAAGTACTACAATGCTATCATGTGCAAGTAACGTTAATTTTGCCTTTTTCCTCCAAGTTTTACAACGTATATTTTTTTCCTTTCTTTCTCTCTTTCTTCTTTGTCTAAGTGTGTTAGCTAGAAGCCAGTTTTCATCTTCTAGTTGTTTCCTATTAAGCTTGCTGATGGATTTTGTATTTAAAAATAACTAGAAAATATCCATCTGTTGTTATTTTATGCATGGATTTAACCTAGCATAGATATTAAATTTTATCAAATGTTGTTTCAGCAACTCTGGCAGTTATGCATCAGTATGGGTGCAGATATCATGCAGTCTTTCTGTACTCAAATGGAATGTCTCTAATTGTAACTGTGTAAGTGGGTAGAGCTATTTCAGCTCTTTTAAATAGGCAGGCAGTATGGTCCTACTTCCTGGGCTCACATGGGGAGCCGTTTCCTGTTTCCTGCTATGTGTGTGGCCGATTTGACTTCCATACCTACGGTCCCTAAAGCACCATCTCTAGTACATATATATGGTTATGACTCCATCTGGGTTATAATACTGTAATCTCTGCTATTGCTCTGGGCTCCCTCTGCTTCTGTAACATGAAGATTTTCCCTTTCTATTTTTGAGTGTAGTCCTATACCTTTTAACACTTAAATATTCTATCCCTTATTTCTATTTTGGTGGGAAAGAGAGATCCAAATGAGGAACTGCTCCATGTTGACCCAGACATTCTGCTCTCTCTGTGCATTGTCAAGTCACTGAGTTATTAAGTGGCTTTTATCCAAAAGTGTATAACTCTAGTCTACCTAAAAATTATAAAACAAAATTTTCTCTTTAGTCAGACCATGTAGAATAGTGCAAAGTCCCTAAGCTTTGAGGCCAGTAAGACTAGATATTGAATCCCAGCTTTGCAATTCACTTGCTTGGTAATCTATTTTAGGACAAATTATTTAACTGCCATGATACTGAATTTACAAAATGGAAATGATGACAGTTACCATTGATTAAAGGACTGAATAAAATAATGAATGTAAAATGCTTCCCAAATAGTAGAGGTTCAGTAAATTTTGTCATCAACTCTTGCTCCCCAAGAAGTATTAATTGGAGTATATATGATATATAGTTACATTTTAAAGTGTACCCATTTCTCATTCTTAGGCAAGTGAAAAATATTTCAAATTGAGGGAATGATTAAGAATAACATTGCTGGAGATTGGTTCAAGATGGCAGAGCAGAAGGACGTGCTCTCATGCCCTCTTGCGAGAGCACCAGAATCACAACTAACTGCTTAGCAATCATCAACAGGAAGACACTGGAACTCACCAGAAAAGATACCCCACATCCAAAGACAAAGGAGAAGCCACAATGAGATAGTAGGAGGGGCACAATCACAATAAAATCAAATCCCATAACTGCTGGGTGGGTGACTTACAAACTGGAGAACACTTATACCACAGAAGTCCACGCACTGGAGGGAAAGTTCTGAGCCCCACATCAGGCTTCCCAACCTGGCGGTCCAGCAATGGGAGGAAGAAATCCTAGAGAATCAGACTTTGAAGTAGAGCAGGATTTGATTGCAGGACTTCGACAGGACTGGGGGAAACAGAGACTCCACTATTGGAGGGCACACACAAAGTAGTGTGAGCATCGGGACCCAGGGGAAGGAGCAGTGACCCCATAGGAGATTGAAACAGACCTACCTGCTAGTGTTGGAGGGTCTCCTGCAGAGGCGGGAGGTGGCTGTGGCTCACCATAAGGACAAGGACATTGGCAAGAGAGGTTCTGGGAAGTACTCATTGGTGTGAGCCCTCCCAGAGTCTGCCATTAGCCCCACCAAAGGGTAGGCTCCAGTGCTGGGTCACCTCAGGCCAAACAACCAACAGGGAGGGAACCCAGCCCCACCCATTAGCAGTCAAGCAGATTAAAGTTTTACTGAGCTCTGCCCACCAGAGCAACACCCAGCTCTACCCACCACCAGTCCCTCCCATCAGGAAAATTGCACAAGCCTCTTAGATAGCCTCATCCACCAGAGGGCAGACAGCAGAAGCAAGAAGAACTACATCCTGCAGCCTGTGGAACAGAAACCACATTCCCAGAAAGATAGACAAGATGAAAAGACAGAGGGCTATGTACCAGATGAAGGAACAAGATAAAACCACAGAAAAACAACTAAATGAAGGGGAGATAGGCAACCTTTCAGAAAAAGAATTCAGAATAATGATAGTGAAGATGATCCAGGACCTTGGAAAAAGAATGGAGGCGAACATCAAGAAGATGCAAGAAATGTTTAACAAAGACCTAGAAGAATTAAAGAACAAACACCTAGAAGAATTAAACAACAAACAAACAGAGATGAACAATACAATAACTGAAATGAAAAATACACTAGAAGGAATCAATAGCAGACTAACTCAGGCAGAAGAACGGATAAGTGACCTGGAGGACAGAATGGTGGAATTCACTGCTGCGGAACAGAATAAAGAAAAAAGAATGAAAAGAAATGAAGACAGCATAAGAGACCTCTGGGACAATATTAAACGCAACAACATTCACATTATAGGGGTCGCAGAAGGAGAAGAGAGAGAGAAAGGACCCAAGAAAATATTTGAAGAGATTATGGTCGAAAACTTCCCTAACATGGGAAAGGAAATAGGAACCCAAGTCCAGGAAGTGCAGAGAGTCCCAGGCAATATAAACCCAAGGAGAGACATGCCTAGACACATAGTAATCAAACTGACAAAAATTAAAGACAAAAAAAAATTATTGAAAGCAACAAGGGAAAAATGACAAATAATATACAAGGGAACTCCCATAAGGTTAACAGCTGATTTCTCAGCAGAAACTCTACAAGCCAGAAGGGAGTGGCATGATATACTTAAAGTGATGAAAGGGAAGAACCTTCAACCAAGACTACTCTACCCTGCAAGGATCTCATTCAGATTCAACAGAGAAATCAAAAGCTTTACATACAAGCAAAAGTTAACAGAATTCAGCACCACCAAACCAGCTCTACAACAAATGCTAAAGGAACTTCTTTAAGTGGGAAACACAAGAGAAGAAAAGGACCTACAAAAACAAACCCAAAACAATTAAGAAATTGATAATAGGCACATACATATCGATACTTACCTTAACTGTGAATGGATTAAATGGTCCAACCAAAAGACACAGACTGCCTGAATGGATACAAAAACAAGACCCATATATATACTGTCTACAAGAGACCCACTTCAGACCTAGAGACACATACAGACTGAAAGTGAGGGGATGGAAAAAGATATACCACGCAAATAGAAATCAAAAGAAAGCTGGAGTAGCAATACTCATATTAGGTAACATAGACTTTAAAATAAAGACTGTTACAAGAAACAAGGAAGGACACTACATGATGATCAAGGGATCAATCCAAGAAGAAGATATAACATTTATAAATATATATGCACCCAACATAGGAGCACCTCAATACATAAGGCAAATGCTAACAGCTCTAAAAGAGGAAATCGACAGTAACACAATAATAGTGGGGGACTTTAACACCTCACTTACACCAATGGACAGATCATCCAAACAGAAAATTAATAAGGAAACACAAGCTTTAATGACACAACAGACCAGATAGATTTAATTGATATTTATAGGACATTGGATCCAAAAACAGCAGATTACACTTTCTTCTCAAGTGCACATGGAACATTCTCCAGGATAGATCACATCTTGGGTCACAAATCAGCATCAGTAACTTTTAAGAAAATTGAAGTCATATCAAGCATCTCTTCTGACCACAATGCTATAAGATTAGAAATCAATTACAGGGAAAAAAACATATAAAACACGAACACATGGAGGCTAAACGATACATCATTAACTAACCAAGAGATCACTGAAGAAATCAAAGAGGAAATCAAAAAATACCTAGAGACAAATTACAATGAAAACACAACTATCCAAAACCTATGGGATGCAGCAAAAGCAGTTCTAAGAGGGAAGTTTATAGCAATACAAACCTACCTCAAGAAACAAGAAAAATCTCAAATAAACAATCTAACCTTACACCTAAAGGAACTAGAAAAAGAAGAACAAACAAAACTCAAAGTTAGTAGAAAGAAGGAAATCATAAAGATCAGAGCAGAAATAAATGAAATAGAAACAAAGAAAACAGTAGCAAAGATCAATAAAACTAAAAGCTGGTTCTTTGAGAAGATAAACAAAATGGATAAACCATTAGCCAGACTCATCAAGAAAAAGAGGGAGAGGACTCAAATCAATAAAATTAGAAATAAAAAAGGAGAAGTTACAAAGGACACCACAGAAATACAAAGCATCATAATAGACTACTGCAAGCAACTCTATGCCAATAAAATGGACACCCTGGAAGAAGTGAACAAATTCTCAGAAACGTATAACCTTCTAAGACTGAACCAGGAAGAAATATGAACAGACCAATCACAAGTAATGAAATTGAAACTGTGATTAAAATTCTTCCAACAAACAAAAGTCCAGGACCAGATGGCTTCACAGGTGAATTCTATCAAACATTTAGAGAAGAGCTAACACCCATCCTTCTCAAACTCTTCCAAAATATTGCAGAGGAAGGAACACTCCCAAACTCATTCTATGAGGCCACCATCACCCTGATACCAAAACCAGACAAAGATAGTACAAAAAAAGAAAATTACAGACCAAAATCACTGATGAATATAGATGCAAAAATCCTCAACAAAATACTAGCAAACAGAATCCAACAACACATTAAAAGGATCATATACCATGATCAAGTGGGATTTATCCCAGAGATGCAAGGATTCATCAATATACACAAATCAATCAATGTGATACACCATATTAACAAATTGAAGAATAAAAACCATATGATCATCTCAATAGATGCAGAAAAAGCTGTTGACAAAACTCAACACCCATTTATGATAAAAGCTCTCCAGAAAGTGGGCCTAGAGGGAACCTACCTCAACATAATGAAGGTCATATATGCCAAACCCACAGCAAGCATCATTCTCAATGGTGGAAAACTGAAAGCATTTCCTCTAAGATCAGGAACAACACAAGGATGTCCACTGTCACCACTATTATTCAACATACTTTTGGAAGTCCTAGCCATGGCAGTCATAGAAGAAAAAGAAATAAAAGAAATCCAAATCAGAAAAGAAGAAGTAAAACTGTCACTGTTTGTAGATGACATGATAATATACATAGAGAATCCTAAAGATGTCACCAGAAAACTACTAGACCTAATCAATGAATTTAGTAAAGTTGCAGGATACAAAATTAATGCACAGAAATCTCTTGCATTCCTATACACTAATGATGAAAAATCTGAAAGAGAAATTAAGGAAACATTCCCATTTACCATTGCAACAAAAAGAATAAAATACCTAGGAATAAACCTACCTAGGGAGACAAAAGACCTGTATACAGAAAACTATAGGGGCTTCCCTGGTGGTGCAGTGGTTAGGAATCTGCCTGCCAATGCAGGGGACGTGGGTTCGAGCCCTGGTCTGGGAGGATCGCACATGCCGTGGAGCGACTGGGCCTGTGAGCCACAATTGCTGAGCCTGCGTGTCTGGAGCCTATGCTCCACAAGAAGAGAGGCCGCGATAGAGGCCCGCGCACCGCGATGAAGAGTGGCCCCTGCTTGCCGCAACTAGAGAAAGCCCTCACACAGAAACGAAGACCCAACGCAACCATAAATGAATTAATGAATAAATAAATAAATAAATTAATTAATTAATTAATTAAAATAAATAAAAAATTCAAAAAAAAAAGAAAACTATAAGACACTGATGAAAGAAATTAAACATGATACAAACAGATGGAGAGATATATCATGTTCTTGGATTGGAAGAATCAACATTGTGAAAATGACTATACTACCCAAAGCAATCTACAGATTCAGTGCAATCCCTATCAAATTACCAATGGCATTTTTTACAGAACTAGAACTAAAAATCTTAAAATTTGTATGGAGACACAAAAGACCCGGAATAGCCAAAGAAGTCTTGAGGGAAAAAAACGGAGCCAGAGGAATCAGACTCCCTGACTTCAGACTATACTACAAAGCTACAGTAATCAAGACAATATGGTTCTGGCACAAAAACAGAAATATAGATCAATGGAACAGGATAGAAAGCCCAGAGATAAATCCACTCACCTATGGTCAACTAATCTATGACAAAGGAGGCAAGGATATACAATGGAGAAAAGACAGCCTCTTTAATAAGTGGTGCTGGGAAAACTGGACAGCTACATGTAAAAGAATGAAATTAGAACACTCCCTAACACCATACACAAAAATAAACTCAAAATGGGTTAAGACCTAAATGTAAGACCGGACACTATAAAACTCTTAGAGGAAAACATAGGAAGAACACTCTTTGACATAAATCACAGCAAGATCTTTTTTGATCCACCTCCTAGAGTAATGGAAATAAAAACAAAAATAAACAAGTGGGACCTAATGAAACTTAAGAGCTTTTGCAAAGCAAAGGAGACTACAAACAAGATGAAAAGACAACCCTGAGAATGGGAAAAAAATATTTGCAAATAAATCAACAGACAAAGGTTTAATCTCCAAATATATAAACTGCTCATGCAGCTCTATATTAAAAAAACAAACAACCCAATCCAAAAATGGGCAGAAGACCTAAATAGACATTTCTCCAAAGAAGACATACAGATGGCCAAGAAGCACATGAAAAGCTGCTCAACATCACTAATTATTAGAGAAATGCAAATCAAAACTACAGTGAGGTATCACCTCACACCTGTTAGAATGGGCAGCATCAGAAAATCTACAAACAACAAATGCTGGAGAGGGTGTGGAGAACAGGGAACCCTCTTGCCCTGTTGGTGGGAATGTAAATTGATACAGCCACTATGGAGAACAGTATGGAGGTTCCTTTAAACTAAAAATAGAATTACCATATGACCCAGCAATCCCACTACTGGGCATATATCCAGAAAAAAACATAATTCAAAAAGACACATGCACCCCAATGTTCATTGCAGCACTATTTACAATAGCCAGATCATGGAAGCAACCTAAATGCCCATCGACAGACGAATGGATAAAGAAGATGTGGTACATATATACAATGGAATATTACTCAGCCATAAAAAGGGACGAAATTGGGTCATTTGTAGAGATGTGGATGTATCTAGAGACTGTCATACGGAGTGAAGTAAGTCAGAAAGAGAAAAACATATACCGCATATTAATGGATATATGTGGAACTTAGAAGAATGGTACAGATGAACCAGTTTGCAGGGCAGAAATTGAGACACTGATGTAGAGAACAAATGTGTGAACACCAAGGGGGGAAAGTGGTGGTGGGTGTGGGTGGTGGTGTGATGATTTGGGAGATTGGGATTGACATGTATACACTAATATGTATAAAATGGATCACTAATAAGAACCTGCTGTATAAAAAAATAAATAAAATTCAAAAGAAAATAAATAACATTGCTAGTCATAGGTCATAAATTTACTCCCGATAATCTTTCTTATTTTAGATAATATCTTTTGTGATGTTTTTTAAATAGAAAGCTTAGTTTCATTTCATTTTGGGGGAGGGAGTAAGAAGTTACTATAAAAATCTGACTGGAAAGATTAGTAATAGAATTAGCACATCCAACAGATACAGGCACTTCAGAATTTGTTTCTTCTATAACACAGACATGTTAGGCTAAATGGTCCCCAAATCTCCTTTAGTTCTAACATTCTCTGATGCTTCTGTGATAATATAATTCATCTGTTTCCTTTTACATAAACGGAAACTGAGTCCCAGGGAATACAGGGTGGCCAAGACCACATGCAGTAGTTTTTTCTGTAGCAGAACCAATCTGGAAGGGGGTGGGGATCTTAAGGCCCCAACACATTTTGAGGTTTCTCAGAGCCAGCCATTCTACCGAAGACAGGAAACCCCAAATATTTGTGTACCAGAGTCGGCTAAAGTTTTCACCATGGCATGGCAACAGTGAATGTACTTATTAGAATTGTCAGTTCTCATATTTCTTGATATAGATATACTACAGTTTATAATTCTAGGTTCATTTTTATTCAGGAATGGACATATAGATAGGTAGGTCCCTATTATTTTAGAACTTTCACAGAAAAACCTGAACTGTATAATTTGATTATTTAAAATAGTGGACTAAATCTTAAATTGATAGCTAACTTTACTTGCCATTCATTTTGATCGAACTTAAGGCATGTTAAATTCTTTTTATATTTGTAGATTGGATAAGTTGTTTTCAGAAAATCCAACCATAGGAAAGTCAGAATTGCCTTTCTCAATCTTCTCTTCAAGACAAAGTCACTGGAAGCATATTTATCCAAATGTTTTCAAACATTGGATACTTTTCACTATGGTCCAACATGTTCCTAAATTAAGTGTTAAATGTTAACATGTTGCCAAAGTACATAACTTTATTAATAATAAGTGTAAAACTTCACAGCAATAATATCTAGTATTTATATTTTTCAAATTGATTTTCTTTTACTCTTTACTTTTACTCTCACAGCATCACCTTTCCAGAGAAAGGGTTTTACAACCTGAGAAACTCAGGCACAGAATTTTAGAGTGACTTTTCTCTCCATCCTACAGTGTTTTTCCTACATTTCCACAAAAAAGCTACTCTTCCTAAGCTCCAGCATAGAAAGCACCACGTATTTGAATACTCAAGTTGTCACCACCAGCAACTGCTTGAGAGATAATAATAAAAAAAGAAAGGATAAATTTCACAAGCCATGTTTTCACTCCTGAAACATTCTGTTTTGTATACAGCTCCCCAACTGTGTGAACTGCAGGCATATACATTAAAAATAAGCAATCTGTGGTTTTACTAAAGATAAATTCTGGCCTATGAAAATTACAGGAAAAGCTATTATTGCTTGACATCTCTGAATTTATGGCTTCACTTTTATTAAGATTCCAAGCCTAGATTATTTATTCACTAACACATTCACTCAAATACTTACTGAGTGCCTATATCTGCCAAAGCAACTATTCTAGGCATGGGGGATACAGCAGGAAAAAATCCTGCCCTCATGGAGTTTGCATTTTGGTTGAGGGAATCAGAGATGCTATAAAACAGTGAAATATGTAGTTTGTCAGCTGGTAATAAGTGCTTTTGAGAAAAGCAAGCAGGGAAAGAAAGTGGATGGTGGTTGGGGAAGGGTTACAGCTTTAAATAGGGTGGTGGGGTAAGGTGTCATTGGGAAGATGACTTTTAGGAGAGGCTTGAAGGATGTGAGGGAGCCAGCTTTTCAGATTTCTGGGGGGAAAGGGTTCTGCTCATTTGAACAAAGCAACAACAACAAGAGATATTTCTCTAAACCTTCAGCCTGATTCACTTTGACGGATGTGCTTTTGAGGTGATTACTAAACCATTCGAAGTTAGTTTCCTTCTCTTCAAGAGATGTTGTCCACATGAATGAGAGCTTATATATTCTTGGCACTGAGGCAGACATGAACAGTCATTGATGAAATTTTCACCTGTAGTATTTCCAGAGAGGGGACTTGGGCACATACTGACATTTAAGGAATAGTAGTGCTAAATGCTTCTCCAGATTTTCAGACTCCATCATCTTTATTTAGCATACATTAGAAATTCATCTTAATGGTCTGCTTGTCTTAGTGAATCACATCCCAAATGTCAGCCCATCAAAACAGCTTATCCTAAGTTTCTGGTGCCTAAGGGTTATTAAGCATTTGAGACAAATTTATATATCCTCAAATACATCTGACCAACAAAAGATTAAGCTGTCTGTTCTGTGACCTTATTTATTTCCTCAAGAAACAATGAAAACTTTTCATTTTGTTTTGAAACTTACCATTTGAAACTCTATGACAGAGGATACTCTGTTAGCATGAGTTTATTTCCTCCCCTTGAAAAACGATGTTCAAATGATGAACTTTTGCCATCTCTGAGGCTTTGGCACTCTTGCTCTGAGCTTCCAGGAAAAACAGTAGCCACCTATGAACATTAATGGAAGAAAAGCATATGGAGATTAAATCCAGAGAGAGATCTGCCCTAACCAGAATTTCCCTTAGAGCTGCAGAAGAGACTGAACTGATTTGATGAAAGCTGAGAGGACCTCAAGGCCATAAACAAATTTTGAAACCATGAGTTACTTTCATCTTCTTTATCAAATAATTAGGATTAAAAAATATCACCATCTAGAAGTTTCTGCTGTTGCCTAGTCATACTAGGTCTTGCCTCCTTAAGTGGAAAGCCAACTTCAAAGACTGATAAGAATGAGCATCAAAGGAAGTATAAGTCATCATTTTTTCTCATTTCACTGGCAAATAAAAGGAGGCTACCTATTTGCTTCCTGTGGAGGTGAACATCCTAGTAATTCAGATGCAACCTGTCATTTACTAATTTTCAATGGGAGTTAAGTGCTGGAGTCACAGGCTTGGCTTTGGTTTATTTGGAATGGCTTTCTGAAGGGCAGTGCTGCTTACTTAAAAATATATCTGAGCTGTTACAGTGGTAGGCATGGTACTAAATGTAGAGTAAGCCAACCACTGGTTTTTAGGACTTTATAGTGGAATGGTGGGTAGGGAAGAGAGGGTGGTTGTAGACTTCATTCCAAAGAGGAGACACAGAAAGCTATGGAGTTTTAATGGAGAACAAAACTGCAGCAAGATTTGTTTGGAAAAGACGTTTGAAACGCATATTAAATAATGTATCTGGGTTTGCATCTTGGCTCTGGCGTTCACTAACTGTGTGATTTCGGACAAGTTTTTTAGTCTCTCTGAGCCTCATTAGTTCCTCATTTGTAAAGTAAGCATACTCCTTCCTAACTTGCAGTGAGGTTCTAGGTATTCAAGAGACTGCATGCAAAGCACTTGGCATTATGTCCAGGACAAAATGGATGATATCGTCATTAGAGAAGGTGAGGAGGGGAACCTCACAAACTTGAAGATAAGAGTGCCTAGCAATTAGAATTATGAAATCTGAGTTAAGACTGGGCTCTTCTACTAGTGAGCTCAGTGCTAGGGAAACTCAGTCAGCATTGGACTTAGTTTGCTGGTGGAATGTTAGGTAGGTGGTAATAATCACTGCCCAGATTCATTGTGGTGTCATGAGTGTGATTATAAGTATGAAAGCCCTTGAAGAGTCAAACAGGCACACAAATCAAGAATACTAGCATACAGAGAGCAACTTGAAATTCATATTTGGCAGGTATGTATAGAAAATCTTTAGGAAAAATATGGGAATTAAAAAAAAACCTTAAAGGACCTATGAATAGTTTCTTCTGCTGACTCTCTCAAGGCTTTCCAGACTTCCTCTTCTCTCCTCTAACCCTCAGACCCTGAATCAATTCCTTCCTTCTGACTCTTCTTTTCCAAGGGTAGTGCTCTAATGTTCTTTATTATCTATGAATTATGTGAGAAATTTATTAGTAAAATTTTCACTCAGTAGGATTACAAGCCAATCTTCCTGTGCATATAATTGTAACTTATACAGTGAGGGGAGGGGGATTGATTTTTATAGTGAAAGAAACTAACAAAGTTATTTGTGACTAAACAGTGATTTTTTTCTCCAGAAACTTCATTTATGTGTGTATAATAGTAAGATCTATATAACATTTCTCTACTAGGAGAAAAGAACTAAAACTTTTGAGAAAACAAAAAAGTACCTGAATCAAAGGTCATAGGACTAACAAGTGGCAGAGCTGGGATTTGAACTCAAGTCCCTCCATTGGCAAAGCCAGGACACCTGCTGCCTCTCTTAGTCTTGGCACTTAAATTTGACATTGGAACAGTTTTCAAAGATGCTGATGTTGTATAAGTCTACAAGGTTTACTTGTATATTACCTTTTAACTCACCCTCTACAAGCATTTAACTTGGACATGGCCTTTCAGAAAAGTGTTGTTATTAACAGATGTCATAGCAAAAGTAAATTAGTCTTCGCTTAGTAGTTTATGTAACCTCCCTCCCTGACATTTAATGTTTTGCTAAAACTTATATGTAGAGAAGGATCTAGTTCATAAGTACTTTTTAAAATTATTATTCAAAACCAGTGGTTATTTCAATTAGCCATCATCTCCCTTCTTTAGGAGGATTTCCCTTCTCCTTTTTGACAGAAATAGCACCTCTCTCCTTGGTGCTCCTATCGTGCTTTGTTCCTCTTCCATTGCAAAGCCACATTGCTTTGTCTTCCTCTCTCACTAGGCTATCATTTCCTTCTAGATTGTAAGTTCCTCACTAGACCAGAAGTTCCTGTAGCCTTCATTTGTAATATCTTAAAGATGGCAGATATTCCAATTATTTATTAGCCTACTTAAATTCTATGTGCAGTATTTTGGAACTGTTTCAGAGGAACTTAATTTTAACCATACCCAGTTTTTTTTGTCAGATAATTCATGGATAATAAAGAACATTAAAGCATTAGCCCTAGTAATGAATAAACAGAAGGAAGGAATTTAGGGCAGGGCTAGAGGGTTGGAAGAGAGAAGAGGAAGAATGGAAAGACTTTAGAGGGGCAGCAAATACATTTTCAAGGCCTTAATTTGCTGAATGCATTTCTGATATTAGGAATAGGGAAGTGTAGATAATTGAATCACACTGGAGTTTTTGGTTGAACTAGTAGCAATCTGATAAAAATGAATCTCTGACTCATGCCTCCCTTCTCTGCTTGCAGACACACAATGGTTGGTAGAATTTATTTCTGTCGGAAAACATGTAGCTGTGTACAGCTTGTGACATGATTGCTGCATCTTTTTCTTTCTCCCATTTTTACTGTTTGTCAATCTTATTCTGCATTCACTGAGAATGCCCATCATGACTTTTGGTCTCTGTCTCAACTTGGATTCATGTGCTACAGTTAATAAAAAATATCTTTAAAGAGCATTAAGATCTTAAAGAATAACAAAACATTTTGATATTTGGAGGCTATTGCTAGCAAAAGGAATCAAAGAACATATGGTGAAAATTTTTTGTACAAATTCTGAGTAGGACTGGGCTGGGGGAAATTGTGAAATAAAAGAAATTGACCTGAAGACTTCTCTTAATTCCCTCACTCCCAGCAGGCCCAGATAGCACCCCCCCCATACTCTTTTGTATCCCCCATCCTCTACTCAACCCCCTGCAATCACCACCACTGTCTTTTGGTCTCAGAAATAGATATGACAGATCTCTTCACTTTGAGGTATCTCTGTTAGGTCGTGATACATAAACACTCTTACAGATTTTTAAATAGACAAAGAAGTCTCTAAAATTTTAAGCCAACAAATGAACATCTAATTGTGGAATGTAGGCCATGAAGGAGCAAGTTGAAGGAGAATTTCTTTAGACAGTGTTAGGCTTCCCACCAAAGTTTGCCTTGACCCTGGAAGATGATAATCTGAGCTTCTCTGAAGAAAATGTATAATTTAGAAGAAAATTCAAAAGCCATTAAATCCACATGGGAAAAATTCCAGTTGCTTTAAGTTTTTGGTGTTTCTTTTGGTTTCGTATTTTTTCTTTGACAGTTACTTGGAGGATGTTTTATTTAGAAGAGCGTCTTCATTTTTAGGATGTCTAAAACCAAACGTCTCTTCAGTTAAAGATAGCTGCTGTAGTAGGGCTTGGGAAGGGAATGGACTAGAGAGTGAGAATGAGCTACCTGGGGAAGGGGGACCAGAAACTATGCCAAGAGTTCCCAGTTCAGGAGAAGGAAGGTCAGCATGAGGAAAAGTCACAGGGGAACAAAATTAGTCTCTCCACCTACCTGTGGCTCCTCCAGTGCCACCATCAGTCATCTGATTTCCACAGACAACAGCACCTCTAACGGCCTAACAAATGTACTCTCAACAAAGGAATCCTACTCCTGCTCACTTTACTTTGAAGAAATAAACTAGAATGTTTCACAAGTAGCCCAATGAACAGGGTGAAAGAGCAGATGTTACATTTAAATGCCACACGTGGCTACTTTTGGTTCTTGGAGGATCCAAATGCTAAATGACATCAGGCATATATTTTTAGCCTTATTTCTAATGTAACAACATTTCACCATCTCCTCATTGTCAATGTTGCTTCCAAAGTATTATGAAGGAGGATCTGACCCTGCATTTTTTTTTTTTTAATCATTTTTGGCTGGGTTGGGTCTTCGTTTCTGTGCGAGGGCTTTCTCCAGTTGCAGCGAGTGGGGACCACTCTTCATCGCGGTGCACGGGCCTCTCACTGTCGCGGCCTCTCTTGTTGCGGAGCACAGGCTCCAGACGCGCAGGCTCAGTAGTTGTGGCTCACGGGCGCAGTTGCTCTGCGGCACGTGGGATCTTCCCAGACCAGGGCTCGAACCCATGTCCCCTGCATTGGCAGGCAGATTCTCAACCACTGCGCCACCAGGGAAGCCCCTGACCCTGCATTAAAGCTCCTTTGACTTTGAACACAGCACATGTTTTCCATAAGGAAATCAATAAAATTTGGTGGTAGATTCAAATAACATTTTTTCGTTCTGAAGCATTGTTTAGATGATTTGAAGTTACTCATTTTAAAACTTTGCAAAATCACTTGGGTCTGTGCTTCTTGGTTTTCTTCTTCATTCATTAACTCAACAAATATTTATTAAGTACTTAATATGGACCAAGTATGGTGATAAATTGTTGGAGATATAAAGATAGCTCTGAAGAACTTCATAGTTTGGAGGGCAAGACAGACTCATGAAGTAATAATTAGAAATACAGTATCATCATTACTATCAAAAGAGGTATAAACAAAGGGTGACTCCAAAGAAGACCGGGCCTCTGGAGGGAAATGCAGGAGGAACCAGGGAAGGCTTTCCTGAGGAGTCTGATGAAAGGACATGGAAATTAGACAAGAGTACAAAAGATATTCAGGCTACAGGGCAACATGTGCACAGACTTCATGTTGTAACATCACAGCAAATGCACGCAACTGATTTAGCAGAGTTGTATGTAGCAGCTGATTTTGTTCCATCAGCTGAAGCAACGTTGGATAGTTGTGGTGGCTTTTTTGATACAGCTGGAAGCAGGATGTAGATATTGAGGAAAGGGTGTGGGTACACAGGGTTGGGGGGCAAAAGACCACTGCCCCCAACATCCTCAGGCGCTGTAAACCGTTAAGGGACACCATGCTTGAAACAAACAGGCAAGTAATGATGCAAGGACTGAAACATGTGGCTCAAGGCCAAGTGTTAGCAGTGGACCCTCAGTATCTCTGAGCCTGGGACATGGCCTGTGAGTGGGGTAAGAGTCACCTGAGTCTGCCATTCTTGTGGCCCAATCTCATGAGGTCCAACGAAAGCCAGTGGGAGTGATCCACTTGTCTAGCCGCTGTCCTGGAACTCACATCTGGTCCAGTCTCTTGTTACCCATAAGTGTGAGTTTTGCAGCTCCTCAGGATCCAGTTGATCCCAATGCAGGGTAGAGAGTTGGAGAGCATTTGGAAGAGAAGAAATAGGTTCAGTATCCATGTGGTTCTCCATCCAGGCCCAGGGCATTTTGCCCAGACAGCACTGCAGGACCCAGTTGGTCTCAGTCACCTGAGAGGAAGTTAAAACATTTTGAGGTAGGCATGCCAAAGCACAGGGCCTCAAGCAGTGGCCCTCCTTTCCCAGATCTGCCCAGGTTCATAGTCCCAATTCCACTGCTTACAAACTCTGTGATCTTAGACAAGTTTCTCAGTTGAACCTCAGTTTTCTCATAGGTAAAAGGCATTTGTAATGCCTTACAAAGATGTTGTGAAAACTATATGAACTAATTTATAAAGTGCCCCAAATGTGGAAAATGCTTGGTGAAGTTGACTATTACTAGCAATTCTTGCCTCAAACAGGGACATGATTGGGGTCAGACTGAGTTGTTTGGGTATAGAAACAACTTGCTGTATTTAGGAATTTCTTGTATATAGAAAGTAATATTTTTTTCTTATTATAAAATGATTATTTTAGAAAATTTGAAAAATATACAAAATCATTAGTTTATTCAACAAATATGTACTCAGCATCTACTGTGAGCTGTAGTGCTGGTTTTGGACACTGCTGATCCAGCAGTGAACAAAATGAAGTCCCTCTCCTCTTATATGAGAGATATACAATAAAATAGACACATACAAGTTATATATATACATATATGTACACACATACCCATAAATTATATATAGTATGTCATAATATGTCAGATGGTGATAAGTGCAAAGTAAAAAATAAAGCTGGATAGGGGGATAGGGAATGCCAAGAGGTTCGGAAGTAGCACTTATAAATACGGTGGTCAGGAAAGGCTTCACTGAGAAGGTAACACTTGAGCAAGCTCCTGAAAACATCTGGAGGAAAAGCATTCAAGGCAGAAGAACAGTAAGTCCAAGAGTCCCAAGCAGGATTGTACCTGTCCTGTGTGAGGAACAGCATGGAAGCTGGTATGACTAAGGTAAGGTGAATGATTAGTAGAGAGATAGTTTGCAAACAGAAAGACATGGGGGTGGGAGAATGCAGATAGTGTAGGGCCTTGTAGATCATTACAAAGATGTTAGTTTTTATTCTGATGAACATGGAGAGCTACTGTTGGGAGAAACTGTCTTCCATGGATTTCTTGCTCTCCTACATGTCTTGCCAAGAATGCCAAGAATGCAAGGTCCTGACCACTCTTTACCCAGGCCATTTCTCAGGGTTGTGTTTGTAATAAGCAACCTTGAGGGATGATGTGACATCTTCCTCCAGGACAAAGATCAGGTTTGCTCAGTACTTCCTACAAAATGATGGGCTTCTTGACCTCAGTGTTTCCTCTCCTACAATGAGACCCATTGTCTATGCACATTATCATTTAGGTCCATTGTGTTGCCCTCTTGGAACTTGGAGGATATGAGGAACTGCTACAAATATGCTGATGCTCATGCTGCTTGCCAGGCTGTGAGTAATAAAATCCTTGTTTTGGACCCAGGAGTCTTGTGTCTTCTGTCAGCATCCATGAAATAATAATAGGCTAATTTATCAACTTGTAAGTAAGATAAAATCAGATCTCAGACTCTTCACAGTTCTTGGTAGCCATTGCAAAGTTTTGATCAAAAAAAATGACATGATCTGACTCATGTTTTAAAGGCGTCGCTCTGACTACCCTGTGGACTATAGACTTATAGGGCCAGGGTAAAAACGGAGACCACCAAGGAAACAGCTATAGTAATCCAGGTGAGAAAATGTGGTCAGCTGGATCAGGGTAGTTTTGCAATGTTAATGAAAAGCTGTCCTATTCTGGGTATATTTGGCCAAACAGGATTTCAGCCAGATTGGATACAGTTTGTGAGAGAAAGAGAATAAAAATGAACAACAAGATTTGGTCCAAGAATTTGCCATTTGTAAGATGGTTGTTTGTTTTGTTTTTCTAACTAAAACGGTAAGGAAAGGGGAAGGATTTGGTTGAGAGGGCCTAGAAATTAAGTGGTTGTTTTTTTACACATTACATTTGAGTTGCTTATCAGACATTTAAATAGATGTTGAGTGGATAGTTAGATATTTGAGTCTGGAGTTCAGGACAGAGGTCAAGACATGAGACATAAAAACGTAAGAAGAAAAATACTCCCATAATTCCACTTGCCAGAAGCAGACACTGTTAACTGCTGGTTTACTTCTCAGTCTTTTATGTAGATATATTATTTGAGCCAAAAGAATATTTAAAAAATATATAGGACCTTAGCCAGAGGTAATGACATTTTATCTCTTAAAATGATTTGGAAACACATTGTTGAAACTCTGAAAATGACACAGAGTCACTTTTTCATAGTGATAGAAATGCAAAATTTGCAATGATCTGGCAGAGTGTTGCCTGGGCTCACAATGCAGATGTTTGCCAGATGGCTTTAGCTGTGTCTATAGTTGCCACTCTGAAAAAGTTGGGTGACTTTTTACCTGTACCACACTCTGTGATTCAAAACACACTGCTTGACCAAAATCACTCCAACTGAAATTGAAAATGGGCAGTTGTGGAAACCATGCTGGACAAGAGGGAAGTGTATTTTTCTACTCTAAGCTACATACTGACAGCTTGTGCCATGAACATTACCCTGTTGTGGGTTTTTAAGTGAGTTCCTTTCAGTAGAATTCAGGGCCTGAGGGTATTTAATCCAGAAATTTTGAAACAACAGTTATTCTGAGCCCCACCCCACCCCTACCGCCATGGGTGGAAATTTATCAGCACAGCTTTTTCAATCTATGCATGTTTGTTACCACTTTGTTGCTTCTGAGCAGGGTGGTGTATTGCTGTGTTTCTCAAACTGAGCCTGCATCAGGGTCTCCTGAAGACCTTGTTAAAACACAAATTCCTAGGACTCACCTCCAAAATTGCAGTAGATCTGATGTGGTGTCCAGGAATTGAAATTTCTAACAAGTTCCCAGAGGATGCTGCTATTGCTGATCTGGGGACCACCCTCTGAAGACCATTGTTTTTGTGATTAAGAACAGGTACCCTGGAGCCAGACACCGAGGTTCAAATCAAGGCTTCATCTTGGGAAAGTTACTTATCTCTCCATGCCTGGTTTCCGTATTGATATAATGAGGGTAATGATTGTATCTACTTCATAAGTTCACTGTCAGAACTAGATAGATTGATAAATATGAAATACTTAGAGGTTGGCACAGTAAATATGCTTGCTATTCTTTGTTAAGACAACCTTCTTGAAAAAGTTACATTGATTCTCAGTTTCTGAGAAAAGTCCTATTTTAATGTCTGCAATTTCTGGTTAATGTTTACACTGAGGTCATAATGAAAGATATGAACAAATTGCATGAAACGAAGTAAAAGGTACAAGACTTGAAGACCATCAGCTGCAAGGACATCCAGGCATGACTAAGCAGAAAAGTTGAAAGATCTAAGTCTAAATGAAGTGAATTAGCTTCTCTTCCCACCCCTAACTCATGTTGACAACTTTAGAATAACAACCACAACATTTGCGAGTACGCGTGTGCACACACACACACACACAGACACACACAAGATGATACTTCTGCCTTTTGCCTCCAAGCTGTTTGTATGGTGATCATTTAGTCATTATTTCCATAAACTTCCTTTTATCTTGTGGCTGAAGTGACTGGCTTCACTTCAAGATCAGGTTTGTTGATATTTAAGCAGTTAAGTAATTCTTTGGCTGTCCTGTCCTTGAGGCCTCTGTTCAACCATCCCAAAGCCAGGAAATCTTGCACACAGAGTGTCAGTAATTATTTCAGCATTTGATATTTAATGCAGTTTTCTGAGCACTGTGTATAGTAATAGGTAGAATAAAATAGCCCCCAAATTTAGATTCCCAGTATATATCATCTTTTTTCCCCCAACACAAAATTAAGAGTTGCACTAATAAGAATTGCAATGCGAACCACATTGAGAATTTGGGACAGAGATAGAATGATCTTGATGGTTCTCCAGATTCCATGGAGTTCTTCATGGCTCAGTGTGCCTTTTGACATAAGTCTGGAAAAATTCAGTGCCCACACTGACCCATCCAATCCCTTAGGAATTCCTTCAGTCATACTTCAAGGACATTTTTCTTCACTCAATTTTAGCAAGACACTTTCATGCCAATACTCTGGACCTTTAATTAATTTTAATTGTTTTTATCTTTGAAACCTTGAACTTTGAAATTCCATCCTTTGAACAAAACTTTCGACCCACTTAACTTGCTCTTCCATTGCATGGTGCTCTTGATTGTTACCTGCACTCCCATTTTCTCAGCTCCCTCACGTCCTTCCCTCCGCAGCCGGGACACAGTAGTCAATTATTTTAACCTCCTTCCCAGTAACTCCTCAAGCCCATTCTCACCACCACTGTGCCCATCAAACAATTCTTTCTCCTTGGATTGACATGTGTTGAAGAAAGCACATATCTGGGTTTAACTGGTGTCATCACAACTTTGTGGTTTACAATTTTGGCTGAACCCCTAATAGTGCATAAATGCAGGCACGGGCTGTCAGTCATGTGAGCTGCTCCATGTTGTGTGCTACAGGGGAGGAGCAGCAGGGCTTTGGCTTTTTTAATTTAATAATGACTAATACTTCTCCAGAGGAGAGCTCTAGGGAGGCGGCTAATGGAACAATAAAATTAGTCACACAAGGCACAATATTTTGGGACATTTTAATAAAACTCACCGCTTTCACTGCCAAAATTGCTTCTGCCGCCACACAGGGACGTGGCAGCCGCCTTTCTGGAAACTGAACTTTAGTCTTTGCTTCCTCATGTCTTTCTTACTACTTTTCAGCAACAGGATGATATTTTAAAAACTGCTTAGAAATCAACTAATCATTTTACTACAAGCATGAGGCTTCTCAGGGCCTGAACTGCCTACCAGAAGGGCCCAGTGTGGTGACAGATTCCTTGATGTTTCCGGTCATTTACCTGAGACCCATCTCTTCCCAACTCATATTCTTGATTGATTCCTCTTTCCTAATGTAATTCCCAAACTAAAGTCAGAATTCTACCTTTAGGATCCCCTTTGCTGAGGAATCTTGGAGGAATTGTTGTTCCTTCCTCGGCTGACCAACCATCCTCATTTGCCCAGGAATGAGGGGTTTCTCAAGATGCAGGACTCTCTGTGTTGAAACCTGGATAGTCCCAGTGAAACCAGGCTGTATTGGCCCCCTATTTATGTCTTGCTCCTCCCGGTTACCCCAAACTCACTTATATCAGAAAACTATTCTCACAGCCTTAAGCAGCAGCCCTCTCCAGGTGCGTATCACAAGATAGCCTGTTCTCCTGTGGAGCAGTTAAATTTTAAAACTAAATCTGCTTAAGCTTTTGTAAACACATAAAACTAGGTCTTAGTTACTAGTTAGATGTGTAGTAGCAAACACCCTTTCATCAAATATTTTACTTCCTTTCTGCTGAGTACAGCTCCTCATTTAAGAGGTTGGTATTCTCACAACAAAGTTGCATGCTCTTTGTATGTCCTCTTACCCTACTCCATTCCACCCTGTGTTCCCTCTACCCATCTTCCTCAGCTGAGAGGCCCATCTATAAAGAACAAAAATGGTGTGCCATCATGGTTTCTCCTTCAGCTCTGCTCCATGTTCTGTAGTATCAACCCGTGACTCTTTTAGTTCCCATGGCCTGATCATGCCTTTATCACTCATTTTCCTATGACAGAATTATTGGATAAGCCCTACCGGGCCATGACACTCATTTTGGGAGAGAATTGTATCCTTCTCCAAGTCTGATGTAGCACACATTTTCTTTTATTATCCTTCACAATTTAATAGATATGTGTCCTGAATCATGCATTGAAAATATGGTCATTTCCTTGACTTCCTGAGGATGATGTTTCCTTCCCTATTTTTCATGGTTTTGACCCATTCAGTGGGCCTGGGAAGAAAATACCTCTATTTGCTGTCTTCATTAGAAGAAAAAAATATACCAAGTACACATTTTTCTATTTCTTCATAAAGTTTCTTTCTCTTCTCTTGGACACATGTGGTGTACTGAGAACCCAGACATGGGGTTCTTGGGGACTCTGTTGGGGCTCTCATCTCAACCTGACAACCTGGAGATGGGCTAAGCATAGGTTCAATCTATTTGTTTTCATTAGTTTTTTTCCATTCTGCCACTTCCTTTTTCCCCATGTCAAAGAAAAGTATCAAATTTTATCAAAATATAAATGACATTTGGGAATTCTTTAAACATTGGTGGTGAAAGTCTTTTGCAAAATTCTTAATAGTCTTGCATTAAACATTTTTGCCATCTCTTTTTAGAAGAAGACAGGTTAAAAAGCCAAGCTTCCCCTGACTCTAATGAAAACATTTTGTGGAAAATCAGTGAAATGTTTCTGTACTTAAAAAACATAAGAGATGGCATTCTCTCTCTGAGAGACATGAAATTTCCATTTAGAGAGGATTGTGGTGATTTATACATATTTCTTTGGTTTCCAAATAACTATAAGAAAGAAATATTTCTTTCTATGTAGTTAAATATACATCTTGAATTTAATGAAACTGTTATAATTAAAAATCTACTTGTTCCCCTTATAAATCTGAAATTTACAGTTCCATGTAATAACTTTCTAAATGTCAAACATTACTGCACATTTATTACTTTATGATGTAGTGGTAAAACTCTTTCAAAGGTTGAACTCTGCTCTGTAAATAAGACCTAAATCCATAGTTCAAGCTATGTTAGCAAAACTAAAGATTTATTTTACTTGACTGGTATGGCACTGGGCAAAAGCAAATAAGGAAAACTTTGTAAAACTAGTCTAATTCTGAGACTGCAACCTTTGCAAATCTAGTGACATTAAAAATAAAAGGAAAGTAGTATTTTTTTTCCTCAAAATTACTTATCTTCTAAATAAATCTTTCTGTGCTATTTCCAATGTTATCAAGCCCTTTTTGAGCGTCTACTGTGTTCCAGGTTTTGGGAATAAAAGGGAAACTCCTTCCTTGAAGGATCCTATACTCATTATTCCCTGTGTGATAATGGCCACTCTGTGCGTTGGAGTTTTTGGAATTCCTTTCAATTCAGTTGTCCCATAAATTCAACCATATTTTGGAAACTATGGTTACTAGATCTATGCTAGACATACAGCTTTTCATCTGGAAAATAAGACTCTGATGAGTTACTTGAGACTTAAGATTCCACCTTTTGCCCCCTCCCCATATTATGACAAGCATATTTGACTTGATTATATTTTTATGTATTTCTTTCCTTTGCCTTTCCTCTTCTTTTTCCTTCTCCTAGAAACTTTAAACAAAGCTGACCATTCTGAATACACAGTGACATTGGAGAGAGTGGCAGGGCATCAGATCTCTGAGTTTTCTTCCCACATTTTTGGTCTTTCATCTTTAGTCACCTTTTCTGAATCCCCCTTCTCTAATTAACCTCAAAACGTTAGCTTTCCACAGGACTTGCATTCTCCTTTAAAACATGCTCTCCTTAAACTGTGTCAATCCAGTTTCATGGCTATAAACACAGTTTATTGACTGACACCACCATGGATTTCTCTGTCTCAGAGCTCCTCTCTGAGCTCAATTTAGGAACTGTCCAAATTTAAATACTGGCTCTGCCCCTCATCACTCTACCTGGACTTGGGCAAATTTCTTAACCTCTATATGCTTCAGTTTTTTCATGTGAAAAGTGTTTAATACTAGTACAAAACTTGTAAGTTTGTTATGAGGATTAAATTAGTTAATGCACAAAATTGGGCTTAATAATGATATAAAACACTAGGAGCTGGGGGGACCTTCAAGATGGCGGAGGAGTAAGACATGGAGATCACCTTCTTCCCCACAAATGCATCAGAAATACATCTACATGTGGAACAACTCCTACAGAACACCTACCGAAAGCTGGCAGAAGACCTCAGATTTCCCAAAAGGCAAGAAAATCCCCATGTACCTGGGTAGGGAAAAAGAAAAAAGAAAAACAGAGACAAAAGAATAGGGACAGGACCTGCACCTCTGGGAGGGAGCTGTGAAGGAGGAAAAGATTCCACACACTAGGAAGCCCCTTCACTGGCGGAGATGAGGGGTGGGGGGAGGGAAGCTTCAGAGCCACAGAGGAAAGCGCAGCAACAGGGGTGCAGAGGGCAAAGCGGAGAGATTCCCGCACAGAGGATGGGTGCCAACCAGCACTCACCAGCCTGAGAGGCTTGTCTGCTCACCCACTGGGACGGGTGGGGGTTGAGAGCTGAGGTTCCGGCTTCAGAGGTCAGATCCCAGGGAGAGGACTGGGGTTGGCTGCGTGAACACAGCCTGAAGGGAGCTAGTGTGCCAAGCTAGCCGGGAGGGAGTCCAGGAAAATGTCTGGACCTGCCTAAGAGGCAAGAGACAGTTGTTTCAGGGTGCGTTAGTAGAGCGGATTCAGAGCACCACCTAAATGAGCTCCAGAGACGGGCGTGAGCTGCGGCTATCAGCGCGGACCCCAGAGACGGGAATGAGATGCTAAGGCTGCTGCTGCAGCCACCAAGAAGCCTGTGTGCAAGCACAGGTCACTCTCCACACCTCCCCTCCCGGGAGCCTGTGCAGCCGCCACTGCCAGGGTCTCACGATCCAGGGACAACTTCCCCAGGAGAACACACAGTGCGCCTCAGGCTGGTGCAACGTCATGGCGGCCTCTGCCACCACAGGCTCGCCCCGCATTCCGTACTCCTCCCTCCCCCGGGCCTGAGTGAGCCAGAGCCACCTAATCAGCTGTTACTTTAACCCCGTCCTGTCTGAGTGAAGAACAGATGCCAGAGGGCAACCTACATGCAGAGGCGGGGCCAAATCCAAAGCCGAACCCCAGGAGCTGTGTGAACAAAGAAGAGAAAGGGAAACCTGTCCCAGCAGCCTCAGGAGCAGCGGATTATATATCCACAATCAACTTGATGTACCCTGCATCTGTGGAATACCTGAATAGACAACGAATCATCCCAAAATTTAAGCGGTGCACTTGGGGAACAACTGTAGACTTGGGGTTTGCTTTCTGCATCTAATTTGTTCCAGGTTATATGTTTATCTTAGTTCAGTATTTAGAGTTTATTATCATTGGTAGATTTGTTTATTGATTTGGTTGCTCTCTTTCTCCTTTTTTTTTCATATATATATATTTTTCCTTTTTCTCTTTTTGTGAGTGTGTATGTGTATTCTTCTTTGTGTGATTTTGTCTGTATAGGTTTGCTTTTACCATTTGTCCTACGGTTCTGTCGGTCCGTTTTTTTTTTTTCTTTTAGTATACTTTTTAGTGCTTGTTATCATTGGTGGATTTGTTTTTTGGTTTGGTTGCTCTCCTCTTTCTTTCTTTTTTTTTTTCTTTTTTTATTACTTTTTAATTTTAATAATTATTTTTTATTTTAACGAATTTATTTTATTTTATTTTTCCTTTCTTTCTTTTATTCTCCCTTTTCTTCTGAGCTGTGTGGCTTACAGGGTCTTGGTGCTCAGGCCGGGTGTCAGGCCTGTGCCTCTGGGGTGGGAGAGCCGAGTTCTGGAAATTGGTCCAGCAGAGTCCTCCCAGCTCCATGTAATATCAAACGGCAAAAGGTCTCCAAGACATCTCCATCTCAATGTTAAGACCAGCTCCACTCAACAACCAGCAAGCTACAGTGCTGGACACGATATACCAGAAAACTAGCAAGACAGGAACACAACCCCACCCATTAGCAGAGATCCTGCCTAAAATCATAATAAGGGCACAGACACCCCAAAACACACCACTGGATGTGGTCCTGCCAAACAGAAAGATGAGACCCAGCCTCATCCACCAGAACACAGGCACTAGTCCCCTCCACCAGGAAGCCTACACAAGCCACTGAACCAAACTTAGCCACTGGGGGCAGACACCAAAAACAACGGGAACTACGAACCTGCAGCCTGCAGAAAGGAGACCACAAACACAGTAACTTAAGCAAAATGAAAAGACAAAGAAACACACAGCAGATGAAGGAGCAAGGTAAAAACCCACCAGACAAAAGAATTGAAGAGGAAATAGGCAGTCTACCTGAAAAAGAATTCAGAGTAATGATAGTAAAGATGATCCAAAATCTTGGAAATAGAATGGAGAAAATACAAGAAACGTTTAACAAGGACCTAGAAGAACTAAAGAGCAAACAAACAATGATGAAGAACACAATAAATGAAATTAAAAATTCTCTAGAAGCAATCAATAGCAGAATAACTGAGGCAGAAGAACGGATAAGTGACCAGGAAGATAAAATAGTGGAAATAACTACCGCAGAGCAGAATAAAGAAAAAAGAATGACAAGAATTGAGGACAGTCTTAGAGAACTCTGGGACAACATTAAATGCACCAACATTCGAATTACAGGGGTCCCAGAAGAAGAAGAGAAAAAGAAAGGAACTGAGAAAATACTTGAAGAGATTATAGTTGAAAACTTCCCTAATGTGGGAAAGGAAATAGTCAATCAAGTCCAGGAAGCGCAGAGAGTCCCATACAGCATAAATCCAAGGAGAAACACGCCAAGACACATATTAATCAAACTATCAAAATTTAATACCATGAAAATATATTAAAGGCAGCAAGGGCAAAGCAACAAATAACATACAAGGGAATCCCCATAAGGTTAACAGCTGATCTCTCAGCAGAAACTCTGTAAGTCAGAAGGGAGTGGCAGGACATATTTAAAGTGATGAAAGGGGAAAATTTACAGCTAAGATTACTCTATCCAGAAAGGACCTCATTCAGATTTGACGGAGAAATTAAAACCTTGACAGACAAGCAAAAGCTAAGAGAATTCAGCACCACCAAACGAGCTTTACAACAAATGCTACAGGAACTTCTCTAGGCAGGAAACACAACAGAAGGTAAAGACCTACAATAACAAACCCAAAACAATTAAGAAAATGGTAATGGGAACATACATATCGGAAATTACCTTAACTGTAAATGGATTAAATGCTCCAACCAAAAGACATAGACTGGCTGAATGGATACCAAAACAAGACCTGTATATACGCTGTCTACAAGAGACCCACTTCAGACCTAGGGACATATACAGACTGAAAATGAAGGGATGGAAAACGATATTCCATGCAAATGGAAATCAAAAGAAAGCTGGAGTAGCAATTCTCATATCAGACAAAATAGACTTTAAAACAAAGACTATTAACAGAGACAGAGAAGGACAATACATAATGATCAAGGGATCAATCCAAGAAGAAGATATAACAATTGTAAATATATATGCACCAAACATAGGAGCACCTCAATACATAAGGCAACTGCTAACAGCTATAAAAGAGGAAATCAACAGTAACACCATAATAGTGGGGAACTTTAACATCTCACTTACACCAATGAACAAATCATCCAGACAGAGAATTAATAAGGAAACACAAGCTTTAAATGATACATTAAACAAGATGGACTTAATTGATATTTATAGGACATTTCATCCAAAAAAAACCAGAATACACTTTCTTCTCAAGTGCTCATGGAACATTCTCCAGGATAGATTATATCTTGGGTCACAAATCAAGCCTTACTAAATTTAAGAAAATTGAAATCGTATCAAGTATCTTTTCTGACCACAATGCTATGAGACTATGTAGCAATTACAGGAAAAAATCTGTAAAAAATACGAACACATGGAGGCTAACAATACACTACTTAATAACCAAGAGATCACTGAAGAAATAAAAGAGGAAATCAAAAAATACCTAGAAACAAATGACAATGAAAACACGATGACCCAAAACCTATGGGATACAGCAAAAGCAGTTCTAAGAGGGAAGTTTATAGCAATACAATCCTACCTCAAGAAACAAGAAACATCTCAAATAAACAACCTAACCTTACACCTAAAGCAAGTAGAGAAAAAAGAACAAAAAACCCCCAAAAGTTAGCAGAAGCAAAGAAATCATAAAGATCAGATCAGAAATAAATGAAAAAGAAATGAAGGAAACAATAACAAAGATCAATAAAACTAAAAGCTGGTTCTTGGAGAAGATAAACAAAATTGACAAACCATTAGCCAAACTCATCAAGAAAAAAAGGGAGAAGACTCAAACCAACAGAATTAGAAATGAAAAAGGAGAAGTAAAAAATGACACTGCAGAAATACAAAGGATGAGAGATTACTACAAGCAACTCTATGCCAATAAAATGGACAACCTGGAAGAAATGGACAAATTCTTAGAAATGCACAACCTTCTGAGACTGAATCAGGAAGAAATAGAAAATATGAACAGACCAATCACAAGCACTGAAATTGAAACTGTGATTAAAAATCTTCCAGCAAAAAAAAGCCCAGGACCATATGGCTTCACAGGTGAATTCTATCAAACATTTACAGAAGAGCTAATGCCTATCCTTCTCAAACTCTTCCAAAATATAGCAGAGGAAGGAACACTCCCAAACTCACTCTACAAGGCCACCATCACCCTGATACCAAAACCAGACAAAGATGTCACAAAGAAAGAAAACTACAGGCCAATACCACTGATGAACATAGATGCAAAAATCCTCAACAAAATACTAGCAAACCAAATCCAACAGCACATTAAAAGGATCATACACTATGATCAAGTGGGATTTATCCCAGGAATGCAAGGATTCTTCAATATATGCAAATCAATCAATGTGATACACCATATTAACAAATTGAAGGAGAAAAACCACATGATCATCTCAATCAATGCAGAGAAAGCTTTCAACAAAATTGAACACTCATTTATGATAAAAACCCTCCAGAAAGTAGGAATAGAGGGAACTTACCTCAACATAATAAAGGCCATATATGACAAACACACAGCCAACATTGTTCTCAATGGTGAAAAACTGAAACCATTTCCACTAAGATCAGCAACAAGACCAGGATGTCCACTGTCACCACTATTATCCAACATACTTTTGGAAGTTTTAGACACATCAATCAGAGAAGAAAAAGAAATAAAAGGGATCCAAATCGGAAAAGA
Source organism: Balaenoptera physalus (assembly GCF_965194825.1). Classification (NCBI taxonomy): domain Eukaryota; kingdom Metazoa; phylum Chordata; class Mammalia; order Artiodactyla; family Balaenopteridae; genus Balaenoptera; species Balaenoptera physalus. Next base: position 33,530,855 of record NC_138891.1, read on the forward strand.
AGAAGTAAAGCTGTCACTGTTTGCAGATGACATGATACTATACATAGAGAATCCTAAAGATGCTAGTAGAAAACTACTTGAGCTCATCAATGAATTTGGTAAAGTAGCAGTATACAAAATTAATGCACAGAAATCTCTTTCATTCCTATACACTAATGATTAACAATCTAAAAGAGAAATTAAGGGAACACTCCCATTTACCATTGCAACAAAAAGAATAAAATACCTAGGAACAAACCTACCTAAGGAGACAAAAGACCTGTATGCAGGAAACTATAAGACACTGATGAAAGAAATTAAAGAGGATACAAACAGATGGAGAGATATACCATGTTCTTGGACTGGAAGAATCAACATTGCAAAAATGACTCTACTCCCCAAAGCAATCTACAGATCCAATGCAATCCCTATAAAACTACCACTGGCATTTTTCACAGAACTAAAACAAAAAATCTCACAATCTGTATGGAAACACAAAAAAGCCCAAATAGCCAAAGCAATCTTGAGAAAGACAAACGGAGCTGGAGGAATCAGGCTCCCTGACTTCAGACTATGCTACAAAGCTACAGTAATCAAGATAGTATGGTACTGGCACAAAAACAGAAATATAGATCAATGGAACAGGACAGAAAGCTCAGAGATAAACCTACGCACATATGGTCACCTTATTTTTGATAAAGGAGGTGAGAATATACAATGGATAAAAGACAGCCTCTTCAATAAGTGGTGCTGGGAAAACTGGACAGCTGCATGTAAAAGAATGAAATTAGAACACTCCCTAACACCATACACAAAAACAAACTCAAAATTCGTTAAAGACCTAAATGTAAGGCCAGACACTATAAAACTCTTAGAAGAAAACATAGGCAGAACACTCTATGACATAAATCACAGCAAGATCCTTTTTGACCCACCCCCTAGAGAAATGGAAATAAAAACAAAAATAAACAAATGGGACCTAATGAAACTTAAAAGCTTTTGCACAGCAAAGGAAACCATAAACAAGATGAAAAGACAACCCTCAGAATGGGAGAAAATATTTGCAAATGAAGCAACTGACAAAGGATTAACCTCCAATATTTACAAGCAGCTCATGTAGCTCAATATCAAAAAAAAACAAACAACCCAATACAAAAATGGGGAGAAGACCTAAATAGACATTTCTCCAAAAAAGATATACAGATTGCCAACAAACCCATGAAAGAATGCTCAACACCACTAATCATTAGAGAAATGCAAATCAAAACTACAATGAGGTATCACCTCACACCAGTCGGAATGGCCATCATCAAAAATTCTACAAACAATAAATGTTGGAGAGGGTGTGGAGAAAAGGGAACCTTCTTGCACTGTTGGTGGCAGTGTAAATTGATACAGCCACTATGGAGAACAGTATGGAGGTTCCTTAAAAAACTAAAATTGGAACTACCATATGACCCAGAAATCCCACTACTGGACATATACCCTGAGAAAACCATTATTCAAAGAGAGTCATGTACCACAATGTTCATTGCAGCTCTATTTACAATAGCTAGGACATGGAAGCAACCTAAGTGTCCACTGACAGATGAATGGATAAAGAAGTTGTGGCACATATATACAATGGAATATTACTCGGCCATAAAAAGAAATGAAATTGAGTTATTTGCAGTCAGTTGGATGGACCTAGAGTCTGTCATACAGAGTGAAGTAAGTCAGAAAGAGAAAAACAAATACCATATGCTAACACATCTATATGGAATCTAAAAAAAAAAAAAAGGTTCTGATGAACCTAGGGGCAGGACAGGAATAAAGACATAGAGGTAGAGAATGGACTTGAGGACATGGGGAGGGGGAAGGGTAAGCTGGGACGAAGTGAGAGAGTGATGGACTTATATATACTACCAAATGTAAAATAGATAGCTAGTGGGAAGCAGCCGCATAGCACAGGGAGATCAGCTCGGTGCTTTGTGACCACCTAGAAGGGTGGGAGGGAGACACAAGAGGGAGGAGATATAGGGATATATGTATATGTATAGCTGATTCACTTTCTTATAAAGCAGAAACTAACACAGCATTAAAAAGCAATTATACTCCATTAAAGATGTTAAAAAATAAAAAAGAACTGTGATGGTTCTGTATGAAGGAGAACAAAAAACAAAAAAAACACTAAGAGTTGTTATGTGGCTTGAATTACTTATGTCTTAGTCAGGTTGGGCTGCTATAATACAATACCATAGAATGAGTAGCTTAAACATTTCTTTCTTACAGTATTGGTGAAAAGTAAGTTTTCTGGAGGTTGGAAATTCCAAGATCAAGACACCAGCAAATCCATTGTCTGATGAAGGACCCCTTCCTTGTTTACAGATGGCTCTCTTCTTCCTATATCTTCCAGACCAGAAAGGGAAGGCATGCTCTTGTGTCTCTTATAAGGGCACTAATTCCATTCATGAGAACTCCACCCTCATGTTCTAATCATCTCACAAGTGGTTTGCCTCCTAATACCATTATACTAGGGGTTAGGACTTAAGCATATGAATCTGGGGGGGGGTGCATAAAAATTCAGTCCATAACAATATATAAATCTCTTAGATCTAGAGTGCAGTTAAGTCATCAATAACTATTGGCTATTATACCCAGATAGCTACCCTACTTCTCTGCCAGGTTGTATCAAAGCATCTTAAACTCTTTTTGTCCCTCTACCCTTTTGTGTCTTGCTTTTTCCCATATTAGGAAAGCACCAACTTCCATGTAGTTATTAAGCGAGAAGCCAAGGATCACTGTCCTCCTTCTTCCTTGCCCCTGGTATTCTAGATCTCAGTGAATTCTCTTAGTCTTGAAAATTTTAAAAATTCACTCACTTCTCTTCATTTTCACCCTCAACTCTCTAACCAAGTTCTTGTTTGTTGTTCTCTGGACCTTAGTAGAAGAATTCTGACTTTACCACCTCCTCTTGTACCTCCCACTCCTGACCTTTTTGATCCATTGTCCATACTGTACCTACCAGTACACATATCATTGCTCTGCAAGAAATTCTTCTCCTTTGAATTGAGAAGTGGACATCTATCCCTAGGGAAGAGGAGGCTGAGGCAAGGCTAGTAACTAAATTGGGAGGTGGGGTGAGGAGGGGATTGCCTGCCAGGCATGCCTAACTAATCTGTAGATGTAGGAATAGAAGTTGCGAAACTGAGCTGGGGCTAGGTCAAAGGGACTGTGATGAGAAATCCAAGGCAGATGGTGGGATAAAGTTCTGCTTGTGTCCTTCGTGGATGTAGATGAGAATGAAGCTATTATTGGAGGGAGTAAACAAGCTGACTTAGCGATCCCAGACATGTTAAAGCAATCAAGAAGCAAGGAACAATGGAAATCATTTCAGCCAGGAGAGCTGAAAGAGGGCCAGACAATAATGGAGCCAGTCAGGCACAGTAGCTGAAAGTGTGTAATTCAAGATCACTGTCTTAACAGGCCAATTTGGCATTTCCAGGGAAGCTCTGCCTTGGGTGTTGTCTCTCTTCTTTTTAAAGGGGCTGTGTCTGAAAAATAAACTGGTAAAACCTCAGGCAGGAGTAGGGTGTTGGTTTTTAGAGTTCCAATTCGTATTTTTCATTGAATAAATTTTATAAAAATAAAAATATTCAAAACCATATACGACGAACAGTAAACCTTCCTGCCACTCTATCTCTGTAGCCACTTAATCCTCCTCCCAAGAGGAAATCACTAGTACCAATTTCATGTATATTTTGGAGATACTCCATTTCACAAAAAAGTATATATGCTATGTGAAAATAACTTAGCAGAATAAACACAATACTTGGCACCTTGGTTTTTCACTGAAAATCTAAATAGATACACCTTATTCTTTTAAACAGTTGCTGACTATTCCATTGCATAGATGTGTACCCACAATTTAGCTAGACCCTTAGTAATAGAGATTTAAGTTGTTTTCAACCTTCTGATCTTATAAACAATGTTAAAATGAATAAGTTCTGCATATATCAGTTCCAAATATAAATCAGGTTATATTTATAGAAGTGGTTTTTCTGGGTCAAAGAATACGCACATTTTTTTATTTGAACTGCCATTGTTAAATCACCCTTCTCAGTGGCTGTTTCAATTTACACTCCCATTGGTAATGTATGAAGATGCCTGTTTTTCCACACCTTTGGCAGCAATTTTTGTTTTTTTGAAAATAACACTTTGTAATCTTTGTCAAACTGACAAGAGGAAAATATCTATAGCTGCAGATGGTTAAGACCTAGTTGAGGTTTTATTTTATTAAGTTTTCTTCTTCTGCATTTTGTTCATAGCCTTTGCTGAAATTTTAGTTGGATTGTTGACCCTTTTAAAATTTGTAAAAGTTTACTATCAGTTAATGAAGTTAACACATTGTCTGTGATATGAGTTGTAAATATTTTTCCTAATTTTATTTTCCTTCTATAGACTTTATTCTTGGCCTTGATAAAATTTTTGGTAGTTGAATTTATCAATCTTTTATTTGGCTTCTGAGTTTTGTGCTACACTTAGAAAATTTTTACTCCAAGTTTATTTTACACGATACTCCCATATTTTCATCTAGTAGATTTACATTTTTTTTAATTGTTGATGATGACAGCATTTACTGAATAAGCTGATTTTCTTCATTGATTTGAAATGCCACTTTTATTGTATACCATATCTCTTTGTGTGTTTCATCTACTATTGGATTTCCTTTTCCCATTATCAGTTTTCCATTATTATAGCTAATCATATGCTTTTTATTGTAGCTTTATGACATTCATGTGCTGGATTAATTATTATAGTTTTATAATGTGCTTTGACTTCTGAAAAACTGATAATCCATCAGTAATCTTCAGAATTTCCCTACTGACTTTTCCTTGTTAGTGTTGTATATGAACTTTAGAATCAGCTTATTTTTATTTTTTAACATCTTTATTGGAGTATAATTGCTTCACAAGTGTTGTGTTAGTTTCTGCTGTATAACAAAATGAATCAGTTATATGTATACATATATCACCATATTCCCTCCTTCTTGAATCTCCCTCCCACCCTCCTTATCCCACCCCTCTAGGTGCACACAAAGCACTGAGCTGATCTCCCTGTGCTATGCACCTACTTCCCACTAGCTATCTATTTTACATTTGATAGTGTATATACGTCCATGCTACTCTTTCAGTTCGTCCCAGTTTACCCTTCCCCCTCTCCATGTCCTCAAGTCCATTCTCTACCTCTATGTCTTTATTCCTGTCCTGCCCCTAGGTTCATCAGAACCTTTTTTTTGTTTGTTTTTTATTTAGATTCCATATATATGTGTTAGCATACAGTATTTGTTTTTCTCTTTCTGACTTCACTCTGTATGACAGACTCTAGGTCCATCAAACTCACTACAGATAACTCAATTTCATTTCTTTTTATAGCCAAGTAATATTCCATTGTATATATGTGCTACATCTTCTTTATCCATTCCTCTGTCGATGGACACTTAAGTTGCTTCCACGTCCTGGCTATTGTAAATAGTGCTGCAATGTACATTGTGGTACATGTCTCTTTTTGAATTATGGTTTTCTCAGGGTATACGCCCAGTAGTGGGATTGCTGGGTCATATGGTAGTTTTAGCTTTTTAAGGAACCTCCACACTGTTCTCCGTAGTGGCTGTGTCAATTTACATTTCCACCAGCAGTGCAAGAGGGTTCCCTTTTCTCCACACCCTCTCCAGCATTTACTGTCTGTAGATTTTTTGATGATGGCCATTCCGACTGGTGTGAGGTGATACCTCATTGTAGTTTTGATTTTCACTTCTCTGATGATTAGTGATGTTGAGCATCCTTTCATGTGTTTGTTGGCAATCTGTATATCTTCTTTGGAGAAATGTCTGTTTAGGTTTTCTGCCAATTTTTGGATTGGGTTGTTTGTTTTTTGATATTGAACTGCATGAGCTGCTTGTATATTTTGGAGATTAATCCTTTGTCAGTTGCTTCGTTTGCAAATATTTTCTCCATTTCTGAGGGTTGTCTTTTCGTCTTGTTTATGGTTTCCTTTGCTGTGCAAAAGCTTTTAAGTTTCATTAGGTCCCATTTGTTTATTTTTGTTTTTATTTCCATTTCTCTAGGAGGTGGGTCAAAAAGGATCTTGCTATGATTTCTGTCATAGAGTGTTCTGCCTATGTTTTCTTCTAAGAGTTTTATAGTGTCTGGCCTTACATTTAGGTCTTTAATCCATTTTGAGTTTATTTTTGTATATGGTGTTAGGAATTCTTCTAATTTCATTCTTTTACATGCAGCTGTCCAGTTTTCCCAGCACCAATTATTGAAGAGGCTGCCTTTCCTCCATTGTATATTCTTGCCTCCTTTGCAAGAATAAGGTGACCATATGTGCATGGGTTTATCTCTGGGCTTTCTATCCTGTTCCACTGATCTATATTTCTGTTTTTGTGCCAATACCATATTGTCTTGAATACTGTAGCTTTGTAGTATAGTCTGAAGTCAGGGAGCATGATTCCTCCATCTCCATTTTTCTTTCTCACGATTGGTTTGGCTATTCGGGCTTTTTTGTGTTTCCATACAAATTGTAAAATTTTGTTCTAGTTCTGTGAAAAATGCCATTGGTAGATTGATAGGGTTTGCATTGAATCTGTAGACTGCTTTGGGCAGTAGAGTCATTTTCACAATGTTGATTCTTCCAATCCAAGAACATGGTATATCTCTCCATCTGTTTGTATCCTCTTTAATTTCTTTCATCAGTGTCTTACAGTTTTCTGCATACAGGTCTTTTGTCTCCTTAGGTAGGTTTATTCCTAGGTATTTCATTATTTTTGTTGCAATGGTAAATGGGATTGTTTCCTTGAATTCTCTTTCAGATTTTTCGTCGTTAGTGTATAGGAATGCAAGAGATTTCTGTGCATTAATTTCGTATCCTGCTACTTTACCAAAGTCATTGATTAGTTCTATTAGTTTTCCGGTAGCATCTTTAGGATTCTCTAAGTTTAGTATCATCTCGTCTGTAAACAGTGACAGTTTTACTTCTTTTTTTCCAATTTGGATTCCTTTTATTTCTTTTTCTTCTCTGATTGCTGTGTCTAAAACTTCCAGAACTATGTTGAATAAGCACGGTGAGAGTGGGCAACCTTATCCTGTTCCTGATCTTAGAGGAAGTTTTCAGTTTTTCACCACTGAGAACAGTGTTGGCTGTGGATTTGTCACATATGGCCTTTATTATGTTGAAGTTAAGTTCCCTCTATGCCTACTTTCTGGAGGGTTTTTATCATAATTGGGTATTGAATTTTGTTGAAAGCTTTTTCTGCATCTATTGAGATGATCATACGGTTTTTATCATTCAGTTTGTTAATATGGTGTATCACATTGATTGATTTGCGTATATTGAAGAATCCTTGCATTCCTGGGGTAAACCCCACTGATCATGGTGTATGATCCTTTTACTGTGTTACTGGATTCTGTTTGCTAGTATTTTGTTGAGGATTTTTGCATCTATATTCATCAGTGATACTGGTCTGTAGATTTCTTTCTTTGTGATATATCTGTCTGGTTTTGGTGTCAGGGTGATGGTGGTCTCGTAGAATGAGTTTGGAAATGTTCCTCCCTCTGCTATTTTTTGGAAGAGATGAGAAGGATAGGTGTTAGCTCTTCTCTAAGTGTTTGATGGAATTCACCTGTGAAACCAACTGGTCCTGGGCTTTTGTTTGTTGGAAGAATTTTAATCACAGTTTCAATTTCTGTGCTTGTAATTGGTCTGTTCATATTTTCCATTTCTTCCTGGTTCAGTCTTGGAAGGTTGTAGTTTTCTAAGAATTTGTCCTTTTCTTCCAGGTTGTCCATTTTATTGGCATATAGTTGCTTGTAGTAGTCTCTCATGTTCCTTTGGATTTCTGCGGTGTCAGTTGTTACTTCTCCTTTTTCATTTCTAATTCTATTGATTTGAGTCTTCTCCCTTTTTTTCTTGATGAGTCTGGCTAATGGTTTATCAATTTTGTTTATCTTCTCAAAGAACCAGCTTTTAGTTTTACTGATCTTTGTTATTGTTTCCTTCATTTCTTTTTCATTTATTTCTGCTCTGATCTTTATGATTTCTTTCCTTCTGCTAACTTTGGGGTTTTTTTGTTCTTCTTTCTTTAAGTGCTTTAGGTGTAAGGTTAGGTTGTTTATTTGAGATTTTTCTTGTTTCTTGATTGTATTGCTATAAATTTCCCTCTTAGAACTGCTTTTGTTGCATCCCATAGGTTTTGGGTCATCGTGTTTTCATTGTCATTTGTTTCTAGGTATTTTTTGATTTCCACTTTGATTTCTTCAGTGGTCTCTTGGTTGTTTAGTAGCGTATTTAGCGTCCCTGTATTTGTATTTTTTTACAGTTTTTTTCCTGTAATTGATATTTAGTCTCATAGTGTTATGCTTGGAAAAGATACTTGATATGATTTCAATATTCTTAAATTTACAGAGGCTTGATTTGTGACCCAGGATATGATCTATCCTGAAGAATGTTCCATGAGAACTTGAGAAGAAAGTGTATTCTGTTGTTTTTTTATTGTATGTCCTATAAATATCAATTAAGTCTATCTAGTCTAATGTGTCTTCTAAAGCTTGTGTTCCCTTATTTATTTTCATTTTGGATGATCTGTCCATTGGTGAAAGTAGGGTGTTAAAATCCCCTACTATGATTGTGTTACTCTCCATTTCCCCTTTTATGGCTGTTAGCATTTGCCTTATGTATTGAGGCGCTCCTATGTTGGGTGCATAAATATGTACAACTGTTATATCTTCTTCTTGGATTGATCCCTTGATCATTATGTAGTGTCCTTCTTTGTGTCTTGTAATAGTCTTTATTTTAAAGTCTATTTTGTCTGATATGAGAATTGCTATTCCAGCTTTCTTCTGATTTCCATTTGCATGGAATATCTTTTTCCATCCCTTCACTTTCAGTCTTTGTTTCCCTAGGTCTGAAGTCAGTCTTTTGTAGACAGCATATATACAGGTCTTGTTTTTGTATCCATTCATCCAGTCTGTGTCTTTTGGTTGGAGCATTTAATCCATTTATATTTAAGGTAATTATTGATATGTTCCTATTACCATTTTCTTAATTGTTTTGGGTTTGTTTTTGTACATGTTTACCTTCTGTTGTGTTTCCTGCCTAGAGAATTTCCTTTAGCATTTGTCGTAAAGCTGGTTTGGTGGTGCTGAATTCTCTTAACTTTTGCTTGTCTGTAAAGGTTTTAATTTCTCCATCGAATCTGAATGAGATCCTTGCTTGGTAGAGTAATCTTGGTTGTAAGTTTTTCCCTTTCATCACTTTACATATATCCTGCCACACCCTTCTAGCTTGCAGAGTTTCTGCTGAAAGATCAGCTTTTAACCTTATGGGTTTTCCCTTGTATATCATTTGTTGCTTTTCCCTTGCTGACTTTAATTTTGATAGGTTGAATACTGTGTGTCTTGGCGTGTTTCTCCTTGGATTTATCCTGTATGGGACTCTCTGTGCTTCCTGGACTTGACTGACTCTTTCCTTTCCCATATTAGGGAAGTTTTCAACTATAATCTCTTCAAATATTTTCTCAGTCCCTTTCTTTTTCTCTTCTTGTGGCACACCTAAAATTCGAATGTTGTTGCATTTAATGTTGTCCCAGAGGTCCATGGGACTGTCCTCTGTACTTTTCATTCCTTTTTCTTTTTTCTGCTCTGTGGCAATTATTTCCACTATTTTATCATCCAGGTCACTTCTCCGTCCTTCTGTCTCAGTTATTCTGCTACTGATTCCTTCTAGAGTATTTTAAATTTCATTTAATGTGTCGTTCATCATTGTTTGTTTGCTCTTTAGTTTTTCTAGTTCCTTGTTAAATGTTTCTTGTATTTTCTCCATTCTATTTCCGAGATTTTCATCATATTTACTATCATTACTCTGAATTCTTTTTCAGGTAGACTGCCTATTTCCTCTTCATTTGTTTGGTTTGGTGCGTTTCTACCTTGCTCCTTCTTCTGCTGCATATTTCTCTGTTTTCTCATTTTGTTTAACTTAGTGTGTTTGGAGTCTCTGTTCACAGGCTTCACGTTCATAGTTCCTATTATTATTGGTGTCTTCCCCCAGTGGGTGAGGATGGTTCAGTGGCTTGTGTAGGCTTCCTGGTGGAGGGGACTGGTGCCTGTGTTCTTGTGGGTGGAGCTGTATCTTTTCCTTGTGGTGGGCAGGACTGCATCTGGTGGTGTGTTTTGGAGTGTTTGTGAAATTAGTATGACTTCTGGAAGCCTCTCTGCTAATGGGTGGGGTTGTGTTCCTATCTTGCTGGTTGTTTGGCATGGGGCGTCCAGCATTGCAGCTTGCTGGCAGTGGGTGTAGCTGGGTCTTAATGTTGAGATGAAGATCTCTGGGAGAGCTCTCGCCAGTTGATATTACATGGGGCAGGGTGGTTTCTGGTTGTCCAAAGTCCTGGAATCGGCCCTCCCACCTCAGAGGCTCAGGCCTGACACCCAGCCGGAGCACCATGACCCTGCCAGCCACACAGCTCAGAAGAAAAAGAAAGAGAAAAAAAACAAAAACAAAAAATGAACAGAGAGAACCCTAGGACAAATGGTAAAAGCAAACCTACACAGACAAAATCACACAAAGAAACATAAACATACACACTCACAAAAAGAGAAAATGGAAAAAAATATATATATATATAAAGGAAAGGAGCAACCAAACCAATAAACAAATCCACCAATGATAATAAACACTAAATACTAAACTAAGATAAACATAAAACCAGAAACAAATTAGAGGCAGAAAGCAAACCCGAAGTCTACAGTTGCTCCCAAAGTCCACTGCCTCAATTTTGGGAACATTTGTCATCTATTCAGGTATTCTTGAGGCAGGGTTTATCAAGTTAATTGTGGGGATTTAATCTGCTGCTCCTGAGGCTGCATGGAGAGATTTCCCTTTCTCTTCTTTGTTTGCACAGCTCCCGGGGTTCAGCTTTTGTTTTGGCCCCACCTCTGCATGTAGGTCGCCCTCAGGAGTCTGTTCCCTGCCCAGATGGGTGTGGGGGCTAAAGCAGCGGCTGATTAGGGCTCTTTTGCTCACACAGGCCAGGGGGAGAGAGGGGTATGGTAGTCATAATTGGAATGCCAGGTGAGACTGAGGCAGCAGAGGCTGGCGTGACATTGCAGCAGCCTGAGGCACACCATGTATTCTCCTGGGAAACTTTTTCCTGGATCACGGGACCCTGGCAGTGGAGTGCTGCATAGGCTCCTGGGGGGTGTGGATAGTGACCTGCGCTTGCACACAGGATTCTTGGTGGCAGCCGCAGCAGCATTAGCGGTTCTTGCCCGTCTCTGGGGTCTGAGCTGATAGCTGTGGCTCTCACCCATCTCTGGAACTCACTTAGGTGGTGCTCTGCCTTCTGTGGGCACACTGGGAAGGAATCCCCTCTCCTCGTGTACCCCAAAACAAAGGTCTCTTGCCTCTCTGGCAGGTCCAGACTTTTTCCTGGACTCCCTCCCAGCTAGCTGTGATGCACTAGTCCCCTTAGGCTGTCTTCATGCAGCCAACCCCAGTCCTCTCCCTGGGGTCTGAGCTCCAAAGCCTAAGCCTCAGCTTCCAGCCCCCACCTGCCCTGGCAGGGTGATGAGTGCTGGTTGGCACCAATCCTTTGTGCAGGAATCTCTCCACTTTGCCCTCTGCACTCCTGTTGCTGCAGTCTCCTTCATGGCTCTGAAGCTTCACTCCCGCCAACCCCCCATCCCCGGCAGTGAAGGGGCTCCCTAGTGTGTGGAAACATTTCCTCCTTCACAACTCCCTCCCAGAGGTGTAGGTCCCATCTCTATTCTTTTGTCTCTGTTTCTTCTTTTGCCCTATCCAGGTACATGGGACTTTTCTTGCCTTTTGGGAATCTGAGGTCTTCCGCCAGCATTCAGTAGGTGTTCTGTACGAGTTGTTCCACATGTAGATGTATTTTTGATGTTTTTATGGGGAGGAAGGTGATCTCCACGTCTTACTCCACCACCATCTTGAAGGTCTCCCCCTATTTTTAAAACACCCTGCTGGGTGATTTCATGGTGTTGAATCTTTCTTCCTGAGGACATGGACGTTCTATTTGTTTCTGACTTCTTCTGTGTCCTGCAGGAGAATTTTAAAGTTCCTTCTGGAGTGATCTTGAAGGCTTCTATTTAATTTTATTCCTAGATGTTTTATATTTTTGCTGTTATTTGTTTATGTAACATTATATCTTAAAGATACATGAATTTTAAAATATTTTTACACATTAATTTTATATTCTCTTACTTTGCTTACTTATGTGTTACCTTTTTCATTTGGTTCTCTGGATTTTTAGTAGCACTGGGTTTTTAACCAAGATGCATATCTGAATCCCTTGTGCCTTTACCTTTTCTTTTTAAAAATATATACTATAGACATATAAAAGAAACTTATGGCTACCAAAGGGGAAAGGCAGGGAGGGATGGATAAATTAGGAGTTGGTGATTAACAGATACACACTACTATATATAAAATAGATAAACAACACGGACTTACCATATAGCACAGGGAACTATATTCAATATCTTGTAATAACTTATAATGGAAAGGAATCTGAAAAAGAATAATATAGATATATATTACTTAGCCATACACCTGAAACATTATAAATCAACTACACTTCAATTAAAAAATTAAATTAAAAAAACAAAAAATAAAACTATATACAAATTCTTGTTTCTACCTTTGGAGATTCAGTAATCTTGGGATGGGTTCTTAGTATCTGCATTTTGTATAGCTTTGTAGGTAATTCTGAGCCCTAACCAGGACAAGAACTATTATTTTAAAGTAATAAAAGATGAGCTAAAAATACTAAGTCCTGGCTGGTTGATATTAAAGATAGCTGTAAAATAGGGAATCCATTGTTTTCTGAACATTAAATGTATGCACAAAATTCTGGCTTACAATCATAACAGTTCGTTATTTCCTTCTTTCTTTCTTAATCCCTTGCTTCCTCCCTCCTTCCCACTCTCCCTTCTTCTCAAAAGGGAAACTAATAATGCAACGTCAAGGTATGGATATAAATGAAGGCTAGGGCACAGGTTCTGTTAACCTTCTCTTCCTCAGAGTTTATTTTTCATTAATGTGTTGGTTTTATGTTCTGAGAATTTGTTTTCACTTCTTTATAATAATGATTATGGTATGTTGTTTTTTTAATTGACAAACAAATTTTATGTGAAAAAGAAAAGGAAATCCACATCACTCAGCTGGCTTTGGTACAGGTTCTGCTGTATTAAAACACTTTTTTTATTTTAACTTCTCTTTAAACATAGTTTTTTTAGTCAACGGCACAATTTCCTATTCAGCAATAAATGTTCTGATATGTGCACCTATTTTCCCTATTCTAAAAGCCCTTAAAAAATTATTATTCCTGATTTCAAGAGGAGAGACTGACAAACACACATTGCAATTGTACAGATAAAATGCTATAAAAAGAGTAACCACAGGGCATTCAGGGTTTTTAACTCAGACCAGAAGAGAAGTCACAAATATATTCTTGAACCCTTAGTTAAATCTCTCAGAGAACAAACTATTGAAAACAGCAAGGCAAAACCAAGAGGGACCCACAGAAAATAAACATATAAGTATTTGGCATTCCTGGGACCATCTGTTGCACTGACTCTAAATTTTTTTAAATTTATTTATTTATTTATTTATTTATTTATTTATTTATTTATTTATTTATGGCTGCCTTGGGTCTTCGTTGCTGTGCATGGGCTTTCTCTAGCTGCGCTGAGCGGGGGCTACTCTTCGTTGCCGTGTGCGGGCTTCTCATTGTTGTGGCTTCTCTTGTTGTGGAGCACGGACTCTAGGTGCTCAGGCTTCAGTAATTGTGTCATGTGGGGTCAGTAGTTGTGGCTTGCGGGCTCTAGAGCTCAGGCTTAGTAGTTGTGGCACACGGGCTTAGTTGCTGCATGGCATGTGGGATCTTCCTGGGCAAGGGCTCGAACCCGTGTCGCTTGCATTGGCAGGCAGATTCTTAACCACTGTGCCACCAGGGAAGTCCCTGTCTCTAAATGTTAATTAAAGGTTTTCATCTTCCTTGACATGTGTTATCCTTTTACAGTGATGTTCTGGAAAATATTATTTGCATATGGGAAATGAGCAATTTTGTCAACATCAAGTAGGTCTTTTGTGTTATGGAATGAATGAATTTTTCATGAATGTTGAGACAGGTTGAGAAGTGGTTAGACCAGGGGGAGCTGAAGTTACTCTGGGTTTCTTTCAGACATGTCTTATTTACGAAGATACCAGAAAACTGATTATTTTCAGTCTCTTTGAGTGTATTTTTTATCTTTGTTTTTTGATTTCCAATCTCAAGGGCTTCTTTATCAGTCTACCGTGTGATGAGTGAGAATGGTGCACATAGCTCAGGTGCTTTAGGTTTTTAAAGCACTTTAGCATCATTTAGAAGTCCTAGAGAGCCTCTATGTCAGGCCCCCAATAAATGTATTGATATAATCTTGGTATATTTTGCTGAGTAACTTAATAACTTAACATTCATATACCGCCTTTCTCTAAAATTAACTAGTCCTGGGTTGTTTTGTCATTATCTCCAAAGTATCATTTTAAGATACAAATGAAAGTCAAGTCTTTTTCTAGTTGTTAGGGATTAGAATCAAATGTCATTCTTAGAAGGAGGGGGAGGAAAGAAGAGATGAAAGATAGAAAAAAAAAAAAAAAGCTCAGCAGGATGAAAACCACTTTAGCCTGAAATTTCTAACTAAAGCCAAACTAAATCCACTTGGATTTACTGTTCTGAAGCCCTGAAAACGGAAAAGATTAGGTTAAAGAACTGAAAATTACACATTGGAAGGGGATAAGTAGAAAACTCATTTCATAAAATGGCCCTGAGAAAGCCATTTTCAAGTGAATTTTGAAGAATTAAATTGACTTCTTATGTGTTCTTCTTTTCTCTCATAATTTTCCTTTCACTTTTTTTCCTGAGTATTACTTGTCCGTATTCATCCATTTGGAGAAACATGGTATATATGCAGAAGTTAAATGGCTGCAATCAATTTATAACAGAATATATATGTAAACAAAATTAAAATGAATGAATTCCAGGGTTGAGTAATAATTTTTACTTCTTTTAAATAAAAGTTTTCTTTTTATTTTCCAAATTTTATTATGAAATTTTCCAAACACATAGACGAGTAAAAAGAATAACACAGTGAACACCTATATACCCATTATTAAATTCAAGAAGAATTATTATTTTGCATACTACTTTCTCTATCTTTATTATGTTTTTTTAACTTTTTATTTTGAAATAGATTCATAGGAAATTGCAAAGATTGTACAGAGAGGTCTAGTGTGCCCTTCACTTGTTAGCAACTATTATTTTTAAAATCCTAATATATTTGCCTTTAATTAATTTGAAAGGGCAAAACTTTCTAACAAGTAACTGAGTCTTTTGATGAAAAGAAAATATAAATGTTTTTATATTTTTTCCCCAACTTTATTGAGATATAATTGATACATAACATTGTGTAAGTTTAAGGTATACAATGTGATGATTTGATACATGTATATACTGTGATTACCACAATAATCTTGGTTAACACATCCATAACCTCCCATAATTACCTTTGTGTGTGTGTGTGTGTGTGTGTGTGTATGTGTGTGTGTGTGGTGAAAACAATTAAGATATACTCTCTTAGCAACTGTCAAGTATATAATACAATATTATTAACTTTAGTCACCATGCTGTATATTAGATCCTCAGAATTTATTCATCTTGTAACTGGAAGTTTGTACCCTATGACTAACGTTTCACCATTTCACCCACCACAGCTTCTGGAAACCACCATTCTACTTTCTGTGTGAGTTGGCTTTTTTAGATTCCATGTATAAGGGATATCAATACAGTATTTGTCTTTCTCTGTCTTATTTCACTCAGCATAGTGCTCTCAAGGTCAATCCATATTGTCACAAATGGCAGGATTTCCTTCTTTTTATGGCTGAATAATATTTATATAAATCTCACATTTTCTTTATCCATTCATCTGTTGACGGACACAGGTTGTTTCCATGTCTTAGCTCTTGTGAATAATGCTACAATGAATATGGGCGTGCAGATAATCTTTTCAAGTTAGTGTTTTCATTCTTTGGATATATACCCAGAAGTGGGATTGCTGGATCATATGGTAATTCTGTTTTTAACTTTTTGAGGAATCTCGATACTGCTTTCTATAGTGGCTCTGCCAATTTACATCGCACCCCACAAGACACAGGGTTCCCATGTTGTCACATCCTTGCCAACATGTTGTCACTTGTCTTTTTGATAACAGCCATCCTAACATGTGTAAGTGATACCTCATTGCTTTTGATTTGCATTTCCCTGATGATTAGTGAAGTTGAGCACCTTTTCATGTACCTGTTGGTCATTTGTATATTTTCTTTGGAAAAATGTGTATTTAGTTCCTCTGCCCATTTTCTGATTTTTTTTTTTTTTTTTTGCTATTGGGTCATATGAGTTTCTTATATATTTTGCATATTAACCCCATATCAGGATATCCTCCCAATCCATAGGTTGCCTTTTCATTTTGTTGACTGTTTCTTTTGCTGTGTAGAAGCTTTTTAGTTTGGTACAGGCCAACTTGTTGATTTTTGCTTTTGTTGCTTATGTTTTTGGTGTCATATACAAAAAATTGTTGCCAAGACCAATGTCAAGGAGTTTTTCAATGTTTTCTTCTAGGGGTTTTAGAGTTTCAGGTGTTACATTTGAGCCTTTAATCCATTTAGAGTTAATTTTTGTGAGGGGTGTAAGATAAGGGTCCAGTCTCACTCTTTTGCATGTGAATATCCAGTTTTCCCCACACCATTTATTGAAGAGATTATCCTTTCTCTACTGACTATTCTTGGCTCCTTTATCAAGTATTAGTTGACTGTAAATGCATAAGCTTATTTCTGGGTTCTCAATTCTGTTCCATTTATCTGTGAGTATGTCTCTATGCTAGTACCATACAGTTTTGGTTACTATAGCTTTGTAATATAGCTTGTAATCACGAAGTGTGATGCCCATAGCTTTGTTTTTCTTTTTCAGAATTGCTTCGGCTATTCGGGGTCTTTTGTGGTTTCATACAGATTTTAGGATTGTTTGTTCTAGTTCTGTGAAAAATAACATTAGAATTTTTATAGGCATTGTATTTAATCTATAGATGGCTTTGAGTAGTAAGGACAGTTTAACAATATTAATTCTTCCAGTTCATAAAATGAAATATCTTTCCATGTATTTGTGTCTTCAGTTTCTTTCATCTGTGTCTTCATGTTTCAGGGCACAGATTTTTCTCCTCCTGATTAAATTTATTCCAAATGTTTTTAAAAATTGTTTTAATGCTACTGTAAATGAGATGGTTTTCTGTATATAATATCATGTCACCTGCAAACAGAGACAATTTGAATTTTTTTCCTTTCCAATTTGGATAACTTTTCTTTTTCTTGCCTAAATCCTCTGGCTAGGACTTCCAATACTGTGTTGAATAAAAGTGGCAAGAATAGGCATATTTGGCTTAGTTCTGATCCTAGAGGAAAATTTTTTTTTTTTAGATTAATTAATTAATTTTTATTTATTTTTGGCTGCATTGGGTCTTCATTGCTGCATAGGCTTTCTCTAGTTGCAGCAAGCGGGGGCTACTCTTTGTTGCAGTGCATGGGCTTCTCATTGCAGTGGCTTCTCTTGTTGTGGAGCATGGGCTCTAGGTGCATGGGCTCAGTAGTTGTGGCACGCGGGCTCAGTAGTTGTGACTCACGGACTCTAGAGCTCAGGCTCAGTAGTTGTGGCGCATGGGCTTAGTTGCTCTGTGGCACGTGGGATCTTCCCAGACCAGGGCTCGAACCCGTGTCCCCTGCATTGGCAGGTGGATTCTTAACCACTGTGCCACCAGGGAAGCTCTCTTTTTTTTCTTAATCTAGCTAAATGTTCAATTTTATTTACCTTTCCAAAAAAAAAACAGCTCTTAGTTTTGTTGATCTTTTCTGTTATTTTTTTGTTCTCTAGTTCATTTATTTCTGCTCTAATCTTTGTTATTTCCTTCCTTCTCTTAACTTGGGACTTAGTATGTTTTTCTTTTTCTGGTTTCTTGAGGTATAAATTTAAGTAATTTACTTGAGATCTTTTTTTCTTAATGTGGATGTTTATCACTATAAACTTCCCTCTTAGAACTGCTTTTTTTCCTGCATCCCATAACTGTTGGTATGCTATTTTCATTTGTTTCAAGATATTTTTTGATTTCCCTTTTGAGTTCTTTGATACATTGGTTGATCAATAGCCTATTGTTTAATCTCCACATATTTGAGAATTTTTCCAGTTTTCTTTCTGTTATTGATTTCTAATTTCATAACACTGTAGTCAGAAAAGATACTTAGTATGGTTTCAATCTTCTTAAATTTGCTAAGACTTGTTTTGTCGCCTAACATATGATCTATCCTGGAGAATGGTCCTTGTGTGCTTGAGAAGAATGTGTATTCTGCTGCTGTTGGATGGAATATTCTGTATATACCTGTTAGGTTTATTTGGTCTGAAGTACAGTTAAAGTTCAATGTTTCCTTATTAATATTCTGTATGGATAATCTATCCATTGTTGGAAGTGGAGTACTGAAGGCCCCTACTATTATTGTATTGTTGTCTATTTCTACCTTCGGATCTGTCAGTATTTGCTTACTATATTTAGTATACGTAAGTGTTCTGATGTTGGTTGCATATATATTTAGAATTGTTATATTCTCTTGATAAATTGACCCCTTTATCATTATATAATGACCCTTTTTTGTCCCTTGTTACTTAAAGTCTATTTTGTCTGATATAAGATTAGCTACCCCTGTGGGACTTCCCTGGTGGTCCAGGGTTAAGACTCGTGCTCTCAATGCAGGGGGCCTGGGTTCAATCCCTGATCAGGGAACTAGATCCCTCATGCCACAACTAAAAGAGCCCACAGGCCACAACTAAAAGATCCCGCATGCCACAACTAAAGAACCTGCATGACGCAACTAAGACCTGGTGTGGCCAAATAAATAAATAAATATCTAAAAGAAAAAAAAATTAGCTACCCCTGTTCTCTTTGGTTTCCGTTTGCATTAAATACTATTTTCCATTCTCCCGGTTGGAAACTATGTGTGTTCTTAAAGCTGAAATGAGTCTATTGTAGGCAGCATATAGTTGTGTGTCATTTTTTTTAATCCATTTAGTCACTCTGTACCTTTTGATTGGACAATTTAATCCATTTACATTTGAAGAAATTCTTGATAGTTAAGAACTTACTAATGGCATTTTATTGTTTTTTGACTGTTAAGTAGTTCCCTTGTTTCTTTCTTCCTCTCTTGCTGTCTTTTGTAACTTAATGATTTTCTGTAATGGTATACTTTGATTCCCTTCTCTTTATCTTCTGTGTATCTGCTATAGGTTTTTACTTTGTGGTTACCAGGAGGCTCACATAAAACTTCTTATAGATAAAACAGTCTGTTTTAAGATGATAGCAACTTAACTTTGAGCTCATTCAAAAACTCTTTTGTACTTCCTTATTAAGGATTCTGAGGCTTTCTCAGACCTTTTATATGGATATGCCTGCTCTACATTTCTTGTGTCCTCTTGAGGAGGAATTCTCAAGATTATATGCCTTCTCTGGATCCTGCCAAGCCAAGCCAGGTGCTCACTGTGTCTTGTTTGCTTTCCCTAGTGTGGTATGGAATGTTCAGGTTTGTTTACTTTTTCCCAAACCTGCAGAGTTGAGTCTCTTTCTACACACATTCACTAACTGTCTGCAGTTAGGGGCAAACATAGGGAGCTGGCCTGGGGTGCATGGTGGGGGAGGGAGAATGAGGCATGTGGAGTGTTGGAGGAACCCATGGGCCAGTTGGGATGATCTGCAGGTGAGGCAGCCCCAGAGGCTCATGGGTGGTCTTCCTGATGGAGTCTGCAAAGCAGTTAGTAGGATCTGCATTTCTTTGATATCTTTCATTCATAGCCCAGGCTGCTGTTCTCCCAGCCACTCACTGCCTCCCAGCTGTGCAGTTCATGATGCAGTATTGTGGGTGGAGCAAGAAAGAAATGGCAGTGACCCGCACAGCTGGGGAAATCAGGTGCTCACTCACATGTTCTCAGTTTCCCCTGTGGCAGAAATCATGGGCCAAGAAGGTCTCTCTTGGCACTTTGTTCACCCTGGGGGAAGTGACACAGGTAAAGTAAAACTGCTCCTCCTACCCTCTTCAACGAGTCCAATCTCAGACTTTTTTTGCTCCATTGGTATGTGGATCTTCTCTGCTGAACTTTGGAAATCCACAGAGGCTCTGTCATTCATGGATGATAGTCAAAAGTCTATTTTCTCTGGGGAGGAAGATGGTAGAAAACTCCTATACAGCCATTTTGATGATTTCACCTTATTTTTATTCAATAAAAGTTTTCTCATGACTAAATACAATTGGCTTCATAGAAACCCAAATAACATTTGCAGTTGGCCTTTGCATGGACAAAACTAAATTTATTTAATAGCTCTGAAATCATTTTTACTTCTCATCATTAAGCTTTCCTAAGCCCCATTTTTCTCCTTTCCCTATCAACTCAAACATTTGTAGGTGGAAATGAAAAATGAAGGCTACAAGGAGGGACAATAAACAGAATGTAAAAGAAAGGTATTTTGAAGATAAAGGGGAAATGTGCTTTTGGAGCAATTTGAGGAATGGAATTAAAATTATCAAAAACAAAAAGAATACATACACCATCATTTACCCTTTTTTTCCCTCCATAGCCTCCATAGTCACCTTGGCACTGAAATATAAACTTGTTAATAACCAAAATAAACTTTAGATCAAGCCTTGGTTGTTTTCTGGTTTTAAATTTTTAGTCTTCTTTTCTGCTGATGATAATTTTTATGATCTGTTTGTGGATGGTCCAAAGACGGGTTAAACTAGGGCAGTGGTCGAAAGAAAAAGGTGGAATAAATATATCTAAAATGCTTTGTCCAGTTTCACTGAATAGTAGCAATATAAATTCCAAAAAAAAACTTTGGCTTAGGTATGGAAGAACTTCATTTAAAAATTTTCCATCAAAACAGAAGTGACATATGTAAAGCTTGTATCTTGGCATCTGGTCTTTACTCAGTAAGCCCTCAACAAATTATGAAACAAAAGCTTTCAATAAATCATAGAATAAGAGCACTCAGCAGCTTAAGGAACAAAAGAAAGGCCTCCACATTGAATGGTGATCAGGTGCAGGCTGAAGGGAAGTTATTTGTCCGTTATGGGGATTTTGGAAAAGCCATTCTTGACTCTTCTTGGAGCTTCGCTCCTAAGCTCTGGAAAGCTATAAGCAGACTCTCTGATTTGGATGTCAAATACCTATTGAAGTTTCCTTAGATTTTCTTTCTAGCAGATCATTTTGTTCTAAGGCTATTTATAGCTAAACTAAAAATTACAGCAGGGGCTCTAAGTGATGCTTTGGATTTCTCATTCTCCCCAGGATGGGAACAAAGAAAACAGAAGGCAGAAGAGTGGTATGGATGAATTACCCCTTTTTGACGTTGGGTTCTTAGAGAGGTAACTAAGAAATGAATGCCCTAGGGTGACTAGACAAGTCTAAAGGACTTCCTGGAGCTTCATGAGGTATGGTCTTCAGAGAATTGTGAAATGAAAGGGGTCCATATAAAGCTGCTTCATCTTAAGGCAGGCATGGTTGAGAGTTGGGGGTGTGATCAATGCCTTATATTCTCAATTAGGCAAAATTATGAGATACAGTGAAAGTTGTCTCAGATATTTGTTCCAGCTACAGGAGCCTCCACAGCAGAGAAGTCCTCTCTTCCCTAACTTATCCATGGAGTCTCCTCAAAAAACATTTTCTTCATCTCTGGATCTACTTTTTTTACCCCCTTGTAGGCACTATCTCAACTCTCATTTTCTCCTTAACATTTGAGGGGTAAACTTATTAGTTATATATGGAATAGTGTGTGTGGTTGGGGGGGGGTAATGTTATTAATAATTCAAGTAACATTTAACTTTATAGCTTTCACATGCAACAATTTGTTCTCATAAGAATAATTTCATAGTGGTCATCTGTCAGAGGAGTTACTGCTGAGTCTTTCTATAAGGAAAAGACACTTTAAGGCAAGGATTGCTTCTCAAATCCTCTCTGTTATGTAAGTGATAGTAAATAGGAATTAACAAACATATTCTGTTTTATTCAATCACAGATAATCAATCAATACTCTATTTTATTCAATCACAAATAATCAATCCTATTTAACAAACACTTATCCACCATCTACTATATGCCAGCCACTATTATATCCTTTGGTTTTTAACCCTACAAATATCCCTCTCTCCTTTCTTGTAAGAACATTCTAATTCCATTGAAGGAATGTGTCCTGTTTAAAATCAAATTCTGGCCTCCTCAGAGCAAAGCTTATGCATACCCAGATCCCAAATACTTCTTTTTACCCACTGATTTGTGATGGATGAACAGTTACGAGTTACTTTTGGGCAAGAATTTGCATCCTGATCTAAAGCTTAGCAAAGTGTGTTTGGTCTCGAAATTGGTCAGGCTATTTTAGACCATGAAACGGTACACTGAGACTTCTGTTCTAAGATAAGAAGAAATTTAGAAAAATAAGCAATAGAAGTCAAAACAAAGATTTTTGAATTTGAAAATGTGTGTTTTAATTCTATTTTGGATAAAATTAGTCCTTTTGTTTTTGTCAGAGAAATGTCTCCTTTTCACTCTCTTTGTTGTGATTAGTTCTAGTTTTTTGGAATATTTTTCAAAACTCCTAGGCTTGGAAGTTTATTGATCATGAATTATCATTTCTTGAAAGTACAGCATACCATGTCAAGAATACACCTATGATAATAGTTAGAATATTTGAAAATATTTACTCTAATAGACAGTAGCTCTACTATAATGATATATGTTATAAATCTCCCTTACCAAATTTCTTATGTTTTGATTTATACTTTTATTCCTTTATTCTCTGAAAAATCATTTGTTGTACCCTTTCTATGTTACTACTTTCTTTCTTTTTTTTTGGCTAATTTCTATGCCAAACTTTGGGAATGTACGAGTTGATTGAAATACTATCCTCAAGCCTGTTAAGAAAGAATATATGTAAACAAATTAATTATAATTGCTTGTTGCTATGTAGAATAGTATCACCATGATAAAGTATGTCAGAGAAGAGAAATTGATTTACTCTATTTGGTAGGGAGGAGTGAGTGAAGATACACTGAAGAAAGTGAC
This sequence comes from Balaenoptera physalus, assembly GCF_965194825.1. Taxonomy (NCBI): domain Eukaryota; kingdom Metazoa; phylum Chordata; class Mammalia; order Artiodactyla; family Balaenopteridae; genus Balaenoptera; species Balaenoptera physalus. The sequence continues at coordinate 33,554,073 of NC_138891.1, forward strand.
ACCTGAACTGAATATGGAAGGACAAATCAGTGAACGTTAGAGACAGTGGAGAGCAGCAGTGTGGTGTGGGATGTAAAGGTTTTCTAGACTTGTGCAAAAGACTGAGGAACACAAAATGATATTGTTTGTTAAGGGAAACGATCCTTCTTTATTCTTTTACTTGAAAAACATTAAGTGCCTGCTTTTACCACACTTTGTGTTAGGAGAAACAAAGATAATTTAAAACGTTCCTGTCCTTAAGGGGGAAGGTAGCAACAGATAAGTCTAGAAAAGTAAACAGGACCATGTTAAGAAATACAGATTTTTATCCTGATAGTGATGAAGAATCACTGATGATACCAACTACTAGGTGAGAAACCAGAACAGAACAATATTTTTTAAAGATAATCCTGGGAGCAGTTTGGAGGATAGATTAGGAGGAGGGAGGAGAAATGAGAGACACGAAGCCCCCTGAGAAAGCATTTCAGGAACCCAGGAGAGATAATTCAGGCTGAGTGAGAGTTAGAATGAAGAGAAGTTATTGATTTACAACTAAATGTGGAATCAGTTTGGTTTGGGGAAGGGAAAGAGAAACAGTTTTGGTTTTGGAAAATGGAATGGATGAGATATTAAAATCAAGATAGAGAAAATAGGTGTAAGAATAAATTGGGGGATAAATTGATTATTTGTGGACCTATTTGAGTTTAAAGTTTATTTCTATCCCAGTCCACTCCTCTGACAATCTGACATCTAACTGCTTTCTGGATGTCCCACAGATACTTTATACTTTCTATAATTTTGAGTGCTCTAAGTATCTTATATACAGTGTGTGCATGTGTGTGCGTGTGTGACTGGCTTATTTTACTTAGTATAATAACCCCAAGTTTCATCCATGTTGTAGCATATGTCAGAATTTCCTTCCTTTTGAGGGCCAAATAACAGTCCATGGTATGCATATGCACATTTTGCTTAGCCATTCATATATCCATAGACTCTTGGATGCTTTCATGTGAATAGCTATTAGCTATTGTGAGTAATGTTGCTATGACTATGACTATGGTTATACATATCTCTTTGAGACCCTACTTTCAATTCTTTTGAGTTTATATCCAGAGGTGGAATTGCTGGATCATACGATAATTCTGTTTTTAATTTTTGAGGAGATGCTATACTGTTTTCCACAGCAGCTGCAGCATCTTACAGCATTTTACATTCCCATCAACAGTACACAGGGTTCCAATTTCTCTGCCTTCTTTTCAACCCTTCATATTTTCTGTTGTTGTTGTAGTTGTTTGTTTGTTTTTTAGTAGCCAGCCTAATGGGCGTGAGATGGTATCTCAATATGGTATCTTGTTAAAGTTTTGATGTTCAGCATTTTTTCATGTGCTTATTGGTCATTTGTATATCTTCTCTGAAGAAACGTCTGTTCAATCCACTGACTATTTTTGAATAAGGATCTTTTGTTAATTTTTGAATTATAGGAATTCTCTAGGTATTCTGGACATTAATCCCTTATCAGATATATAATTTGCAAATATTTTCTCCCATTCTATAGGTTGCCTTTTTACTCTGTTGATATTGTCTTTTGGTGCACAAATTTTTAAATTTTCATGAAGTCCAATTTGTTTGTTTTTTTCTCTTATGGCCTGTGCCTTTGGTGTCCTATTGGAGAAATGATAAAGCAATGGTTTTTATCTTTTCATAAAGATATTGTCCCAAAGTCATCTCATAGTTGAGCAGATAATACAAATATAACATTACCTTTCAAATTCAAGAAATACTTTATTTTATTAGATGTAAAACATGACTTTCATTTTTTTTGAGAACTTTAAAAATATCTTCTAATACAATCTGTCCTGAAGAGACGTTACACTACGTCTGGATCTGTTTGAGAAATCTCACATGATCAGAAAATAAGCATTTTATTCTAATGCCCAATATTTGGTAATATTATGCAACATCATTTGAAAATTATTTGCAGTGGCTTGGGTGAAGTTTCCCCTTACATAAGCAAATAACTCTCAAATATTTAGTGGTAGTGGTTTTTAACATGTGTTGACTATTAGCTTTTATTTCTTTTCCATGGTTTTTTTTTTTTTTTTGTCCTTTCAACAAGTAATCTAGTGAAAGTGGTATTGTTTCAACAAATTTAAAAACAAGTGGGAAATAAAAATCTAAAGCCATTTAGAGACTTTACATAATTTTGTGTGTAATTTTGGAATGTGGAGGGCATCAAGGTCAGTCTGAAGAGCAGAGACCAAAACTAGCTGTTACATCTCACAGGTCTAGTGCAAAGGCCAACTTCATGAGGGAGGCAGAGGTACACATAGGTGAGAGGTCCAGAATATTGGAGGCCCAACAGCAAACCATATTGACAAAAAGGAGACAACAAGAGTGAGTTTTATTATATATGACAGGCTAATTGCTCTTCTTTTACAGTCTTTGCTATGTGGAAGGCAAGCATGATGGCGGAAGTCTAGGCTGCCTACTTCGCCTTTTCTGGCATAGGTTGGGGTGAGCCACAGTTTTTTTCTGTGTTGTTTGACTGGAGTAGTGTGTTTATTATCTATATATTTATGTCATGCTAAGCTGCCCCTTTCTTAGTCCTTTTTTAAAGAGAGCAGGTTTTTTTGTTTGTTTGTTTTTGTCTGTGTACCTTGGCTTTTCGAGGTAGCTGCTTTTTTCAGCTCAAAGTTTAGGACTCATGAGCCAAAAGAAAAAACCCAAGAAACTCACTATGATTTGTTCCTTAGGTCTGGAGAGCCCTAGCTGGTCTGCCTTCTTTCCACCTTTCAGAGACTTTTCATGTTTCTTTTATGTATAATATTCAGGACTTTTAGTTGTACTTAGTGGGAGAAATAGGGAAAAGTGTGTCTATTCTATCTTCCTGTAAGTGGAAATCCATTTCTTTATTTTTTAGCATCTCTGAATTACTTTGATTTATGGTTGTCTCTTGTTTACAGCATATATTTGGGCCTTGTTTTGTGAGCCAAATTGGAAATTGTTTTTTATTAAATAAGTGAGTTAAATACATTCACATTTATTGATATGACTGATATATTTGTTTTCAATTGTCATGATATTTTGTAATTATGAATATTTTGTTGTATTTGCTCTGTGTCTTCATCTATGAGATGTATATTCTTTATGTTCTTTTTTGTTCATTTATTATTTGTGTTTAGGAAGATTTGTATTTTTATCCTTGTGATTACCTTTGTATTTATTCCTTTTAAAACTATATTTAGTTCCATGTTTTCTTATCTAACTTTTTACTATCTGGTTTATACTATTTTTTCAGCATTCTTTAATGCTCACCTATTGCCTATATAGCAATGAGCCTTTTCTGTTTCACTATTTCCTTCTTTGTTCTACTCCATTTTTTTAGTTGTTTAATTTCTACTATGTCACAGCATGTAACATTTGTATTTTAGTCTTCCACTTTTATCCCATATTGTTTTAGTCTTATATGTACATTTATATATTTTATTACACTTATTATTGATCCTTTTGATGAAGGTTTCCTCATCATTGCTTGGTTGAAATTCTTTCGCTAGTTAATTCCTCAAGAAGGGCTGCTAAGTGCAGAATCTCCTGTGTTCTTGTATGTTAGAAATGAATTTACTAAGCTTGATATTTAAAGGACAGCTTGGTTGAACATAAAATGCTTTTTTTCACATTTTCTTTTACTGAATATTTTTATAAAGATTGATTCATAGTTGTCTTGTATTTGGTTTTGAAAAATCTGTCAATCTAATTATTTTGACTTTGTAAATTATTTGAATTTTTGCTTGGAGGTCTTGAAGATTTTAAATTTATCTTTAAAATCTAGTTATTTTACTAAGAAAATGCCTTCATCATTTTTGCCAGCTACTCAGTAAACCTTTTCAATGTGTAGATTTAGGTGATTTTTTAAAAATTTCTGCAACTTTTTCTTGGGCTATAGTTTTATATATTATTTCTGTTCCATTGTTTTCTTTTTCTTTTCCAGTGACTCTGATAATATAAATATTATTCCTACTTTACCTGTCTTCTATTTCCACCCTTTTTACTTCTTTATGTCATTTTCATTCTCTTGATCATTTTCCTGCCTTTCTTCAATGCCTTTGTTACATTTTTATTTGACATGATTCTGCCTTAAGCATCTTATATTTTTCATTTCTGAGATAATTTTGTCTTTTCTTCCATTTCTTTCCTGAGTTCAAGCAACTCTTTTTTTTATTTCTCCCTGTTTTTTCCCCATATCTGTTTCCATTTCTGATTCAAGGTGGTTTTATTATCTGCAAATGTTTGTGTATATTTACTCTTCTATCTATATCTTTATTTATATAGAATGTTTTTTTCTGGGTGTCTGTAGCCTTCTGATCATGGTAATCATGTTTTTGAGGCTATCAAACTTCTGTTTTTATATTTTCTACAAAATTTAGCATATGTTATGCTTAGCCTAGACTTTCAATAAATATAACTTTTCTATAGTTTTATATCTATAGATTTAGTAACTCAAATGATTATTTCCTATGAAAATGTTCAATTAGACTCTTGCAAACTATGTTTTCTGTAAAGGAAGACCTTCTTGCAGGGGTAACATCTGAGCTGAGATGTGAGAAGTCCACAAAATTCTCCTGTATCTCCTGATGCTTTCATCTTTTATCTAAATAAATTTATGGAACCCTGACCAGGCCTTCATGTGTGGGGTCATCTTTTGGCATTTCCTGGAGCTCCACTGGTATTGGAAGGTGTTGGGGAAGCTAGTAAAATAGTCTTATTCAGGCTTCAGAGGCAACAGTAGGCCTTTGACTAAACAAAGACCCTGAAAGAGCTACATGCCGAACTGCTAGACTACATGCAGGTCAGCAGAAACGGTGCTAGCAAGTCTTGGGAACTAACAGATAAAGAAGGGAGTAATCATGATGCTTCCTGAGCCTTGGGAATCTGGCCAGTTCCCGGGGATAAGTAAATAACAAGCAATATGTTTTACCTCATTTAAATTTTTATCTGTTTTCTTATAAATCTATTGATCTTAGAGCTTTCATTTTTATTTGTAGGAGCCATTATGAGGAATGAACTCATTGTTATTTTCTATTTAATCTCTTATGTTAGAAGACATTCTCAAAGATAAAGAACAGGATTTTGAACTTTCTTGACTAAGCTGTGAGAGAGAAAAGATTTATGAACAGAGGATGTCTTTCTATTTATTTGGGTGTTAATTTTTTTCAATAATGTTTTGTAGTTTTCAGAGAATATGTTTTGTACTTCTTTTGGTAATTTATTTCTAAGTATTTCATTCTTTTTTATGTTGTACATAGAACTGTTTTCTTAATTTTATTTTTGAATTATTCATTGCTAGTGTACAGAAATACAATTGATTTTTATATATTCATCTTGCACACTTATGATGTAGTTCAGCATGGTTCTCTGTCTTCTGTATTTCATGCAAATTGGCAGCTGGTTTAAAAGTCCTGATCAGACTCAGGTTCCATCTCTTCGGCCATTCTCTAGGTAAGACTGTGTTCTTCCATCAGAAGACACATGCTGTCAGTTTTTGCTCTTTTTTGGTGTAGTAATCATTGATGCTTAGTACCTAGACCTGTTAACCTCAATTGAGTTTGAAAAAAGGTGATATTCTAATTGTATCACTTCTTTTTCATTTATTAGCTGTAATTTTAATAAAAAGCCTTTTACTCTTACCTACTCCTAGTTTGACCAGTAGTACAGTTTATATGGGAAAGTCAGGATAAATTCTTGATTCTTGAAAATATACAGTTTTCAAGATGAAAAACTGCTTCACTGTCATTCTCAGAAGATACCTAGTTTATTGGTTTACTTTTTAAATATAATTATGAACTTACATATTTAAACATTTTTGATGGAATTCAATCCACTGCATTTCTCCTCCATATTAAAACTTAAATTGTTCCATATTTGGTCAGTGGGAGCCCCTTCAAGTTGGCTCCTGCATCCTTTTAACATGACCCTTGTGATATTTGATAGCTTCCTTACTATCTGGTAGGACAAGGTGTTCTTGGCTCAACTAGTATATTTCTTGCACTGGAATCATGTCATTTTTCAAGATGTTCTGGTTTCTTTCACTTTGAATTGTTATTTCAAGATCACAGTCTGGATACTTAAAATGCTTATTGCTCATGGGTTGGTTATTGTCAATCATTTTTAGGCTTTTTTAGTTGACAAAGCTAGAAAATGTTATGTGTGAATGCACACATAGAATCATATTTATATTTTAAAATGAAATACATTGTGGCTTTAACAATGACAGTTCCACTTAGTATGATTTTATAAGTGTTTTTCCCCCCAAGAGTAGAACAGTTTATTTCCCATGATGAATCTCTGCTCTCATCATCCAAGCCTCCTCTGACCTGATGTTTTTATTCATGCTCCTCAAAGTCTCATATTGTTTTTCTCAGGCTCCCAACTAGCTTAACATGAAAGAATGAAAACATGAGGAAAGATATTTTCAGGAAGTTTCCCATCTGTACAAAAGCAAAACCCTTTTCACTTCAATTAGAATTTAAAACATTACAAATTAATATTGCTTGGAGTCCAGATACTTTGTGTGTTTCTTTTACTATTGAATATTTAATTGCTTTATTCAAAGAAGTCAAAATGTATTTCCTATATAGGGCCTCTAATTCAGGAGTGTCTCGAAAAGAGCTATACAGTCTTTGAAAACATGACTTTATAAACGTACAATGATGTAAGATAAAAAGAAACCATTTTTTGAGCAGCATAGATGATTCTCATCTATACGGTACATGATTTTTTGCTTTTTTACGTAAAGTTCTTCTCATGTATTTTGTTTTTCTGATTTCATTTGGTTGTCTGTCTATGTTCTCTCATAGCTCATTGAACTTCTTTTAGACAATTACTTTGAATTCTTTGTCAGGTAGTAAGATTTCCATTTCTTTAGGGCAGTTACTAGGGTTCTATTTTAGTTCCTTTGGTGGTGTCAAGTTTCCCCTGATTCTTTGTGATCCTTGTGGCCTTGTGTTGGTGTCCATGCATTTGAAGAAGAAACACTTCTTCCAGTCTTTGCAGGGAATGCCCTTCACCAGTCAGCCCAGCCAAAGATTCTGGGTGGGCTGGCTGATGGGGTCCACCAGTGTTCGAGGGTCTGCAGCAAAATCCCTTGCTCACTTCAGTCTCCCTTCCTCCATGGGAGACTTGTGGGCCAAGGGGACCTCTCTTAGCATTGTACTCTGATGGGTGATGCACGTAAAGTGAAACTACTCCTACCCTTTTCAATTCATCTTTTTTTATTTCTGTGCTCCACCTTGGTGCTGTTACCTCTCACCTGAATTCCAGAAATCTCATGAAGGTATTTTCTTCTGTGGACAGTTATAAAATTGGTGTTTCTGTATTAGGCTAGAACCTCCTATTCCTCCATCTTCTTGATGTCACTCAGCATTTTTTCTGGTACTTCTTTTGGTGAAAGACACTTTGGCCCAGGCCTGCCTCAAATACATGAGGTATTTAATCTGAATTATTTTTTTGTTTTTGGAGTTGTATGTTTAGTCAGAAGATGATTCGTGAAACGAAGCTATTTGTTTCCATTTGTGCAAGTCCTAATCTGGTAATTAATAACAGATGAGAAAGAAAACCATTCTCCTTTGCATTAAAAATGTTCTAACAGTTTTTAAAAATATTTTAGTCACACTTAAAGATTCCTTATTAAAACAAGTCACATTAAGTGGGCTCCTCTACAGAATAATCACCCTTGCAAAAAAAAAAAAATCTATGGTTAAGCTCCCACTCCCTCATTTTCTTCCCCCAAGGAATGTTAAGATCCTAAAAATTACCATAAACTGGTGATGTGTATACTTTAATTTCTGACACAACTTGGGCTACCTTGAATGAACTACCCAGGCATATTTTTATAGTAAAATATGTACTTGTGGTGTTGTGGGATGGACAGGAATCAAAATGTATAGGTCATACCCAACTGTATCAAATTAATTATATACTCCCTTCCCTCCCCTCTTTTTTTTCTTTAACCCTAACAGTATTATGGGATGATTTAAAGATAAATTATGGCTAGCTAACAAAATACAAAGTGTGCAAATAGCAAGTTTGAAACTTCCACTTCCAAGGTTCTTTTAACCCTTCTTAAATATATTTGCCAATTTCAGTGTATTTCCCCTGTTACGATTTCAAAGGACACACCCTTATGTGATTTAGGTGCATAAAGCTTGTACCAAATGAGTGTTCTTGATCTTTCCCTAAGGATAAAGGCAGAGCATTTTCCTTAACTGTTAGCTTATTAAACAACAGGATGCAATGAGACAGTCACGTTGAACCTCTAGCCTCACCATTTTAAAACAGGATGAATAGTTAAGAAATTTGGCCTACGTAGAACTTATCTTTTTTAGTTCATGGTTTCTTCCTCTGCCAAGTTAACAGAAATACAAGCCTGCTGTGTTCGTTTTGGAAAGAGAAGGTACATTTTACTCAGGAGCTTACATGTGTGATGTCTCTCCTGGACAAGAAAGTATACTGGGCTTCTCCTGTCAAGCCGTTTCTTTCCTGTGTACCAGGTGAGAAGAAATGTTGACTTGTTATTCTTTGCCATTTTGTACAAGCCTATTTACTTGCCATGGAGAGGGGGGAGAAAGCAGTTTGCATCCTGAGATAATCTAAACAATAGCCTTCAACTAAATGTGCATTGCTATATGTCTAAAGAAAAACATGAAGATATTAAAATGGTTAAAGGAAGCTTATAATAAAGAGAAATAATAAAGAGAAAAACAACAAAATAGTTCAAAGGAAAATTGATCTTTGAATCTACTGGCCACTCTTGACAAGTAGCACTACATTTTTCTCTTCTTAGATGGCAAAAGTTTCTTATAATCATCAAAACAGTCTCACTCAAAGGGAACACTCTTGCATTGTTGGTGGGAATGTAAATTGATACAGCCACTATGGAGAATAGTATGGAGGTTCCTTAAAAAACTAAAAATAGAACTACCATACGACCCAGCAATCCCACTACTCGGCATATACCCTGAGAAAACCATAATTCAAAAAGAGTCATGTACCAAAGTGTTCATTGCAGCTCTATTTACAATAGCCAGGACATGGAAGCAACCAAAGTGTCCATTATCGGATGAATGGATAAAGAAGATGTGGCACATATATACAATGGAATATTACTCAGCCATACAAAGAAATGAAATGGAGGTATTTGTAATGAGGTGGATGGAGTTAGAGTCTGTCATACAGAGTGAAGTTAAGTCAGAAAGAGAAAAACAAATACAGTATGCTAACACATATATATGGAATCTAAGGAAAAAAAAAAAAAAAAAAGGACATGAAGAACCTAGTGGCAAGATGGGAATAAAGACACAGACCTACTAAAGAATGGACTTGAGGATATGGGGAGGGGGAGGGGTGAGATGTGACAGGGTGAGAGAGTGTCATGGACATATATACACTACCAAATGTAAAATAGATAGCTAGTGGGAAGCAGGTGCATAGCACAGGGAGATCAGCTCTGTGCTTTGTGACCACCTAGAGGGGTGGGACAGGGAGGGTGGGAGGGAGGGAGATGCAAGAGGGAAGAGATATGGGAACATATGTATATGTATAACTGATTCACTTTGTTTTAAAGCAGAAACTAACACACCATTATAAAGCAATTATACTTCAATAAATATGTTAAAAAAAAAAACAGTCTCACTCAAGAGCCTACTGATTTTTGTGTGTGTACTTTTTTCATGCTTTTGAATATATTTTTAACAAGATTTCACTTCTGAAAAGCTAGATTTCCTCATATATCTTGTTACTCACTGCTGTGTTTATTTTCAGTCGAAATCAAGATTGTAACTGTTTCCTATAAGCATTTATCTTTAAACTCTCATAACATACATTATCTCCTTTTGAGAGCAACAGATTCAGCCCTCAAAACCAGAGTAATAAAACTATCAAGGTGTCTTTTATACCCAGAAGACCAATAGATCAATCAATAATCATACATCAGTAAATTTCTCTTTTACTTTATAAAAGAAGGGATGCTAAAAATAATTGTGTATGTATATAAAATCATACCATAATTTTAATTGGCTCGACACTACTGTGAAACCTGTCTTGTTTGCCAAGCCCAAGATATAAGAAGAGCTGACAAATCAAAAAGAGCACATTTTTCCTACAATAATTATATGCAAAATAAATAGTTTAGTACATTTGTACTTTTTAGGATGAATAGAAACAGTCAAGTCAATGTACAAAGACAGCCATAGTGTGCAAAGACGGCTACAACAACTATCAATAAGTTGATTATAAAGAGTTAGTTTCTAGGCTTAAAATAGCTTGCCAATTGGTGACAATTATAACACACATTTCTGGGGATAAATTAAAAGACCCTGGAGACTTGTCACTGACATCACTGTCATTAATATGTTCTTATTCTCAGGGTAATCATTTACTGAATTGTTAAAAAATTGATTTGTCTGAAACTTCAGTAGCAGATTTCTCCATTCTTATTTTGTTCATTCTTATAATAAAATAACCAGAGTCTTTCAATCCTATAAACAAAAAGTGGTTTCTCCTTTTCATTCACACTTATCTAAAGGTCCCTACTACAAGCTTCAGAGTGTACTGGAAGAAACATCAAAAGAATGATGACTTCAGTAAAGGACTTGACCACACACTCTTAACTACTGATGCTGTAAGGAACAGCCTTCAGCATACAGCTCTCAGGAGCAGATGTCTATCAGACAGGATTTCTAGCATTCTTGGTATAGATGCAGATGACTTTGTGATAGTAGACTCCCCAAAAACTCCAGATCAAATGAGTAATTACTTCAGACTGAATGACTCTAAAGAGAAAATTTAATTGTGCTTAATGTTTTGTTTTATTTTTTACTAAGTATGAGAACACTTTTCTTCTTGATCTATCCATTTTAACAGCCCATCTTATTACAAACTGCAAAAATTCTTTAAATGACATCTATTTAATTGATTTCTTAGAGCTCAGTAAGAGTCCTAAAAATAAAACCCTCAATATACAAAATAAACATAATTGGAAAAATTTAAGAAAGACGATTTTGTTTAAATCAAAGGTACATTATTGGTTCCTGTTGACAGAACTGCTCAGAACAATGGTTAAATATTAGGCAAAATGTCTTTAATATGTCCTGTGGCTTTTTATTATAATTATTTGCATAGTTTCAATAAAAATCTTATTTAGTAAGGCATGATAAGTCTATTGGGGAAAAAAGAATATATTTTTTCATGTGGAAATGATGCCACAATATACTCTTTGGTTTCTGCTCTATGATTTATGGATTCCCAGACTTACAGATAGGAAAGAATGCTACTTTCTTGCAGGACAGGAATCTTGGAGCTCTTAGAGAAAGAGAAATATTTCTACATTTATAGTATTGCAGGCAAAACTTAGTAGGGGTACATTGGTTGTTTTCTGAACCCAAGCCTTGCAATTTATAAGGGCAATAAAAGTACTTCTGAATAAAAGTACTTAACTTATGGCCCTCAGACTTTTACAAAGCCTCCAGAGAGAAATTAAATATCATGCTCTAGTTTCACATGGTTCTAGTTACGTTAATCATATTAACAAGAACATTTTTGTTTATTAATTACAATAAAATAAAATAAAACCAGCCAAATAAACATCAAATTATTGATACTGAATTAGAAATAGCTATACAAACATATGTGGTCAAATCCCTACTTATGTGGGAATGATATTTAACCAGAAACAGGGACTGAGAGAGCAAAATGGACTCCTTGCTCTGTTGCCTTTTTTACTAAGCACCTCACTTAAACAGTGAGAAAAAAAGCAATTTGTATCCTCAGATAAACTTAAAGCAAAAGCATTCTTTTAGAGCACTGGTTTCTGAGTAAGTAAAGCCTTGAGCCCTTTCTCTAAGTTGCTATCTCCCCTACTTTTGAAATACTGATGACTGGAGATATACGATGACCTTTGACTCTCGCAGATATGAAAATCAAGTAAGCAAACTGCTATCTCCCCACCTTGAACAGACTACCTATAACTATGGTAATATTTATGTTTGTTTTTTTGGTTTTGACTCTAAGTACTTTGTGTGTTTGGCTTTTTTTTGGATAGCTAGTTATTCTGAAGTCATTTTTGCAAAACATTGCAAGTGAAAAAAAATTACTTCTTTAAATGCTTGTGTCCCTCTGAGTTTTCCTTTCCCAGAGACGATGTGGTGAGTAGCACAGTATCACCTGCAGGTGGAGCAGGAACCAAAAAAAGTTCTATCCACCCCTGTTCCAATGATGATAAATATTCACCTTATGATCTTGCTGGGAAAACATTTTTTTTAGGACAGTTTTCAATTTTCCGGGACGTGTTTCCAAAATAGTTTGATTTTCGGTTGTATAGAAAAAGAGCCAGTAAGAAGAATGAGATATTGCCAGAGTCTTCATCCCTTATGTACGCCAAAATCTTTGAAAGTAGCATTAGTATGCTCTGGATTCAAAAGGAAAACTAAAACCATCTTTTTATGGGAAGAAAGGATAATTTGGGGGACTACACTCCCTCTCAGTGGTTCATTTAATATTTACTTCAATTACAAAATGTTTTATAAAATAAAAAACCTAAAATTTACAGTAACAGATTTTTCAATATTTTTACTTCAGTGAGCTCCTGAGAGTAATGGTAATGTAAATTATCTTGCGTTACATGTGTATATATCCTCACTGATTGAACACACAGAAGCTATGATATCTTATAAAAAGAGTTTCATAGTCTCCTTTCCCTGAGGCAGGAATGAAGGAGGCTACATGCCAAAGAGGCATTGATTTACTATGAAGGAGATGGTCAAGCCAGGCTGAGTCGAGGGCATGGTTAGCTTGGAAAATCTCACCTCTCTGAACATTCATTGTTCTGAATCCAGGCATTACTAAGTTGGTTTTTGATATATATTTTGGTATCCTGACAATAAATCCTATAAACTAGAGAGCTAAAAGTTCACTTTGAGAGCCCTGCCTGTTAAGTTGGCTTAATTCAACTTTGAGAGTATGTGTGTATTTCTAGAAGCCAGGAACTTCTAGAAAGACAGAGACAAATAAAATTTGGTTTCAGTCATCAAGGAATTTATCGTTCATTATAACAAAGGGAATATTTTACTTTTGTCCCCTTAACATTACCTAGCATTTGTTGATGGACTGAATAATCCAAACTATCAACTATTTCTCCTTTTTTTTTTTTGATAACTTTATTTTATTTATTTATTTATTGGCTGCATTGGGTCTTCATTGCTGCGCGCAGGTTTTCTCTAGTTGCGGCGAGCAGGGGCTACTCTTCATTGCGGTGAGCGTGCTTCTCACTGTGGTGGCTTCCATTGTTGCGGAGCACCGGCTCTAGGTGCACGGGCTTCAGTAGTTGTGGCACGCGGGCTCAGTAGTTGTGATGCACGGGCTCAGCTGCTCTGCGGCATGTGGGACGTTCCTGGACCAGGGCTCGAACCCGTGTCCCCTGCATTAGCAGGAGGATTCTTAACCACTGCGCCACCAGGGAAGTCCAACTATTTCTCCTTTTTACAGTGCAATTTTATAATTTGCTGAAAGATATTATGCCAAAAATAGTGATAAAGTGGAAAAAACAGGCTTCAAAAATCTACGGGGTTGCTCCTATTTGGGTGAGGACCCACGGTGTGATGTCTGATCGAGGTTTTGGAGAAATGTCTTATATTGATTCATGATCTTAGAGGCATAATTTATTCAAGACTGACAATGTTTAGAAGTTCCAAAATAGACTTAAGTGAACTGGAAGCGAGCAACATGTTGAAAGGATAATCTTACTCAAGTCTTTACAATTTCACTCTCATAAAAGTTCTAGAATTTGAAGAAACAAGGTGTTGTGAGAAAGGACTAGGAAAAAGGAAACGCATTGAGTAATTATTTACCAGGGACACTTTTTGGCATCGAGAATCCATAGATCAGAAATAGATAAGTATTGGCAAAAGGCAGCCAGCGACCAGTTATTTCTGCCTCTGTCATCTAACACAGAACAAGGAATACCACATGGTGATGAGGAAAGGAAAAATCAGAGACGGAGAATCCTAATTTGACTGAGCATCTACCCAAAAGAAAATGAATTTTAAACTGTAAATAACTGAGTTTACCTTGAATTAACAAAAGTAAAATTTCCCCGTATGGGCAATTATGCAAGAATAAGAGCTAAGTGAAGTTTTATTATAGCAAGCAGAGTTACATTTTTTAATATTTGAGCCTTGTGACAATAAATTTACTTCTGCCATGAAATATCTGGATTTTTGGAAGAGGAATTTAGCATCAGTAAGAACAAAGAGCTAGATGACATCATACAGAAAGTTCAAAGCAGAAGACAACTGAACAGGAAGCAGAATCTTGGGGCTCCAAATGAAGGGAATTAGGATGTGCCACCCCAAAATAAGACACTTTGGCATAAGGATTATTTTGAGCTGAAGGTAATTGAGAAACAGCAGATGCAGGAAGGGCTCTCTGCCCTCCCCCATCTGCCACAATCAGGGCAAACATGTCCCATGAGAAAGGTGCCCTCCCTGCACCAGGAAGAGGAGAGCATTCTTAGCATTGGAGATGAGTCTACACGGAGATGAGTTTGCATAAACAACCTTACTAAAATAAACCTTACCCTCCATTATTTCCCCTCCAATATCATGTCTAGTCATTTCCCCAAATTTATCAGCCCTAGAAGCTTAATTATTTGGGAACATAGTACAATGACTAAAAAGCCTAAATTGTTATATCAGTGTGACGCTATGTATGTGATTGACTGAAACTCAGGAGAAATTTACTGGGCTTTGCAAGGAAACCACTTAATTACAAATTCAGCTTATTGGTCTCCAGAGTTAAGCTACTCTGTAGGCTTGGATTGGGTAAGACTTCATAAGGAATTGCCAAATACTTGACAGTTGATAATTTGAAAGTACAAGCATTAAAGACATCACAGCTTGTAAAATTTATGTATGACCAAGAAAAAATTGTGTTCATTGCTAATCAGGAATCTGATTTAACTATTTACCAATTGGTATATTCCCAAATAATTTTACCTGGATGTGAAACACAAAGACACCCATGGCCATCATCAAATATGAAAATCTCATTATGAGGTACCCACTGAAAGGTACAGATTGAACTTCCAATGTTTAATGTATATGAAAAACTCACCCTCTAGGTCACTTTTTTTTTCCTGCACTGGGTCTAAATCCATAATTATACTCTTATAATAGTCAACTACATATGCATTAATGACAGGCATTTACTTTAGTTTATCCAGATATACTGGAGCTAGAGGCAACTTGCATCCCAAAGTTAATAGAATGAGGTTGACTTCAAGTTCCTATCTGTAAACGCCGGATGTGTCTATTAATTCAGTGATGTTCTTTTTTACATCATCTTTCCAATCAAACCAGTTAACAAAACATTTTCGTGTCAAATTTAGGGCTTGAGTATCTGGGTGCATATTAGTTATTTTTACTTTGATATTATAAAAAAAATTACTAAGAAAGATTATTCTACTTTTACTCTATCAATAATCAGATTGTTGAATTTATAAGTCCAGACCTTGTTTACACTGGGAATACAATTTAGAACTGATTGAGATTATAGGCATCATTACTGGGAATACCAAAGAAAAAGTAATGTAACAAATAGCGTGTTTGTTTTCTAGGAAATGTGATTTTAAAGTATCTGAAATAACCCTGTTGTGAATAGGTCAGCAAGGTAGTCTATGAGAATAGTAATAAGTTTGCTAGAACACCTCCCTTCAGTTGAGTTCAGTACCAATATCAGTCTAAAAAATTTAAGTTTGAAGTTATTTATGGGAATGCTTCCCATGGGAAGCACAGATACAACTGAGTTTTTCTCTTACTTTGATAGCCACGGTGATCAGCATCAACCTGAGTGGGTCCTTCTCAGGGCAGTGACAGCCCATCTTTCCTCTGGAATACCTTCATGCAGGTGAGCTATCCTGGTGAATACGGGTGGCAGACTTTTTCCAGTGGGTCCTTCCAGGTCCTTATGACTTTATGTCTCAGGGTTTCTAGGAGAGAAGCTCTTTTAAGTTTTGGACAATGATTATGACAGGATTCAGTTAAATCAGGCACAGGATATAGTCTCAGACCCAAATTCACAGGCATGACAATTATAAGTTCAGAGGGAGAGATTCTGTTCTTGCCTGTAGGGGTCCCTCTAATTTTTAACAAAGCTAGAAGTAAAGCTCTAGGCCTTTTTAACATAGGAGGTTGCAAAATCTTTCCCAATGAGTTTTTTTTAAGAGTTTTATTCATTCATCCTACTTGTGCAGAGGAGTGAGGCTTATAGGAATCTGCAAACGTTTGTATAATTCCCAGACAACAGTAGAAATAAATGACTTCTATATCTAATATGCTCTGATGTGCCCAAAGTAGGAATTATGTGTATTAAGAAAGGCTTCCCTGGTGGCGCAGTGGTTGAGAGTCTGCCTGCCAATGCAGGGGACCCGGGTTCGAGCCTTGGTCTGGGAAGATCCCACATGCCGTGGAGCAACTAGGCCCGTGAGCCACAACTACTGAGCCTGCGCGTCTGGAGCCTGTGCTCCGCAACAAGAGAGGCCGCGATAGTGAGAGGTCCGCGCACCGCGATGAAGAGTGGCCCCCGCTTGCCGCAACTAGGGAAAGCCCTCGCACAGAAACGAAGACCCAACACAGCCATAAATAAATAAATAAAATTTTTTTAAAAAATAAAGCAAATAATTTAAAAAAGAAGAAAGGCTTTACTGCTGCCTGGGCCATTCAAACATCATATCCACCATAACTAGACAGAATCTTTTTCCTTTTGCATGCCTTAATTCTATGAAATTCAACTGACACCAGGTTCCTGGAAAGTTGATTAAGAAAAACTCCCTGCATTTATTTTGGAAGCGTCCTCAAAGAATTCTACTGAGGAGTAGCACAGCTCTTTAATATTTTAAATAATTTCATCTTTTTATTCGGAGTAGTATTAAGTCTAGCTCCTTTAAAATCCTTCTTTTAGAACATTTCTTGGCATCCCAATAATTCTATTTGCCAGCTTTTTCTGCCTGTTAGTACTGAGTGTACACTGTTACTCAATATACTAAATCTACCTTCAGGTATTCAACTTAACCACAACAAAAACAAAGCAAGTCTTACATATATGTGTAAGAACTTATTAGATATGAAGAATTTTATAAGACTTTCCTAGTTTCCTCAAATTACAGCTCACTAAAATTAATAAAAAGTGAGGAAACTGTGAATTCGTAACGTTCTTAAATGTTAAAACAAAAACAAACCCCCCAAAATTTTAAACTAAAATAAAATCCCTCTTTTATTCAGATGACTTTGTTGACACAGCAGTATTAGCCAAACTAATAGGGACTATGATATAGGAATTACTTTGTTAGGTAATTCCCAGAGTCCAGTCACATTTCTTTGGGCCTCTTTTATAGTCCATTTGTCCATTTTATTTAGTGAAGCATATTTTTGAAAATGAACAAAAGTTTCTTATAGCATTAAAAGTGGGACTTCTAAATTCGGAGATGGCCATAGGTTAATAGTCGCTTTTGAAACTCTTGTCAGCACATTTATTGCCTTTAGAAAGTTTGCCCTTCTGCCCTGTGAGTCCTACAGTAAATCACTGACAGCTGAATAGGCAGCTGTAAAGCCTCTGATAAAGCAGCTATCAGTTTCCTATGGGATATCTAAGTTCCCATTGATACAAAAAATTCTCTCTTCAAAACACTTACCGCGGGGGCTTCCCTGGTGGCGCAGTGGTTGAGAATCTGCCTGCCAATGCAGGGGACACGGGTTCGAGCCCTGGTCTGGGAAGATCCCACATGCCGCGGAGCAACTGGGCCCGTGAGCCACAACTACTGAGCCTGCGCGTCTGGAGCCTGTGCTCCGCAACAAGAGAGGCCGCGATAGTGAGAGGCCCGCGCACCGCGATGAAGAGTGGCCCCCGCTTGCCGCAACTGGAGAAAGCCCTCGCACAGAAACGAAGACCCAACACAGCCACAAATTAATTAATTAATTAATTAAAAAAAAAAAAAGAATTCTGGACTTTATAAAAAAAAAAAAAAAACAACTTACCGCGAACCTCGGAGCAAGATGGCGGCGGGGGCGTCCGTGACGCGCGGGCGGCGGCGACCACGTTGCCCAGGAGGGACCCGGGCGGCTCCGGGCTGGCGCCCCGCCGCGGGACGCACCAGGCTACGCTCTACCGGCTTCCTCCCGGCCTTCTACTGCTCCTGTGGGGCTGGGACACCCGGAGGCCCTTTACAAAAAAAAACTTCCCCTGTTTCATGGCAAACACCAAACATATATTTATTAATAGTATACATATTCATTGTAAATGCAGGACCAAGAATTACAGCTCTCCTAAGTGCTATTAACTTAGCTGCTTGTGACGACTTAATTACAGACCGAAAAAAACAAAACAAAATCCCCCCCCCCAAAAAAAACCCCTCCAAACTTCCAAGTTTAATAAGAAATCACCATAGCATAGCATCAAAGCCAATTTCAGTTGTTCAAAGCCTCTTCATACCAAACCAGAGGACGAATTATCATGGAGAATTATCACGCGCGTTTTTCGTCAGATGTTTTGTCTACTCTGCAAATGTTGGAGTCTGCTGTGTACAATTCTGTACTAGTCCCACGAGTTGCTTTTTTTTTTTTTTTGGTGGTGGTAAGCTGTTATTACTGACTCCTAGATTGTAATACTCTGTGACTTATAGCTGACAACAGATGCGTCAAACATTCAGCAAGATTGCAGTTTGTCTGGGAGGCCTTATGCCCCTGTGAAGGAAAGCCAAATTATCAATCTTGCATTGCTCTCTAGCTGTTGACACTACCAGCAAATCATCTACATATTGAGTAATTACAGATCCCTCTGGGGGTGGGGCAAATCTCTTGCTCACTTTTTGTTTTGCAAATAATTTTAAAAAAATAGAGTCCCAAAAGCCTTTAGGAATCCTTTGCCGTAAATACTGGATACTGGATTCCTTTATAAGCAAAAGCAATAATAATTTAGATTTATCCGCGAGAGGGACAGAAAGTGAGAAATGCAGAACATAGATCAACTATTCAATACAGAGAAAAACCTTGCAAACAATGGTATTGAAGTCAGAACAGTTGCAGGGTTAGGAACCACACTGATAATGGAACAACGAATTTATTTGTTATTTGTCCGAAACAAATAACAAATTTGTTATTTGTCCGAAATTTTGTACAAAGCCATATAGTCATTGACCATCCATATAAAATTAACGTTCCTTCTTTATTGGAGGCATGGGAGTATTACAGAATGAGCATTCTTTTTAAACTACCCCTTATTTTTCTGATTCTCTTAGATCTGGTTCTAGGGCCAAAAGGGATGCATCAACCTGTTTCAGGGTGCTTTTCCCACATGGTGTCACACTGCTACTCTCTGCAGTATCCCTTTTCTTTCAGACGACACACAGTAAACAAATCAGGTGGCTTTTTCCCCAAGAAATCCACAGACATTCTGTCAGAGTACAGAATATGCTGGCTTTTAAGTTGCACAGCAGATCTCTTCCCAGGGGATACAGGAAGTAAGAAAATTTGCACTTCAATCAGAGGACCGATTTGTATGGGAACCTCGGAGGAAAAGGAACATGGTGGATCCAATATACCAATATCTTATATTGATCTATCACCAAATGGAAATGAGAAATTCTCAAGGAAATCGCAGAATAAGTAGCACCAGCATGACCGTTTCACCAGTTTCTGTCTCTGAGATCCCTGAATTTGTCAATTTTAAGCCATTTGTCAATTATTTCCTAGCCTCTGGCCTTTCTTGCTTCCCTTGTTCATGAAATTCTTGCATCCTCCAAAGTAACTTTTTACAGTCCTTCTTCCAACATCCCATTTTCTTGCAATAATTACATATTATCTCTTTGCTTTCATTCCCTTCATAGGTTGTCCAGAGTAGGGATTATTTCTTTTAGTAAAGAGTTCTGAGCAGCTGACATAGCAGTTTTTAATTTATTCCTTTCTTCTTTATCCTTCTCTAGGTTGTCCCCAAGCTAAGTAGTCACTGTTAAGATTTAAGCAGTAGTCTGTACTGTTCATCCTCCCACCTTTTCCCTAATTCGATAATTTGGATAATCAGTAAAAAAGGCAAGACAAAAGTGGTTAGGGCCAGAAGATGATTTTGATCCATCCTTGCATCCATGCCAATAATTTTTGAGAAAACCTCAATAAAGCACTGATGGAAGTCAATGGGGGAATGTACCCATCTTCTGGATACACCACTGCAACTTCTCTGAGCTCACCTGTAGCAGAAAGCCTTCAAAGGTCACTCATTAGCGACCCCTCCTCTGGGTCTCTAAAGTCCTTAGGTCTTCCAGAGCAGTGTGGGTGGGTGGGGGCAGTAGATAGCTGGCTTCCCTTGGCCACCGTACTTTGATGTGGTGATCTTCTGGATGAGCTTGTGCCATCAAAGGAACAAAGTCAGCTGGTGGCAGAATTCCATGCTTTGGCCAGTGCACGTCTCCATCTGTGAGGTTGTAAACTGGACACAAGCTGCGGAGTACGTCTGCAAACATCTAGGGCACTGGGAAAAGAGGTCTTTAAATAAGTAGTATCAGCTGGCGACAAAGTCATGGGAACTACCTGGGTAGCTTCCAATGCTGGTGATCCAAATAGGAAGGTTTGGTTTTCCTATTAAGATAAGAAACATGTAAATTAGATGGCACTTTTGTTTCCTTCCTGTGTTGACATTCATCAGCTTAACACCTTGTTCATTTGCCTTTTGCAAGTGTCTGTGATATGCAGCTGATCTCAGAGAGACAGCAGTGAGTGGTCCTGAAGAGATCTTATTTCCCTGCCCAGGAATTGAACCTGGGGAGCCTGGATGAAAACCAGGAATCCTAACCGCTGGTCCACTAGGGGCTAGAGGCTAGAGGCAAAGCGGCCCTGGCTCTTTTCCCCGTTTAAAAGCAAGAATGTTTCAAGGAGTCAAAAACTGTAAAAACAGGTGCAAAGTTTATTATTAGAGACACAGCGTAACATGTGGGAGACCACACAGAGAAACAGTTTGTTTATTTAAGACAGAGTAAGGCAGAAGTACGCACCCAGAGAGAAAGGGTGTGGGCGTCCTGTCTAATGAGGAGGAGCGCAGTTAGTCAGAAGCGAGGCAGAAATACACACCCGGAGAGGAGTGCAGGCATCCTAAATGAGGAGCACAGTAAAGAGGTGATTTAAATTACTTATATAGGACAGTCCTTCCCCGTCTCTGTTTACCTTTGGCCAATTATATTCTTTCTTTTTTCACAACTGACTGGTCCTAGGACCCTCCCCAACACGTGTACGCAACTCTTTGCTAAGATGGATCCCACTGCAGAGGCCTGTGGGTGCATGTCCACACATATTATGGGGTGGTGCCCCCTCCCTTTTTGACCCCCAAAGGAGCCTTCCTGCGCATGTGCAGACAGGGAAGTTTTCCTTGACCTCAAGAGTGGGCACCTTATCTTTTTATTTTTTTTTAACATCTTTATTGGAGTATAATTGCTTTACAATGGTGTGTTAGTTGCTGCTGTATAACAAAGTGAATCAGCTATATGTATACATATATCCCCATATCCCCTCCCTCTTGCGTCTCCCTCCCACCCTCCCTATCCCAGCCCTCTAGGTGGTCACGAAGCACCAAGCTGATATCCCTGTGCTATGCGGCTGCTTCCCACTAGCTATCTATTTTACATTTGGTAGTATATATAAGTCCATGCCACTCTCTCACTTCTTCCCAGCTTACCCTTCCCCCTCCCTATGTCCCCAAGTCCATTCTCTACGTCTGCTCCTGTCCTGCCCCTAGGTTCTTCAGAGCCATTTTTCTTTTCTTAGATTCCATATATATGTGTTAGCATACGGTATTTATTTTTCTCTTTCTGACTTACTTCACTCTGTATGACAGACTCTAGGTCCATCCACCTCACTATAAATAACTCAGTTTCGTTTCTTTTTATGGCTGAGTAATATTCCATTGTATATATGTGCTACATCTTCTTTATCCAGTCCTCTGTCGATGGACACTTAGGTTGCTTCCATGTCCTAGCTATTGTAAATAGAGCTGCAATGAACATTCTGGTACATGACTCTTTTTGAATTATGGTTTTCTCAGAGTATATGCCCAGTAGTGGGATTGCTGGGTCGTATGGTAGTTCTTTTTTTAGTTTTTTAAGGAACCTCCATACTGTTCTCCATAGTGGCTATATCCGTTTACATTCCCACCAACAGTGCAAGAGGGTTCCCTTTTCTCCACACCCTCTCCAGCATTTATTGTTTGTAGATTTTTTGATGATGGCCATTCTGACTGGTGTGAGGTGATACCTCATTGTAGTTTTGATTTGCATTTCTCTAATGATTCGTGATGTTGAGCATCCTTTCATGTGTTTGTTGGCAATCTGTATATTTTCTTTGGAGAAATGTCTATTTATGTCTTCTCCCCATTTTTGGATTGGGTTGTTTGATTTTTTTGATATTGAGCTGCAAGAGCTGCTTGTAAATTTTGGAGATTAATCCTTTGTCAGTTGCTTCATTTGCAAATATTTTCTCCCATTCTGAGGGTTGTCTTTTCGTCTTGTTTATGGTTTCCTTTGCTGTGCAAAAACTTTTAAGTTTCATTAGGTCCCATTTGTTACTTCCATTTCTCTAGGAGGTGGGTTAAAAAGGATCTTGCTGTGATTTATGTCATAGAGTGTTCTGCCTATGTTTTCCTCTAAGAGTTTTATAGTGTCTGGCCTTACATTTAGGTCTTTAATCCATTTTGAGTTTATTTTTGTATATGGTGTTAGGGAGTGTTCTAATTTCATTCTTTTACATGTAGCTGTCCAGTTTTCCCAGCACCACTTATTGAAGAGGCTGTCTTTTATCCATTGTATATTCTCGCCTCCTTTATCAAAAATAAGGTGACCATACGTGCGTGGGTTTATCTCTGGGCTTTCTATCCTGTTCCATTGATCTATATTTCTGTTTTTGTGCCAGTACCATACTGTCTTGATTACTGTGCTTTGTAGCATAGTCTGAAGTCAGGGAGCCTGATTCCTCCAGCTCCATTTTTCTTTCTCAAGATTGCTTTGGCTCTTTGGGGTCTTTTGTGTTTCCATACAAATTGTGAAATTTTTTGTTCTAGTTCTGTGAAAAATGCCAGTGGTAGTTTGATAGGGATTGCATTGAATCCGTAGATTGCTTTGGGTAGTGTAGTCATTTTCACAATGTTGATTCTTCCAATCCAAGAACATGGTATATCTCTCCATCTGTTTGTATCATCTTTAATTTCTTTCATCAGTGTCTTATAGATTTCTGTATAGAAGTCTTTTGTCTCCTTAGGTAGGTTTATTCCTAGGTATTTTATTCTTTTTGTGTCAATGGTAAATGGGAGTGTTTCCTTAATTTCTCTTTCAGATTTTTCATCATTAGTGTATAGGAATGCAAGAGATTTCTGTGCATTAATTTTGTATCCTGCAACTTTACCAAATTCATTGATTAGCTCTAGTAGTTTTCTGGTGGCATTTTTAGGATTCTCTATGTATAGTATCATGTCATCTGCAAACAGTGACAGTTTTACTTCTTCTTTTCCAATTTGTATTACTTTTATTTCTTTTTCTTCTCTGATTGCCATGGTTAGGACTTCCAAAACTATGTTGGATAATAGTGGTGAGAGTGGACATCCTTGTCTTGTTCCTGATCTTAGAGGAAATGCTGAGGTGACCCAGCACTGGAGCCTATGGGCTCTTTGGTGGGGTTAATGGAGGACTCCGGGGGAGCTCACACCAAGGAGTACTTCCCAGAACTTCTGTTGCCAGTGTCCTTGTCCCCACAGTGAGCCACATCTGCCCCCCATCTCTGCAGGAGACCCTCCAACACTAGCAGGTAGGTCTGTTTCTGTCTCCTATGGGGTCACTGCTCCTTCCCCCTGGGTCCTGATGTGCACACTACTTTGTGTGTGCCCTCCAAGAGTGGAGTCTCTCTTTCCCCCAGTCCTGTCAAAGTCTTGCAACCAAATCCTGCTAGCCTTCAAAGTCTGATTCTCTGGGAATTCCTCCTCCCGTTGCTGGACCCCCAGTTTGGGAAGCCTGCCATGGGGCTCAGAACCTTCACTCCAGTGGGTGGACTTCTGTGGTATAAGTGTTCTCCAGTCTGTGAGTCACCCACTCAGCAGTTATGGGATTTGATTTTATGTGATTGCGCCCCTCCTACTGTCTCATTGTGGCTTCTCCTTTGTCTTTGGATGTGGGGTATCTTTTTTGGTTAGTTCTAGTGTCTTCCTTTCAATGATTGTTCAGCAGTTAGTTGTGATTCTGGTGCTCTTGCAAGAGGGAGTGAGATCACGTCCTTCTACTACGCCATCTTGAACCAATCTCTCAACAAAGAGTATCTCACCGCTTGTTTGTTTATTTTGTTTTTTGGATTCAACATAGGATTGGAATCATATGGTATTTGTCTTTCTCTATCTGAGTCATCTCACTTAACATAATACCTTCCAGATCCATCCATGTTGTCACAAATGGCAGAATCTCATTCTTTTTTTATGGCTTTTTTTTTATGGCTGAGTGGTATATGTGTATATTTACCTCATCTTCTTTATCCATTCATCCACTGATGTACACTTAGATTGTTTCCATATCTTGGCTATTCTAAATAATTCCTCAGTGAAGATAAGGGTGCATATATCTTTTTGAATTAATGTTTTTGTATTTTTCAGATAAATACTCAGAAATAGAATAGCTGGGTCCTGTGGTAGTTTTATTCTTAATTTTTTGAGGACTCTCCGTCTTCCACATATTTTATTCATAACCCTATGCCTCAGACTTTGAGCATCATTGGATCTGCTTGGTAATAAGGCCTGAAGGGCCTTATTTTTTCAGTCAATTTACATATCTTCCAGGCTCAGACACTGTAATCATCATTCTAGGTCACCAGGATTTTATTCTGGTTGTGAATCTGGAAGCAAAACAAGGTGATGGGAGTGAATCTTGGAAGAAAACTGACTCAAGTGAGGTTATTACATGATCTTCAAGAATTGGAAGATAAATTCTTCAGCCAGAGGATGAAGGAGAAGGATGATTGCTGCAGGCAAGGCAGGTTTTGTGGACCTTTGACGTTTAAGCATTATTTAAGGAATCAGAGAATCCACACCAATGTTATCAACACAATTCTCTGATCTCACTCTTCTTTCTCAAGTTCTTAGTTGCACATAAGAGGCCTGGAAGGACAGTGAATTTAACTGGCAAAGTTTGGGTTTAATTTTAAATACATTGGGCCTACATCTGTAAGAGATGCTGTTCTGTCAGGGCAGACAGAATTTCTGAATTTCTGATGGTGCCATGAGCTGGATATCTAATGGCTTAAACTTATAGTTTTTTCTTTCTTTAAATTTTCCATTGCAATCCTTACTTAAACTCCTTATTTTCACCAAAATATTTCATTGTCACTGTGATTTAATCTCCCAAATAGGCATTTCTGTATCCATCATAGTTCTGTAAGAAAAATAGCAGTTTTTCTGCTATGTATCTATCTATGTATTTATGTATCTATGTATCTCTATAGAAATAGATAAAGGATAGAAAATTAGGTGTACAGCACCTTTCATATGGTTTGGGAATGAAAGGAAGCAGTAGCCTCAGTTGGCTGCTGCACTGAAGTGCTATTGTGTCTGTGAATCTAAGATATTTCTCCCTGGAGATACCATATCATTAGTTCCTGCTTTTTCATCTGGTCTGACAACATCTGTTTTTTATTGGAGACTTGGTCTATTCACATTCAGTGGAGTTACTGATATTATTGGAATTTTGCTATTTGATATCATTGCCATTTTGCTATTTGTTTTCTATACGGCTTGAGTAATTTTTTCTTCAATTACTTTTGAATGCCTTATTTTTATGAATCTTTATGTACCGGTTAAATCCTTTACTGATGATTTAAATACGCTTGTGTTCTTTTCGTGGTGGTTGCTCTATGAATATGTACCCTTATTGTATCACAACATACTCTGTTTAATACTGACTAAATTACAGTAAAATATGGCAACTTTACTGCCTTTGCTGCAATATAGCTCAATTTTTTTCTCTTCTTTCTAGCTGTCAGTGTTATATATTTTATATCTGTATATGTAATAAACAGAAGCTAGAAGAGAAAATATATAAGTATGCACACACAAATAAGTTGAAAGTAAAAGGATGGAAAAAGATAAACCATGAAACTATAACCATAAACATACTGAGTGGATCTAATAATATCAGACAAAATGGACTTTAAAACAAACATTGTTAAAGACATAGATATCCACGCAGAGTCTTTTATACTTACCAATATGTTTACAATTTCCAGCACTCTTCATTCCTTCTTGTGGATTTATGTGATCATGTTGTATCATTTCCATTCAGCCTGAGGGATTTCCTTTAGTATTATTTGAAGGGCAAGGTTTTGCAAGCAACAAAGTCTGTCAGTTTCCATTTATCTAGTGATGACTTTATTGATACTTTGACTTAACATTGAAGGATAGTTTTTCTGGATATAGAATCCTTGCCTGACAGTATATTTCCCCACCCCTCGCGCCCAGCACTTTGTATGTCATTCTACTGCCCTCTGGACTCCATTGTTTTTGTTTTTTTGGCCATGCCACGCAGCTTGCAAGATCTTAGTTCCCCGACCAGGGATCGAACTCATGCCTAACCACGTGCCTAACTCGTGCCTAACCACTGGACTTCCAGGGAATTCCCTAGGCTCCATTGTTTTTGATGAAAAGTCAGCACTGTCCTTGAGAATAGGTTTTGTTTTAGTCTCATGTGTAATTAGGTGACTAATTGCTTTCTTCTTTTGAGGGAGTCCTAAATTACATAAACTACTATGAATTTTAAATATATTTTATCACTTCCTCCTCAAAAAAATCCTATGATGTAAAAACTTTTATAGTGATCCCAGTACACAGATGAAGAAACAAGGTAGAGAAATACTATTTAACTTACACAAAGTCAATTAACCTTAAAGACAGGACTTAAACCTTATCTTACATCTCTGGAAGCCTTATTCTTATTCACTCTGATAATTCATGACTGACTAGAAATCCAGTGGTAGCCTTTGTGTCCTTGAGCTGTCATATTTTAATTTTATTAAAACACGTTGGCACTCTGCATTGGTTTCCATGTACATCATTATATCACCTTTTCTCTCTTAGTACTGAAAAGACCCTAACACGCTTTCTCTATCCTCTATTACACATAATTTCATTAGAACCACAGATTTATAACTAGAGTTATAACCATAACTAATCACCATGGAAACTGAGAGTATTATCACATATAAGGCCTTTAGCTTAAAATGAAACTAACATAGAGCTCTTACTTGGCTGGCATGACAACAGAATCCAGCAAGTCTAACAGACATCTGTTTTCATAGATTATAATTATTCAAAACTGAAAAGAAAAGAAAATTAGGATACTAGTTAAAATTGACAAATAAATTGATGGTTATTTTCTTGAGCAGAAACCCTGCAATAATGTTTTTATATTTCCACAGAATGGAAAATTTACAGTAATAAACCCTACAGTTATGTTTTTATATTCCCTTAACTAAAACCTTGCTCTTCACTGAAATGCCCTGGAGAAAAAAAAATCTGACATTTAGATTCATCGTAGCTATAGACCAAGGGGCAGCAAAATCTGTCTCCAACCAATTGCTTCTGACTTACTTGGGGACCCATGGTTATCTGGAGAATTTGCACCTCACGTTACATCAGCAGATTTTGTGAGTAAATTTTGCAAGCAACATTATGACGTTCACGTTTTTTGGCTTCTCCTTTTGTTCTGCTTTAAAAGAATTGATTAAAGGGAAGGGTGGGTGGGAGGGGTAGATTGGGAGTTTGGTGTTGACATGTACACACTGCTATATTTAAAATAGGTAACCAACAAGGACCTACTGTATATCACAGGGAGCTCTGCTCAATATTCTGTAATAACCTAAATGGGACAAGAATTTGAAAAAGAATAGATACATGTATATGTATAACTGAATCACTTTGCTGTACACCTGAAACTAACACAATTGTTTAATCAACTGTACTCCAAAACAAAATAAAAATTTAAAAAACGGAATGTGTGGAAAAAAGACTGATATAATTTTGACAAATGGGTATACAAATGCTTGTATTATCAGGGTCCAGATAGGAAATTGAAATGATGCTAAGTATACCAAACAGAAAGAATCTGATTTGGATAGTTGATTATACAGGCATCAGAAGTTTCAAAAAACAAAAACAACGCATCCCAGAGATTTGTAACTACGTGAAGCAACTAGCACTCCTAGGACCAGGTGAACAAAAGGGCAAAGGTAGTGACAGAGGAGCATAGAAACTACATCATGAGGAGAAAATCACTGTATCTTCTAACCTTTTAGCATATTATGTTTATATACCTCTCCCAGATAATTTTGAGGAGCCATGGAGAATAATATGGTTGAACACAGGTGAAAACTATAGCACATGTGGTAAGTTTAGAATTTTATGAATTCAGATGTGTGTATGCAACCATTTGATCTGGAGAAGTTAAGTTCCAGGATTCGGCTCTTTTGTTTGTTTGATTGATTGATTGATTCACTTTTTAAAAATAAGTGCTGCATCTTTTGTCTATATAATGTTTAGAAATGTTTCCTTGTTTGTTTGCTTTCTAGTTTATATATCAGAATCATGTTTTTAAAAATCAAGAAAAACAAGCAAGGAGGCATTGGAGCAGGTTTTACTAAAAAATGCTTTGTTTAGGTAGCATGAATGTCAAGAGAGTGGCAGTTGTTTGAAATTCTTATCTTAGATGTTGTCTGGTATTTAACTTCATCAACAAATCAGAGATCATCTGACGCTGAGTTAGTTGTAGAGTGTTATGCCATCATTTGGGGATCCAGAGTACAGACCAAGGACATGTAAGGAAGGTCTCAAGGAAATGCTCTATAAGCAGGCTGGTTGGCATGTGCCCAGGGTTAACCATGAGAGATATGATATTCGGAAGTGGAAGGAGAGGAGGACCCTAGGATATCATGGCAACTGACTGACTGCCTTCCAAAGCAGCTCTGATGCTGGCCTGCAAGAAAGGTGTGCCTCTGTCTGGCTCCTTGGGGATGTTTTCCTATCACTTCTTTGATTATTTTATTCCTTCAATAAAAAAAAAAACTCTTTCTAGAGATGATCTATTATCTCTCTTTTATTAGACAGTTGAACTCTGTTAAATTCTACCAGGCAAATAAGGAGTCTGCCCCCACAGAGCTTACATTCTAGTGGTGGAGTAAAATAACAAATTAGTATCAAACTAACAAATAAATGAATAACTTAAGATCATGAGAAGTGCTTTGAGGGAGATAAACAGGAGGAAAAGAGAGTGATTTGGGCAGATGGCAGGGGCAGGGCTGTATGGTCAGCGAGAGACTCACTGAAGAGGAAACATCTGCTTAGAGACTAAAATAATGAAAAGGAAATAGCCACCCTGAGTGTTGAGGAAAAAGTTTTCCAGCAGAGCCAGTAACAAGAACAAAAGTCCCTGCTGCAAAATATCAAGTTCAAGAAATCATATGAGACATCTGGGATTGATGGGGAAGCTGTAATTTAGTTCGAAGATGTTAGATTAACAGTGGTCTGTGGGCAACGGCAGCAAGTTTTGCTTTCATTCTATGTGCAATGCAGAGCTACCGCAGAGTTTCAAGAAGCAGAACAATGTTTTTTCTCATATTTGCTTTTTGCTCTACAATTTATGAGGTCCTTGATTATTTTTTCTTTGAGTCCTGCAATTAATTACTTTTTAAGCATTGGCCTTAAAAGGATTTAGTTGTGAAAGGAATAAGCAAGAGGATGATAGATTGAAGGGAGAGTAAAGTGAGATCATTTAATTTTAAATTTTTTTTAATGTGAGAGAGACCTGACAAACTTCATAAACTGAAAAAAAATAAAGTTAATTAATAGCATTATGTTAGAGAAATAGATGGACTGTAAGTGTTGACCAATGGAGGAACATCCCAGAGGAAATAAGAGGGAAGAAGATTCCGAGCATTGACAAAAGAGTTAGATGCAGATAAAAGGATTAGAAGTGCTTACAGAGAGCATCGAAGCTTCCTCCTAGACAAGAGAAAAAGAGGCAAAGTCAAGTCTTAGCTAGATACATTTTTAGGATAGTAATGCAGATGTAAGCAGTAAATGAGGGCATTCCAGCTTTGTGTTTTAAGGGAATGTAGTTCTATCCCACTTATTTTCAGACATTTTGCTATTGTCCATGCAGATTTAGGTGGTCCTTCTATATTACCACAATTCTGTTTATAATTCCTTGGCTCACATACCTAACAGGACATTGGTCAATTCAGTGACTTGTGTTTTCATGTTTAAATATCCATCACCTAACACAGAGCCAAATCAGTATCTCTTCCTGTAAGGGTGTTGGGATAGTCTTTTGGAGAACGAGGCTGGTTTAGAACAGCCTATGACCAATGCAGGACAAAAGATAAAAGAGACAGAGCAATTAGGAAGTCCGCTGAGAAACTCCAGTTCTACTGAATTTCTTACAGAAAAGTCCAGCATTAAATTTGTCTCCCTAGTATTTCAGTGTGGAACAGATGGAGAACTACCAGAATATAAAGTAAGTGCAGGGACTTCCTTTGTGGCCCAGTGGTTAAGAATCTGCCTGCCAATGCAGGGGACACGGGTTCGATTCCTGGTCTGGGAAGATCCCACATGCTGTGGAGCAACTAAGCCCGGGTGCCACAACTACTGAGCCTGCGATCTAGAGCCTGTGAGCCACAACTACTGAAGCCCGCGCACCTAGAGCCCGTGCTCTGCAACAAGAGAAGCCCCCACAGTGAGAAGCCAGCGCACCACAACGCTGCTCGCCGCAACTAGAGAAAACCCATGCACAGCAGTGAAGACCCAACACAGCCAAAAATAAAATAAAAGTATGTTTATCTAAAAAAAAAAAAAGTACAATAGGATTTTTGTGAAGGAAACACCCTTCTCTTCATTTGTTCATTCTCACTAATATCCTGCTTCTATTCCTTTCATTTCAGCCTCACAAAATTATGACCAGCTGTCAAGATGGACAGCAGACAGACTTGATGCTAATGTCATATCAACCAACCAAGAGCTGTGTGGATTTGTTTTCAGACCAGATGCCTTACATACCAAGATTCTCTCAGCTTTATGGGCTGATGCGTGATTATGCCAAAAATAAATGTTTCTTAGATAAGACTGAGTAGGTGATAAAAAGTGAAGGCTAGGCCTACGCTGATCAGAGTCAAGAAAAAAAAAAATGTATATGTGTGTGTGCTATTTAGGCAGAAAGGAAGACCTAAAAGTAAATGATTTCATTTCTCAGTGATAATGGGTATCATTTAAAATATGTCAGATCTTACTTTAGGAGACAGAAATCCCAAGATCACGTGGCTAGTAAGTGGCAAGGCCGGAAATCAACCCCAGACAGCCCAGCTTCAAAGCCTGTCCTATCATTTACTTAATGATATTGGAGGCTACTCTTCCCTTCCTTAGGGAGGGTGGTTGGGAGAGGAGGGATAAGTATAAAACTGTTAACTACCTAGGTCACCTGACTCACCTTAGGCAAGTCTCAAGGTTCCTGGGTCTGCCCCAAAGCTCCACAGCTCCCCTGGGGATAGTGTAACATGTAAATCACCAAGAATTAATTATGCATAGTTGTTTACCATATAAACCAATCAACACCTTCATTCAGAACATATTTCTGATGTACCTCAATAGTGCAAACAACATTTAACACTCTGCAAAATAATCACTACAAATAATAACATGTATTCTTCCTAGTGGACCGGGCTCAGGTTGGCTCTTGTCCCAAGTGGATGTGTTGGGGGAAGGAGCGGGAGAGTGTTTGAGCTGCACAAATACCCAGGTATTTAGATACTCATCAGCCTCCAGAGGGGGCATGAGACACAGAAGCCAGGAGCCAGGAGCCAGAAAAAAAGGACTTAGATTTCCTCTGTGCTCTGAGCATTTTAACCTGGACTTGAGGAGAATCTGCCCGGCAACCTATCAAAAGGAAGCAGTGGGGGAAAAGCCAAGCTGCTGTGGCTGGTGGATTTAGAACATTTTAGCTCAAACATGGCAAATCTTTGTTTCCAAATCACCCAATATTATTGATTGTGCCACATAATTTATAACTGCCCTTCTAGTCTTTAAAACTTTGCATATTTTGGCATGCCTCTTTCAATTTCTTTTTTGATATCATTTTTTAAAGTGGAGTCTAATGTTGGTAGGCCTTACTCTAGATAGGAATGTCCTCCCAGGACTGGTATTCACTTCTTTCTCTTGATTAGGGTTGGAATTATTTCTAATTGTATTTCTAAAATTCTCAGCTCTCCCTTTTCCCTAGGCTCTAGGCTAGGGTATCATTATAAAATAAAATCATAACCCTTTTTGGAAAACCTAAGAGCCCTTAAAACTTAAATCCCTTATGAAAGATTGTAGAATTCTGACAGGAGGCTGAGGGTGGGTTAGGGAAGCATCTCATTTGTCAGTTTCTAGAAAACAGTAGTTTTTTGGTTTTTTTTTTTAGTACATTTAAGGCTTTGAAGAAGACGAGGTGCCTGCATAAGAAGAATGAATGTTTCATTGTGGAGCTGTTTTACCTCAGAGAACGTCTGTTGACACCATTCAGAGGGTGTATCTAAGTGAGAGATCTCTCTTGCAAGAAAAACCCTAAATGACTGTCAGAGAAGCATACACTCCATTTTGTCTCCTAGCGATATGATGTCACTCTTCTTTTCCAAGCTGAGGTCTCAGATTTATCAAAAGGCCTCGACTCCCCTAAATTCTCAGGCGATGACTCACTCTGGAGGGAACCCCAGTATTATGCCTGTGGTATAACGCAGCAAGCCTGCAGTCTTGGAGAGACATGTTCTCACTACTGTCAGGATAAGCCAGGCACACGAGTTGAGATCATGTCATCCAAAAACTTAGTGTTACTAAAGCTAAAAGCTCTATCCTTCTGATCCTAACAGTCTCCCAAATTATGCTGCCTGGAAATTAAATCTCTTCTTCCCTAAAAAGTGGCCGAGTCTATGCAATGATCTTTATCAACTTTTGTCGTGGGCTTTAAAATTCTATGCCGGTAAAAGACCTTAAGTTTAGAATATATATTTCCTCTTTTTCAAATGCTTCTCCCTAACTTATGGGGAGTGGGGATCAGTTCAGCAGGGGGTTGATATGTGGGTTGGCTTTTCAGCTATGAACAGTTCTAATTGCAGTTGCTCTTTCATTCTCTTTATCCTTAGGTTGAGATGAATGGTGTCTGTTTAGAGATCTAACCACTACTTTTCAACTTTTAAAATCTTTATTCTATGAATTAAATACCAAATTTAAACGTGTGTATTTTTAAAATCTCAAACAAAAGAATAGGCAGTGAGAGTAAATTGTGACTATTTGGAGTGTAGGATGCATTATACCTGGGCTAGATCTCAAGCAGTAATTTGGAATTAGAGACTGGGGCTAAGTGAATAGGAAACTTCATATTTTATCTATAATAATTTAAATGAAATACTTCACTTGGATATATTTAAGTATGTAGGCTGTTGGATAACTTCCATGTTTAAATCTAGTCGAATTTAGAAGTAATATAGCTGAACATATTAGCTAAATCTCACTTATTTATAATGGATCAAAACGTTGACTGCAGTGAAGATCTTTTCTTCATTCTAACCATGCATTCATCCTTCATGAACATTCAGTTAATTATTAAGGATTAATGCAAACATGAACTTTTCCTTCTTGTGCCAAAGAATGGTTTTCAGTATGTTAGTCTTGTAATTGTTACACAATAGTTATCATTTTTAGATAGATGAGCACACAAATATACTTCCCTGAAAAAAAAAATTGATTCTGTTAGAAAATATTTTTCCCAACTAATCAAATTACCTTCAAGTAAATATAGAGGAGTGTTTAAAAGTTTCAATCAAGGGACTTCCCTCATGGTCCAGCGATTAGGACCTGGTGCTTTCATTGCCGTTGCCCAGGGTTCAGTCCCTGGAGGGGGAGCTAAGATACCACTAAGCTGTGCAGCATGGCCAAAATAAATAAATAAATAAAAGTTTCAGTCAACCTATGAAGTCGAAATAAGAATAAGATGAATACAAGAGTACCCAAGCCATTTCTTTAAAAAATATTAATCTATATAATTGCTATGAAAACAAATAAGACATTAGTTGTGAATAATATTTTTCCATATTTTAAAATAAAATATCAAAAA
This sequence comes from Balaenoptera physalus, assembly GCF_965194825.1. Lineage (NCBI taxonomy): Eukaryota > Metazoa > Chordata > Mammalia > Artiodactyla > Balaenopteridae > Balaenoptera > Balaenoptera physalus. The sequence goes on from NC_138891.1 coordinate 33,588,295, forward strand.
GAAAATTAATTAGTGGAAAATAATGGAATGAAAATTTATTCCTCCAGCATAATTTGTGACTTCAACACAGTTCTTCTATCTACCTCTTAGAAGAAAATAAGAGATAAACTGGGTATGGTCAATCAAATAAATTTAGATTTTTAGTGCTCAATCAGTTTTTCAGTATTTGCAAAGAGATTGTGAAATTGTTTTCACGGTCAAAAGAAAACAATATAAAATTCAGTAAAAAGAAATTAAAACCAGATCCGTTCAGTCTGAAAGTAACTTTTAACCAGAAAAAGAGGCTACAGATTGATTATCTTCTTTCATTTGTTCTTAGTCTGCCCCCTTGTGGTCTCCAGAAAGCTGTTACCCAGCACAAGCTAAAATGGCAAAGCTATAAAAGCCTTATTATATATATATATCCAATAAGATCAAGTTTTAATATCCCTTAAAGTGGTTTAGAAAAATGTCTTATCCTGCTTTAGTTTAGCATACAAAAAAATATTTAAAATTAGAAATATATGCCTCGGGGCTTCCCTGGTGGCTCAGTGGTTAAGAATCTGCCTGCCAATGCAGGGGACACAGGGTCGAACCCTGGTACAGGAAGATCCCACATGCCGCCGAGCAACTAAGCCCGTGAGCCACAACTACTGAGCCTGCGCTCTAGATCCCGCCAGCCACAGCTACTGAGGCCACATGCCACAACTACTGAAGCCAGTGCGCCTAGAGCCCATGCTCCGCATCAAGAGACGCCACCGCAGTGAGAAGCCAGCACACCACAACGAAGAGTAACCCCCGCTCGCTACAACTAGAAAAAGCCCACGCGCAGCCACGAAGACCCAATGCAGCCAAGAATAAATAAATAAAATAAATACATTTATTAAAAAAAAAAAGAAATACATGCCTCAAAACCTACATCTTTGAATAAATTGAAGATATTTCCTTTAATTCTTAAAATTATTTTTAAGAATGAAAATAGTATATAAACTATATATAATCAATAATTTTAAGATTTTTATTTTTACAAACTCTATAGAAATTGGATCTTTGAAGCAATTGTCAAAAAATACTCTATGAAACAATTTGGCTGAGGGCTCTTTTTGTGCTCATTCACTGTCCCGTGTGATAAATGGAATATTTATCAATGGAATGGAATATTTATAAATGGAATATTTCCTGCCATATTAATAAACAAAGGATGTCACAGTCACCAAAGATTGCAGCCCTCCAACGTGAGCTGGTGAGCCCTGAGGAAACTCAGGGTTGAAAAGGGTATCTGCCATCTAGCAGCCATCAGACTGCAGCCACTCCCTGCGGTGAGCGCTAAGGAAACTATGGATGTGAAAATACAGGCCCCAGATAGCTAAGGTGCATATCAAAGGAATGATTTCAGTGAGCCCAGACTCTTGCATCTTCCCATATATAGAAAAGCGCTAAATTCCTTAACTTGAGATATCTGGTTCTCTTTATTTAACAATAATCTTTTGACGTTCCCAATTACCTCCTCTTTGTTGCAAAACTCCTATATATCTTGGCTCCCCCCTCACCTCCTCAGAGCAGTTTCTCAGAGTTATCTGAAACGCTGTCTCCCGGCTGCAGTCTTCATTTTGCCCCAAATAAAACTTAACTCACAACTCTCACGTTGTGCGTATATTCTTTTTAAGTCAACACGTGAATAAATTTTGAAAGCATTTATCACTTCCTTGCAAAATAAATTGGGTTTTTATTGTCTGAGAGAGGCACATTCAATAGTATTGTAGCTGGTTGTCCTTAGAAATGGCTCTGGTGGAGACATGGCAAACCAGAGGAGGACTTTATTGCTGATTCTGTCATCTTTCCTTGGTTTGCCTAAACTTTAAATGCCAATGTTTTGTAGATTTTAAAAGATATCCAGTGATAACTATCTCCTGGCATATTTTGGTAACTAATAGGTCGATGTTGTATTATAAGTTCTTAAATTTTGAATATTTAAACAGGTAATCTCTAAACTACAATATTATTAATATTACACTTGATTTCGTTTTTTTATTACTTATTCCATATCTTTCATTTTATCTTTTACATTACACACAGTTCTTCTGTGACTTAGGGGATTTGTTTTTGTTTTCTTTTTTGGTGGAGAAATTGGTTTTTAGCTTTCCATGTTTTAATGAATGAGTGGATTCTTAAATTAAGTGAATAAAGGAAAGAATAAACACAAACCTTATAATTAATTGCAATGCCTTTTTCCCAAATGATGTCTTAGGTTTCAATATGACCATAACCTTTAAGTAAAGGGCAGCATGTTGTTTCAAGACTTAAAGTGAAGGAAAACTAGGTGGACACAAACTATGTCATATGTACACACATTCACATGTGCGTGCACACACACACACACACACACACACACTCACGCACAATTTTCTTACCAAGTCTTATGCCGTTAACTCTTTGGTGACCCTGAACAAGGCCCCCTCACCTCTCTGGACTTAACTTTTTCACTTGTGAAATCATAGTGTAGGAGCTGGTCAGTATTTTTCAAACTGAGATCTACATATCTATTTTTAAGTGTCCACAAGTCCTCCAGGAGTATTTTTAAGTATTTTGTTTTTGTAATTTTGATAATGTAAATCTACATGCAAACTGTGGATAATTTAGATGACCACCTTATGACTGGGCACCACCATGAAGCCAAAACATAAAGCAGAGGCTTTGAATTTGTAAGAAACAGTTTCTCAATATATAGTCTAAGAATTTTGTAGTCTTCAAAGGTACTCTTGACGACTTCCACCAGTGCTCAAATCTGAGAAACATTTCTTAAATTCCTTTCAGCATTTAATATTTAATTTTAAAATCTGATATTCACTTACTTTAAATGGAACTACCAGAGGAAGGCAGCGCACCGCTAAAGAAAAACAAATTGATTTTTCTTTATTATTTTTGGGTGTTCAGTTCCTCTACGCATTTCAAAAGAAGCAAACCAGTTTAGAAGACTATAAGGTATGTGATGTCTAAAGCAAAGCCGCAATAATGTTTGTGAAGAAAACTGACAGCCTCCAGGAAGTGCTGGCTGAAATTTCTAGCATAATGATGGTAATCTGGGGTGCCCCTTGGTGTGGTAGGGGGAAGGGATGTCATGAATTCTGAGGGAAAACATAGGGCAAGAAACCAAAACATATTTGTGACATCAATGATACTTAAGCAAAGAATGTTAAAAGTTTCAAGGAAATACACTCCCCAAGCACACAAGTCATTCCAGGAAGCCTTTAAAATAATTGAGCTGTTGCAAAAATGAGGTTATAAATGAATGGACTAAACAATAATAAGAGCAATTGATCAAGAGACAGGTTGGGGGCTTCCCTGGTGGCGCAGTGGTTGAGAATCTGCCTGCCAATGCAGGGGACACGGGTTCGAGCCCTGGTCTGGGGGGATCCCACATGTCTCAGAGCAACTAGGTCCGTGAGCCACAGCTACTGAGCCTGCACGTCTGGAGCCTGTGCTCCGCAACGAGAGGCCGCGATAGTGAGAGGCCCGCGCACCGCGATGAAGAGTGGCCCCCGCTTTCCGCAACTAGAGAAAGCCCTCGCACAGAAACGAAGACCCAGCACAGCCATAAATAAATAAATAAATAAATAAAAGAGACAGGTTGGTTGCTAATGAGGTTCGGAATGAACATACTCCAAAGGAAAAGATGGTTCAGAATACTTGGACTAATCAACTGAAATAACTCCAGACGGAAAGAAATAGGTGGTAAATAAAAATAATATCTATTGGGCTTCTAGCACATGTTTGTTTATAACTAATAATAAACATGTTTGTTTATTTATTCTACAAATAAAAACGATAGGTTCAAACTCTGTCTCCACTAACAAATAGTTCAAGAGCCACAAATTTGTTAAGATCATTTAAAAAAGCAGTATTCAGAACTTGTCAAATACAGCATTTATTTTTAAAAGTCAATATAGTTAGCTACCAAACTATTCAATGACTACATTGATGGTATTTCCTGGTATGATTATTTGAGTTTTGTTTAATTTGGTCTGATAATTCGAGTATAACACAATCATGTGTCTGTTACCAAAATATTTAATGGTTAAAATTTTTCATTAAATGATTATAACTGATTTAAAATTCATAACTGAATAAGCATTTTATTATAAAACACACTATATTCTACAATTACTTTCTTTCTTAGTCACATAATATGTTTTATTACTCTACGTAGATTAGAAGGGATATACTTCTAGTTAATAATGAAATATTATTTAAATTTCAAAAGCAATGCATTTTTTTCATAAAGAGAAATTTTTTAGTCCTAAAAAAAGAATCTTTATAGCCCTATATATTCATTCCTTATCAAATACAGTTAAAATAAAAACAAAAATTCAGATAAAAACAAAAACTGCACATCTATATTGGATCTGCCTCTTTTCTCTTACCAATAATGGAAAAATAACCAGCTTGAGCAACTTTGTAGAAAAGATGCACGTGACCTCAAGGTCAAAGACAAACAGCAGAAAAGGTCATATTTTATCATGGCGCTAACACAAATAGAAGAGAAAGCAAACATCTCTGTCCCTGCTTTCATAGTACACAGGATTAAAAGCAACAGCTGGCTTTGCCTTCCTGAAGCCATCTATCATGAACACGATTGCCGAACATCAACTTAGAGAGATCGCTATTTCATAAACTGAGTTGAAGGTGTAGGCAAACAAAACGTGCCAACTTGCCACCCCCAAATGTGTCTGGCATGCCGATTATTTCAGGCTGAAAACAATCAAGCCCAAAAGAGTCAGGAAGAAACTCTGACTTTCCCCCTAACTGCCTTATAACAATTTAGATAGAGGGCCTGTTCCTGGAACACAGCTATCACCAGAGACCTCTGCAAAGAATATGGGTTAGATGTGGTGAGGGAAACGCAGCGGGGCCCCGTGATTAGAGTTCCCTCAGTGTCCCACTGTCTCTGCAGGGCCCAGCAAACATTTATTTACCAAACATTTGCTTTTCCATCTCCATGTGAATTGCCATTCTACCCTTTGAAGTCCCAAATCATGATGACCAACACCTTCTTTTGTCTTTAGCTGAAGATGATATTTAAGGTGAGGGTTTTAGCCATTTTGGTGACTTACTCAGTTCTTCTGGGTCTCTCCCATATATATATACATGTTATTAAACTTTGTTTGATTTTCTCCTGTTAATCAGTCTCATGTCAATTTAATTTTTAGACCAGCCAGAAGAACCTGGAAGGGTAGAGGAGAATTCTTCCTCTCCCACAAAGGTACATGGAGAGAAGGGGCCTCTAATTTCTGTTCTTGGACTTCTAGCTGACAGCACACCCTCTCACAGCTTCTCCCTCAGCTCAGAGCAATGGCTCAACACGTCACTAATTTGTGTGAAATCCTCGCAATTTTGCCATATCTAGGTGAAAACTATACTATTAATTTTCTTAATGTTTCTTAATAATTAACTATTTGTAAATTAAATACATTTATTTTTAAAAAGTAAACTTCAGGGACTTCCCTGGTGGCGCAGTGGTTGAGAGTCTGCCTGCCAATGCAGGGGACACGGGTTCGATCCCTGGTCCAGGAAGATCCCAGACGCCCCGGAGCAACTAAGCCCGTGCGCCATAATTACTGAGCCTGAGCTCTAGAGCCCGCGAGCCACACCTATTGAGCCCACGTGCCACAACTACTTAAGCCTGTGTGCCTAGAGCCTGTGCTCCACAAGAGAAGCCACCTCAATGAGAAGTCCGTGCACCGCAATGAAGAGTAGCCCCCACTCTCCGAAACTAGAGAAAGCCCGCGTGCAGCAACGAAGACCCAAGGAAGCCAAAAATTAAATAAATTTATTTTAAAAAAGTAAACTTCGGGACTTCCCGGGTGGCGCAGTGGTTAAGAATCCGCCTGCCGATGCAGGGTACACGGGTTTGAGCCCTGGTTTGGGAAGAACCCACATGCCGCAGAGCAACTAAGCCTGCGAGCCACAACCACTGTGCCCGCGCGCCACAAGTACTGAAGCCCATGTACCTAGAGCCCGTGCTCCACAACAAGAGAGGCCACCACAATGAGAAGCCCGTGCACCGCAACAAAGAGTAGCCCCTGCTCACCGCAACTAGAGAAAGCCCGCGTGCAGCAACGAAGACCCAACGCAGCCAAAAATAGATAAATAAATAAATAAATATTTTTAAAAAGTAAACTTCATATTACATCATAAATAGTAAACCAATATCACCTTTCATGAATGTAATGAACATAGAATACTAATAAATACTATCTGAATACTCTTGCCTGTCAATGCTCTGAGCCTGACACCTCATAGCCCCCCCTTTAAAAAGGGCAATAGTAAGTGTTAAAGAATTGTTAAAAAACTTAATATTTTTTAAAATATTAAAATCAGGCTTTCTTCTTGAGGTATTCCCAAAGGTTGAAAAGGGACTGAATCTTTCTCAGTATGTGAGCAGATGTCATGGTAACCCCTACAATCATGTGGTGTCTTGCCATCAGTAAGAGGACCATACTTGGGAAACAAAGGGTGAGAGCTGAGTATAAGGCCAAGAATGGTGATAGTTCAGACCCTTCATACAGAAAAATGTGAATTTCATATCAAGCTCCAAGATGACTCAGCTTAGACCATTAGGCCTCCCAAGATTGGAGTGGAGTGTATTCAGTACTTACTGCATGAGGCACAACAGATCTGATCCTCCAAAGACTCTGTACTCTGCACCTGTCCTTATCATTCCTTTTTCCTGATATGCTGTTGTCTCACCGTGTTCGCTCCAAGTCAATTGGCTGTTAATGTACACAAACTATTATATAAGACTCAGAGCAACTTAAGGATATAAGTTAAACACAATAAGATTTGGCAAAAATGTGCAGTTTGGAATTTCCTGTTGTTTCCAAGTTTACTAAAATCTAACAGTAATAGCCTGAAGTCAGAGCCGTGTTTAGTTTGCTTGTTTTATCTTCAGTTTTATCAATCATTGAGTGTTTAAGATCCATTTTTTGTTTGCCTCCAAAGTCTACCACTGATCAATATATAATTCCATTTCCAGAAACAAATGATAAAACCTGATAAAATAAGTTACGCCCAAAGTCTTTGGTCAATTAACACCACTTGACTGAACGTAATCCATTTCATTTTCCAAAGCTCAATTCAAAATTGTATCCTCTTCCTTTAATTCTCCAATAAGAACTTTACTTACTTATTTGCAGTGACAATTTCATCCTCCTTTTCCTTAGTAGTAGTTCACCCAGTTTTCATTTCTGTATTCCTCTCTGGTACCATCACAGGGTTTTGTACTTAAAAACTAAATAAATACTTCCTGAATCAGTTCATGGAATGAGAAAATATGAAGTGATTATATTCAAACAAGTCTATATTACAGTCTTCACAAAAAATATGTCGATTTTTATGAAGAGGATATCCATTGTTTTTTGCATAACAATATACTAAATCTGTAATAAAAATGAGCTCTGAAAATATGATATTTAGGAGGTTAACTTTGTATTTTAAAATCCAATGTGCAGAATTTTTACATAGGTAACAGAGTTGCGTATACAAAGGTTCTCCCCCTACTGTTAAGAAGAATGGAAAAAGTCATAATTTTAACCTTATTTCATTTAATAGAATATATATCTGCCCTCAGATAATTTATTTCACCAAATATTTTATTTTTTATAAATTGAAACTGCCATAACTATGTCATATAATTGCAACTTGTATTCAGATGTAGAGTCTAAAGCTTTTAGAGTTGTTTCAAAAGAGCAGAATTAACAAGCTTTTTAAAAAATGTTTATTTTTTGGGGCCTAGCTATAATTTATTACTGAATAAAATAGAAATCAAAGTTAATCATTCTCCATATCTTTATCATTTTAAAAACATGTCTGAAATGGTGGATTATTTTCTCATTGAAATTTTAATCAATACAGATGTTCTATCTTATAATTTATTTATTTACTCAGCAAATATTTAATCTGCTCTTATGTGTCAGGCACTTCATGTATATAATAATTAATTAATTTTTGTTCATTCTTTTTTTTTAAACCATTGAATTGTACTCTTTCTTTCTTTCATTCTTTCTTTTTGGCCACGCTGAAACAGGAGGAAAGGAGTCAGGGCACAATCTTTGAAAGAATGACATAGCCCAAGGACATGACATAAACTGCTTAGAACCAAATGGGTCCAAGATGGCAAACAAGTCGACTTCCACTAGACCTTGAGCCTCAGTATACGCTCACTGTAATACATCAGCAAACTAAATGACACACCCACAGGCGCCATGACAGTTCCAGGATGGACCATAAGCATCAAAAACTAGGCGGTGACCCAATTCCTGGAAATCCCCGCCCCTTCCTAAAATAGCTGGAATACTCCTCCCACTCATTAGCCTGTGAAATTACCCACTCCTATAAAAACTGACAACCCCATACCCTGGTGCCTTTCTTACCTCTGAGATGGCCCACACTCTGTCTGTGGAGTGTGTTTCTCTCTAAATAAACCCACTTCTTACCTATCATTTTGTGTCTCACTGAATTCTTTCTGCAATGAGACATCAAAAACCAGAGCTTCATTAAGTCCTAAAGGAAGGGGTGTGATCGCAGTTGGAAGACTGTGGGTTTTGGCTGGGTTCGAGTCCCAGCATCATGGGTTCAAGTCCCAATCTGGGTTTTGGCCTGGTTTGAGTCCTGGCACGTGGGTTCAAGTCCCAATCTGAGGTGCACAGTTTCAGTGCCACGTGGCTTGCGGGATCTTAGTTCCCCCACCAGGGATCGAACCCATGCCCCTGCAGTGGAAGCATGGAGTCCTAACCACTGGACTACCAGGAATTCCCTAATTCTTATCCATTCTGTTTAGTTGGGGCTCCTTTGGTTTAAAGTAAAGGAAACACACTCAAGCCTGCTAAATAATAGAGCAGTACGTGGAGAAGAAATGGGGGAGAGAAAGTACAAAGAATGTCTCATAGAAAGCCAAGGGCAAGAAATGTACAGAGCAAGAAATCATGGAAATATGAAGGTAAGAGCAACTGGGGACACAGTCTCTCTCTCTCTCTCTCTCCCAGAGAGGGGTCCTCTTCTTGTTCTGGACTGATTTAAAATTGAATGAATGACACAGCAACGACCTTAACTTCATAGAAAATCTTGATATGTGTGTTGGCTTCTGCTCTTGAGGCTGCCTCATTTTCTGATTGTTGTGCTTACTTTTGAAACCAGGCCATTTAAACCAAAGGTCAAACCACGAACAGCTGCCCCTTCACAAAACTTCAGAATAAGGACTTACTTGCTCAGCAGGGCCTGGAGGTAAGCAGAATTTCTTAAGTGTGTGAGTGGGCTTTTTCACACATTGCCCTCCAAAAGTTTATGATTTTGTTGAGGTAGATAGCACATTATCCAAAGCCTTCTTTTCATGTTCAGAGGTAGAACCTAATTTTACTTACTACTTTTTTTCTTTTTTTCAAATAATATGTTGACTTAATATATTTTTTCCTAAGTCACTTTCCAAGTGAAATTTTTAACAGGTTAGAAACTAAATGCTCTTTTCTAAGATATTTTTCAGTACTTTGTTTTTTAAAATTTCAAACTATTCCCTAAGATTTAATTTCAGCTCTATCTATCTTCATAATACACTAGTGCTAATATTTTCCTTTCAGTTTTGCTCTTGTCAAAACTGGGAAGAAAAACCATATTTTTAAGTTCTTGATATAAGAAACCAGACAATAAACCATGCTTTTTATATTTGAAGAAATATCAGTAGCATAAAAATTATTCATCACTAGAAAATTTTGAAAAATTCCATGTAATTTAATTTTGAAGTTATTTCCTTTTTTCCTCATTAATTCCTCTTTTATTGTTCCTGTCATAGTCTCTATTTGATATTATCAGAGATATTTGATATTATCATTTTTGCCATTTTATATTTTTAAGTATAAAAGTTTTCCATTTCCAGTTGGAAATTTTAAAAATTTGTATTATTGAAATATAATATATTATTTCAGCTGAGAATGTATAAGCAACCCTTCTCTATTAATGACAAATCATATCTTGTCTTTCATTAATTAGGCTATACCTTGTCTATTTGAAAATTCAAATAACTTGATTTCCTTTGCTTTCAATTTTGTCTAATTTTGCTCTTTTAATATATTTCCTTTTTCTGGGTTTCTTTAGTGGGAGACTGAGTGGTAGTAGTTACATTGTATATGCTTTACAAATATAGACATTTAGGTCAATACATTACCCCTTAAGGAAGGAGACAAGGCATACCTTCTGTGAAATGGTATGTTTTTATTTTTAGCTTTTTGTCCTTTCTTTTTCAACATTTAATGTAAAAGTTTTCACATGTATAGAAAAGGTGAAAAAATTTTATAGTGAATACTTATATACCCACCCCCTAGATTTGACAATAAATATCTCATTACATCTGCTTCATTAGCTCCCTATTCATCTATCCATTCTCTATCAACTCCATCAATCCAAATTTTTTTTAATGCATGTCAAAGTTGCAGACGTCAGTACATTCCACCCCTAAACATTTTAGCATACATTTCACTAACCAGAGTACAGTAGTTATTTTTGTTTTTGCTTTCTTTGAGACTATATATATATATATATATATATATATATATATATATATATATAATGAAATGCACAAATCTTAAACATATCATCCACTGAGTCCTGACAAATGTGTATACCTAGACAAATCCTATCCTAACAGGATAGAGAGCACGCTAGCACCCCTCAAAAAGTTTCCTTATGCTCCTTCTTCAGTGACTCCTAGCCCATAGCCACAGATGTAAACTTTGTTATGATTTTTTTTTCCACAGTAGACTTGTATTTGTGGTTGTAAGAAATCTTCTAACATGCTTTACTTTTTATCATTTACTTTTTATCAATCAAAGCATTATTTGATAAGATGCTAAAAAATTTCAGTTATAAGAACAATGTTATAGTATCTTATTGTCTAAAAGTATTTCAACTGTACTATGACATCTGATTTGACACTCTAGCAGCCTTATTTTACAGAGTAAGAATCTTAGGCTGTTAGAGGTGAAAAACCCACTTCAGTGCAGTAAAGACTCAGTCCCAGATTTACAAACTCCAGAGCCAATGCTTTTTCCCATTATTTCATAATGTGTGATTGTTCTGATTTCATTGTACTGTGGAATGAGAATACACAGATTGGCAACAAAGTCTGGAAACATAGATAATGTTTAATTGTTTTAAACAGAATGAGACTACTTATTTTGTCTCTGGAATATGCTAAAAATGAAGTTTTATTCAGTGAAAATGTGAGACACATCATATGAGGTAGCACATCACAGATGCACCTGTATGGTTTAGGGAAATGCTTTGTGTTCACTATAATCTTGCACAGCATCTTGAACTCTGTATTGCTAATAATAACAACACATTGAACATACCATGTGATGTCACTGAACACTGCAATGCAATATCAATAATGTTTTATGTATCTTTGCATTTGTTTCCAAATTTCATAGAAACCCTGTAGCATTTAGAATTCTGCCTATTAAGAGTATACAAAAGGAAACGTTTCTTGCTAGAATATGAATAATGTTTACTAATGATTTTAATGAATGAAAAGAAAATGATTGTGCTGTTTTCCTGTGTCGGTCCATTCAATTTATTAACTGATCAGAGTACTATTTCGATCTATTGTTTACATGACCTTCAGTATTCCGGAAGTGGAATGCTAAACAAACTATTATATTTCTATTTTTCTGTCTTTTAGTTATCTCATTGTATACTTGATTTCTGTGGTGTTTAAAACAAAACTATAGTATCAAATTGTAAAGTTATAATTTTACCATTTTCACCATTTTTATGTTGGGGGGGGTTGGGCTGCACCCCACAGGCCTGCAAGCCCTGTACTTATCCAGCCTTGAGTTGGAAGAAAGAGCTTGGCGTCCGTGGCAGCGGCATCAATGGTTTAGTAGATAGTGGGATCTTACATGTCTGAAGCAAGGTCCATGGAGTGACACCCTACTTTGTGCAGCAGGTGGGCAGGTGGGCGGGACGTGGCAGCAGTCTTCACTATGGGGGCACGGGGAGGGGAGGTTACTAGTTATAGTGGGAATTGACGTCGGGTTGGCTCATCGGCTACCAGGGAAACCAGCAGAGGACAAGCAGAACCATCACTGCCCCTTTGATAAGCTATCATGGTGGCGATGTTCTGAGCTAAAGATTAGAACAATTACTAGTTGGGGCTGGGAGCAAGTATGTAGGCATTTACTGATTAGGCTCCGTGATGAAGAGGGAAGGTCAGTCAGGTTGAGTAGGGTGTAGGTGAAGCAGGGACTGATCGAGCAAGGCGATGTACTGAGAGCAAGCGAACAGCGATCTTGAATGGCCTCATCATATCGGGAGAAAAGAAATTTTCCTCTACACTTATTGGTTCTTCTGGCTGGTCTACACATTAAATGGACATGAGACAGATTAACAGGTGAAAATCAAACAAAAGTTTAATAACACGTATTCATGGGAGATACCCAGAAACACTGAGTCATTAGCCAAACTGTCCAAAACCCTCACTTTAAATACTATCCTCAGCTACAGACAAAAGAGGATGTTGAGGGTGGAGAGAGTCAGTTATGGGAAGTTACCAAGAAAAGCACAGTAAACAAGGGATTGTGATGCAGATTGAAGTCCTTGCCTTCTCGTTGTTAAGAATTTCTAGATTTTGTCATCTTTCTCTTCCAGATATAGAGAGGGAGACACCCTTACAAATGGAGATTTCCTTTACAAATGTAAATTTTTCTTACAAAATAGCAACTCCTATTTGGTTTTTCAGAGCCCTTCCCATGTCTGCTGTTTCTCAGAAAAGAAAGAAGAAAAAACAACTTAAAACAATTAATATGCCAGAGAGACATATTTTAGCATGGGAAATTCTGCTCCTGTATATCATAAACTCCATTGTATCATTCAATCTATTCCTTATCAGTTCTCTTAAATTAAATTACTATACTGAATTGTTCTACAACCACAGAAATTTAAGCTTATTAAATAATATGTGTGTATCCTTTGGTTTCTGGTGTGTATCTTTAAGAGTTTTTAAATGAACTTCATTCAAATATTTTATAAGATTAATCAATTCATAATAAATAAATTTGTATTATTCTTTATTTTTCTGAAAGTTTGGCTTTGAGGTAGGCTTTATGATCTTTAATGTTACCTTTCTGAAATTGAATGATTCCTTCTTCAGATTATACACCAAATATGGTATTAAAGAGAAATTCTAAATGCAGTGAATGAGAATATAATTTCAATTTAAAACTTTTTATTTATTTAGGCCTAGAAAAATAAAAATTAGGGTGAAAATAAATGCTAAATTTATCCTAAAAGTAAATTTAGTAAACTGATTTTCATTCAATACAGGATTTGGATGAGGTGACAAACTTTCCCTAAGAATCTGTGTTGTTTCTCCTTAAACAGAGTATTGAACAAATACAATTCCTCTGCCTGCTCATGAAGCACCACTAAAATGAGATGAGGGAATTGCATCATGTAAATCCATAAGAAAAAGATCACAGAAATGGAGAAAACAGAGCTCTATAAATTTTTGGAAGACAAAAAGAGTTGAAAAAGCTGAAGTAGGGAATTCCCTGGCAGTCCAGAGGTTAGGACTCTGCTCTTTCACTGCTGAGGGCACGGGTTGGATCCCTGGTTGGGGAACTAGGATCCTGCAGGCTGCACAGTGCAGCCAAAAAGAAAAGAAAAAAGAAAAAGCTGAAGTAGTGATGCCAAAAAACTTGACCTCTGTACACTGGTGCCAAATTGAATCTCATAGACAGGGTTTTGGGTAAAGTAGAAAAGAATAGCTTTATTGCTTTGTCAGGCAAAGGGAGACACAGTGAGCTAATGGCCTCAAAACTATGTGTCCCAACCCAGGGGGATTTGGTGAGGAGTTTTATAGCAATGGCTCAAGGGCAGGGTTACTGGTAAGGATCAGGGTGTGTGCAAGGCCTGTACTCTTTTTTTTTTTTTTTTTTTAATTTCTCCAGCAAAGATAGGTTTATTCAGGATCAGCAGAGAATTGTAATTTGGGGTCTGCAACCATGGCAAGCCATGTGCAAGTCCCTGCACAGCAAGGGAAAGAGACTGCTTTAATAGAGAGGAGAAGGAAGTTGGGAGGGCTGTAGTAAACAAAGAGTGCATGGTTTTTCATTGGCTAAGTCCTCGCCAGGAAAGAAGACAACTCTTTCTTCTTCCAGCTGGGCTCAGCTATGGTCACAGGGTGTGAGAGCTCCTCCTTCTGGTCTTCCAACTCTATTTAATTAAGGTTTCTGTTTATTAATTTTTTATAACAAATTGTGCTTAAATTCATTTTCCTCCTATACTGTTTTGAACCATCATCTTTTTTTTTTTTCACACACACACACTGTATTTTATTTTTACAAGAGATAAATAGACTGACACCAAGCATTGTACATGGATGACCACAACAAAATCAACAATGATTGCAATTACCAAACATGAAACACACTCATACTATGTCATAATATTGACATTCAGTCCAGGAATCCTCCACTGTAACAGCTCCTTTACTTTGCAGTGAAAATTGATTTGTATATTCTTTGCCTCTGAGTCCTTGTGGGATTTTTTTTTTTTTTTTTTAATTCAGACAGAAAGTCACAAAAATTATACTCATCCTCATCAGTTCACTCAGTCCCATGTAATTAATTGTTTTTTTTCATCTTGATCTTTTGTTAGCACTTTTATGAGTTCATCAGTTTTTCATCAGAGTTCTGAAAATGCTTATTCATTCAGTTCAGCAGTACAGTCAGTTACCAGAAACCTGTACTTGTCAGAGTCTTTTCCATGAATTTCTTGAAGATGAAACCCTTTTATAGGAACATATTTGCAAAATCATCCGAGTACACCCAGAACTGTCTGTAAATGACAAAAGACTTAAAAATGACCACGGTAAAAGATTTGATGAAAGTTCATAATAATGCAGTTGACAAGAAAATTAGTTATTTCTGAGATATACATTTTAAAGTAATAACTAGGATTATTACTTATAACATTATACCAGAACATATAAGATTTTTAGAAATTTCATGTAATGTCTGAAACATTTATATTAACATATTTCCATACATATTTCCATACAAATACAAATATAAGATTTTTAGAAATTTCATGTAATGTCTGAAACATTTATATTAACATATTTCCATACATATTTCCATACAAATACAAATATAAGATTTTCAGAAATTTCATGTAATGTCTGAAACATTTATATTAACATATTTCCATACAAATAACCCAATGAAAGTTTAGTTTTAGTTGTTTTGTTTGTTTTTTTATACTGCAGGTTCTTATTAGGCATCAATTTTATACACATCAGTGTATACATGTCAATCCCAATCGCCCAATTCAGCACACCACCATCCCCACCTCACCGCAGTTTTCCCCCCTTGGTGTCCATATGTTCATTCTCTACATCTGTGTCTCAACTTCTGCCCTGCAAACTGGCTCATCTGTACCATTTTTCTAGGTTCCACATACATGCATTAATATATGATATTTGTTTTTCTCTTTCTGACTTACTTCACTCTGTATGGCAGTCTCTAGATCCATCCACGTCTCAACAGATGACTCAATTTCGTTCCTTTTTATGGCTGAGTAATATTCCATTGTATATATGTACCACATCTTCTTTATCCATTCATCTGTTGATGGGCATTTAGGTTGCTTCCATGACCTGGCTATTGTAAATAGTGCTGCAATGAACATTCGGCTGCATGTGTCTTTTTGAATTACGGTTTTCTCTGGGTATATGCCCAGTAGTGGGATTGCTGGGTCATATGGTAATTCTATTTTTAGTTTTTTAAGGAACCTCCATATTGTTCTCCATAGTGGCTGTATCAATTTACATTCCCACCAACAGTGCAAGAGGGTTCCCTTTTCTCCACACCCTCTCCAGCATTTGTTGATTGTAGATTTTCTGATGATGCCAATTCTAACAGGAGTGAGGTGATACCTCATTGTAGTTTTGATTTGCATTTCTCTAATAATTAGTGATGTTGAGCATCTTTTCATGTGCTTCGTGGCCGTCTGTATGTCTTCTTTGGAGAAATGTCTATTTAGGTCTTCTGCCCATTTTTGGATTGGGGTGTTTGTTTCTTTGATATTGAGCTGAATGAGCTGTTCATATATTTTGGAGATTAATCCTTTGTCCGTTGATTCATTTGCAAATATTTTCTCCCATTCTGAGGGTTGTCTTTTCGTCTTGTTTATGGTTTCCTTTGCTGTGCAAAAGCTTTGAAGTTTCATTAGGTCCCACTTGTTTATTTTTGTTTTTATTTCCATTACTCTAGGAGGTGGATCAAAAAAGATCTTTTTGTGATTTATGTCAAAGAGTGTTCTTCCTATGTTTTCCTCTAAGAGTTTTATAGTGTCCAGTCTTATATTTAGGTCTCTAATCCATTTTGAGTTTATTTTTGTGTATGGTGTTAGGGAGTATTCTAATTTCATTCTCTTACATGTAGCTGTCCAGTTTTCCCAGCACCACTTATTCAAGAGACTGTCTTTTCTCCATTGTATGTCTTTGCCTCCTTTGTCATAGATTAGTTGACCATAGGTGTGTGGGTTAATCTCTGGGCTTTCTATCTTGTTCCATTGATCTATGTTTCTGTTTTTGTGCCAGTACCATATTGTCTTGATTACTGTAGCTTTGTAGTATAGTCTGAAGTCAGGGAGTCTGATTCCTCCAGCTCCATTTTTTTCCCTCAAGACTGCTTTGGCTATTCGGGGTCTTTTGTGTCTCCATACAAATTTTAAGATCTTTTGTTCTAGCTCCGTAAAAAATGCCATTGGTAATTTGATAGGGATTGCATTGAATCTGTAGATTGCTTTGGGTAGTATACTCATTTTCACAATGTTGATTCTTCCAATCCAAGAACATGGTATATCTCTCCATCTGTTGGTATCATCTTTAATTTCTTTCATCAGTGTCTTATAGTTTTCTGCATACAGGTCTTTTGTCTCCCTAGGTAGGTTTATTCCTAGGTATTTTATTCTTTTTGTTCCAATGGTAAATGGGAGTGTTTCCATAATTTCTCTTTCAGATTTTTCATCATTAGTGTATAGGAATGCAAGAGATTTCTGTGCATTAATTTTGTATCCTGCAACATTACCATATTCATTAATTAGCTCTAGCAGTTTTCTGGTGGCAGTTTTAGGATTCTCTATGTATAGTATCATGTCATCCGCAAACAGTGACAGTTTTACTTCCTCTTTTCCAATTTGTATTCCTTTTATTACTTTTTCTTCTCTGACTGCCGTGGCTAGAACTTCCAGAACTATGTTGAATAATAGTGGTGAGAGTGGACATCCTTGTCTTGTTCCTGATCTTAGAGGAAATGCTTTCAGTTTTTCACCATTGAGAATGATGTTTGCTGTGGGTTTGTCATATATGGCCTTTATTATGTTGAGGTAGGTTCCCTCTATGCCCACTTTCTGGAGAGTTTTTATCAGAAATGGGTGTTGAATTTTGTCAAAAGCTTTTTCTGCATCTATTGAGATGATCATATTGTTTTTCTTCTTCAATTTGATAATATGGTGTATCACATTGATTGATTTGCGTATATTGAAGAATCCTTGCATCCCTGGGATAAATCCCACTTGATCGTGGTGTATGATCCTTTTAATGTGTTGTTGGATTCTGTTTGCTAGTATTTTGTTGAGGATTTTTGCATCTATATTCATCAGTGATATTGGTCTGTAATTTTCTTTTTTTGTAGTGTCTTTGTCTGGTTTTGGTAGCAGGGTGATGGTGGCCTCATAGAATGAGTTTAGGAGTGTTCCTTCCTCTGCAATATTTTGGAAGAGTTTGAGAAGGATGGGTGTTAGCTCTTCTCTAAATGTTTGCTAGAATTCACCTGTGAAGCCATCTGGTCCTGGACTTTTGTTTGTTGGAAGATTTTTAATCACAGTTTCAATTTCATTACTTGTGATTGGTCTGTTCATATTTTCTGTTTCTTCCTGATTCAGTCTTGGAAGGTTATACCTTTCTAAGAATTTGTCCATTTCTTCCAGGTTGTCCATTTTATTGGCATAAAGTTGCTTGTAGTAGTCTCTTAGGATGCTTTGTATTTCTGCGGTGTCTGTTGTAACTTCTCCTTTTTCATTTCTGATTTTATTGATTTGAGTCCTCTCCCTCTTTTTCTTGATGAGTCTGGCTAATGGCTTATCAATTTTGTTTATCTTCTCAAAGAACCAACTTTTAGTTTTATTGATCTTTGTTATTGTTTTCTTTGTTACTATTTCATTTATTTCTGCTCTGATCTTTATGATTTCTTTCCTTCTGCTAACTTTGGGTTTTGTTTGTTCTTCTTTCTCTAGTTTCTTTAGGTGTAAGGTTAGATTGTTTACTTGAGATTTTTCTTGTTTCTTTAGGTAGGCTTGTATAGCTATAAACTTCCCTCTTAGAACCGCTTTTGCTGCATCCCATGGGTTTTGGGTCATCGTGTTTTCATTGTCATTTGTCTCTAGGTATTTTTTTATTTCCTCTTTGATTTCTTCAGTGATCTCTTGGTTATTTAGTAACGTATTGTTTAGCCTCCATGTGTTTGTCTTTTTTACGTTTTTTTCCCTGTAATTCATTTCTAATCTCATAGCGTTGTGGTCATAAAAGATGCTTGGTATGATTTCAATTTTCTTAAATTTACTGAGGCTTGATTTGTGACCCAAGATGTGATCTATCCTGGAGAATGTTCCGTGCGCACTTGAGAAGAACGTGTAATCTGCTGTTTTTGGATGGAATGTCCTATAAATATCAATTAAATCTATCTGGTCTATTGTGTCAGTTAAAGCTTCTGTTTCCTTATTTATTTTCATTTTGGATGATCTGTCCATTGGTGTAAGTGAGGTGTTAAAGTCCCCCACTAGTATTGTGTTACTGTCGATTTCCTCTTTTATAGCTGTTAGCAGTTGCCTTATGTATTGAGGTGCTCCTATGTTGGGTGCATATATATTTATAATTGTTATATCTTCTTCTTGGATTGATCCCTGGATCATTATGTAGTGTCCTTCCTTGTCTCTTGAAACATTCTTTATTTTAAGGTCTATTTTATCTGATATGAGTATAGCTACTCCAGCTTTCTTTTGATTTCCATTTGCATGGAATATCTTTTTCCATCCCCTCACTTTCAGTCTGTATGTGTCCCTAGGTCTAAAGTGGGTCTCTTGTAGACAGCATATATATGGGTCTTGTTTTTGTATCCATTCAGCCAGTCTATGTCTTTTGGTTGGGGCGTTTAATCCATTCACGTTTAAGGTAATTATCGATATGTATGTTCCTATGACCATTTTCTTAATTGTTTTGGGTTTGTTTTTGTAGGTCCTTTTCTTCTCTTGTGTTTCCCACTTAGAGAAGTTCCTTTAGCATTTGCTGTAGAGCTGGTTTGGTGGTGCTGAATTCTCTTAGCTTTTGCTTGTCTGTAAAACTTTTGATTTCTCCATCAAATCTAAATGAGATCCTTGCCGGGTAGAGTAATCTTGGTTGTAGGTTCTTCCCTTTCATCACTTTAAGTATATCATGCCACTCCCTTCTGGCTTGCAGAGTTTCTGCTGAGAAATCAGCTGTTAACCTTATGGGAGTTCCCTTGTATATTATTTGTCATATTTCCCTTGCTGCTTTCAATAATTTTTCTTTGTCTTTAATTTTTGCCACTTTGACTACTATGTGTCTCGGCGTGTTTCTCCTTGGGTTTATTCTGTATGGGACTCTCTGCGCTTCCTGGACTTGGGTGGCTATTTCCTTTCCCATGTTAGGGAAGTTTTCGACTATAATCTCTTCAAATATTTTCTCTGGTCCTTTCTCTCTCTCTTCTCCTTCTGGGACCCCTATAATGCGAATGTTGTTGCGTTTAATGTTGTCCCAGAGGTCTCTTAGGCTGTCTTCATTTCTTTTCATTCTTTTTTCTTTATTCTGTTCCGCAGCAGTGAATTCCACCATTCTGTCTTCCAGGTCACTTATCCGTTCTTCTGCCTCAGTTATTCTGCTATTGATTCCTTCTAGTGTAGTTTTCATTTCAGTTATTGTATTGTTCATCTCTGTTTGTTTGTTCTTTAATTCTTCTAGGTCTTTGTTAATCATTTCTTGCATCTTCTCAATCTTTGCCTCCATTCTTATTCTGAGGTCCTGGATCACCTTCACTATCATTATTCTGAATTCTTTTTCTGGAAGGTTGCCTATCTCCACTTCATTTAGTTGTTTTTCTGGGGTTTTTTCTTGTTCCTTCATCTGGCACATAGCCCTCTGCCTTTTCATCTTCTCTATTTTTCTGTAACTGTGGTTTTTGTTCCACAGGCTGCAGGATTGTAGTTTTTCTTGCTTCTGTTGTCTGCTCTCTGGTGGTTGAGGCTATCTAAGAGGCTTGATGGGAGGCTCTGGTGGTGGGTAGAGCTGACTGTTGCTGTGGCGGTCAGAGCTCAGTAAAACCTTAATCCACTTGACTGTTGATGGGTGGGGCTGGGTTCCCTCCCTGTTGGTTGTTTTGCCTGAGGCAACCCAACACTGGAGCCTACCCGTGCTCTTTGGTGGGGTTAATGGCAGACTCTGGGAGGGCTCACGCCAAGGAGAACTTCCCAGAACCTCGGCTGCCAGTGTCCTTATCCCCACGGTGAAACAGAGCCACCACTCGCCTCTGCAGGAGACCCCCCAACACCAGCAGGTAGGTCTGGTTCAGTCTCCCCCAGGGTCACTGCTCCTTTCCCTGGGTCCCGATGCACACATTACTTTGTGTGTGCCCTCCAAGGGTGGGGTCTCTGTTTCCCCCAGTCCTGTCAAAGTCCTGCAATCAATTCCCACTAGGCTTCAAAGTCTGATTCTCTAGGAATTCCTCCTCCCGTAGCCGGACCCCCAGGTTGGGAAGCCTGACGTGGGGCTCAGAACCTTCACTCCAGTGGGTGGACTTCTGTGGTATAAGTGTTCGCCAGTCTGTGAGTCACCCACCCAGCAGTTATGGGATTTGATTTTACTCTGATTGCGCCCCTCCTACCGTCTCACTGTGGCTTCTCCTCTGTCCTTGGACCTGGGATATCCTCCTTGGTGAAGTCCAGGGTCTTCCTGTCAATGATTGTCCAGCAGCCAGTTTTGATTCTGGTGCTCTCGCAAGAGGGATGAGAGCACGTCCTTCTACTCCGCCATCTTCAAGGCCTGTACTCTTTAATCTGGCCTCAGGTGGTTCTCGAAGTTAGCAAACTGTGACCGTCTCTGGGATGAAGAATGCTTTATCAAGTAGTTAACATCTTCCTTTTGGTGGGGCTTTTGACTTCTGTAGAAGTGCTCAGAGATACTGTTATGTGTACACCTTGAGGTGGAACCAGAACCCTGCCCCAAGGCTGCCCTATTGTTTCTTGACGGCTCCTGCCTTGTCTCTACCTCCCCTCCCTTCCCTGATTAACAACTGTTTGAACCTGCCCTTTGGAGCTCAGGGAAGGTCATAGAGGCTGAAGCCTAAATAAGAAATGGGAGATACAGAAAGGCTTCCAGGCCTAGGAGCCCCACGGTGTCCTGCTGGGTTTCAGTAGCAGATCTCATGAGAAGCAAACTTCTCCTGGCCATAGAAAACGAGGTAAGCTTGGAGTTTGAGATACAAGGTGTTTTGAAAGTCAGTGGTTAGATGAGGGATTAAAACATAGAGAAATCCTCCAAAGTGTTAATGCTAGGCTCCAATTCCTCTCCATTTATCCTCTCTTATATCACTGCACTCTGTGTTTTACCTCATAAACCCACCAAAATACTCTTGGAAACATCACCAATGACTCCATGCTGCTAAATGTAATAGTTAATTCTCAATCAACCATATTTTCTCATCTTATCAGCATATGTCCCTTGGAACTCCTAATGAATATATCCAAGAGTTTAATTCTAAAACTTAGAGAAAAAGGAAAATACTTTAATAAATATGAAACAGAAAAAGAAACATGATTCAATCAGATTCAAACATTCAAACATGATTCAAACATGATTCTATCATTCAATCATGATTTAATAGAGCTTCCTTTTATTTCAGGTGATATTTATTGATGATAGAGAGAGCATACCATTATGTTCTCTCTCTGAGAGGTCTCTAGAACTTCAACAATGGAAATAATAAAGTAACTTTATACAGCAAAATGTGTTATGTGCCCTAACAAAGTTATTAAAAAATGATAAGGGAAAGCTGAGATTTCAATTGGCTAAAGGGAAGGAAGTTTAAAAACACGGTACAAAATAGTGGCCAATAAGGCAAAGTACATTTTCTCTAGAAAATAAATAACAGATCATAAATCAAGGTCCTGTAATGCTGAAGGGAAAACATTTTGTATATACAATCCCAACTGTCTCTGTAAATATATTGCTGTAAAATCAGTCACAAAGTGGGATATTATAAAATGGTTTATAGATTTCTATATGAATCTAAGAATTAACACCAAGTAAATCATAGCTTTGGCTATCAATGTCATAAGAACAAATATGCAACAATTAGATGCTTATTATTCAAGTGAAGTTAGCAGGAACCCTACTCTAGTTACACAATTTACACTCTTTGCCACCCACACACTCTCTTACACAAACATGCATGAAGACTTGGGGCACACAATTATCATAAACAATTATTTGTAAAGAATTAAGACTGTTCTATTCTAAATATTGAGGCAAAGATGGCAATGTTTAATCAAATCTGAAATAGGGACCAAGTTGGATAAAGAAAAAAAACAAACTGAAATAATAAAAATAATATTATAGAAATAATAATATAATAGATTCAATTCCCTGCCCCAATCTGAAATTTCTTTAAATGATGGGAAAGAGTAATAAACTGTGCCTTTCTCTTCGTATTTTATTTTTAAGAAGAAGTACTCATGAGTTTGCTTAAGTAAGGTGAGATTGTATTTAAAATTGTCCTTTCAACACTTCACAAAGTGGAGATCCAAGCATTGAACCGAGCCAGGCATTCCGGGTACCAGGATGGTAAGGAATTCTGGCCGGAAAAAGAAATGGAGGCAGGAAATGATACAGACATAAGCACCGAGCAGTCATAATTTTATCGCCGTCCAACTAGTTTCCTTGCAGTTGATTAAGGTAGGAATTAATCAGTAACGTGCCCAATATAAGGTTAACATTAGAAGTAAAATAACTGCAACAATTTCAAGTTTTCCTGACTCTCCTGTTTACAAGTACTCCAGTCTCCTGTCAGGCTAGGCAAGGGACTACTTACTGCAGCGATATTTCTAGAGTCAGAGTGCTAGGATTAAAAACTCCGTTCTGCCTGTTGCTATGCAGGTCACTTTGAGCAAGTTAGTTAATTGCTCTAAGTATTTGTTTCCTCACCTATAAAATATGGGTACTGTTTTAAATTTGTACTTTTTTTTTTAAATTGAAATGAAATAGCATATATAAAGTTCCAGTAAGTGAATGGCATTAATGTCATAAAATCAGTGAATCATCAGCCTTCAAGAGCTGATTGGATATGTGGAGACAAGGAAGAAAAATCAATCGTGTCTTCCATCCTTTTTGATTGGATAACTAGATTGGATAACTAGATGAACATATTCATGAAGATAGGGATACAAAGAAGATGAGTATGGTGTGGATATGGATTAGGAAGGATGTGGAGAAGAGAAAGATGATTCTAGTTTTAGGCATGTTGTGATTAAGATGCCTGTTTATAAGAGGTGCTTTTCACTGCTTACCCCATCCATATCCCTTTCTAAAGAAAACTACATTCAACATTTACCACTTGACCCCATGCCTTGCCTATTCCTTACTCATGACCCATAGACCCAGCTGAAGAAGGTGAACTTAGAAAGTCAGACCTCTCTTTCAAAAATTGAGAATGACGTCATTAGGTTAAGGAAGTTGTGCTGAAGGAATATGCAGCCTTAGTGGCTAAGATGACCGTTTGGAGCCATACAGAAAGAGAAGATGATGGGGTAAATAATGAGAGATAATAGATGATAGTGATGATAGATAGACAAATGATAGATAGACATATGGACAGATAGATATAGGTAAATAGAGAGAAGAGCTGATAGACAGATTAGCTTCCATTTATTAATTGCTGACTTCTAAATTTCCAGGTTCTTAATGAGGCCTAACTGTACTTATGTTTGTATTCTTATTTGTGAGTACATACTTACAATAAGCCTCCTTTGCAACCAGATATGCCCTGACTAGGATACTGTGGGTGAAACCATATACTTAGTGTTTTCTATAATCCCCAAAGGACTCTAAAACAGTCATTAAACTACGGACATGGTCAGTAAAAAAATCACAGACATCCTATATTAGCAAGCTGAGCATGATGATATTGCAGAAAAGTTCATATCACAATCATGCACTATGAACTCAAATATATATGCTCCTCATTTCAGAATTGGCCTGACATGAAGGGCCATGATTATTTCATGGATTATGAAATTATATGTCATTTAATCTAATCCTCCTCCCAGAAACCAAGAAAATGCTTCACTAAGCAGCCATTTTTGCTTCTCTGCTGCAAGCCCTTCTAACATAATGTCATATAAAATTTAATAAAGATATATATATATATATATAATATATCAAGGGATATAAAATGTAGTATACTAAGAAACCAAGAGTCACATAATAATTTTACATTTTTCAACATTCCATATTTAGTATTCCACATGTCAATTAGTCTTTGAGGAAAGGTGGAAGACGTGAAGCTTCCTATTAAGAGTCCTGGGTTAGGACTCTGCACTTCCACTGCAGAGGGCATGGATTTGATCCCATACCTCTGTGGTTCCTGGGTGGTAACTGATAGTTTCAAATACATTATTAAGTAAGTTTTTAAGGCAGGGGCTTTATTTTATTATCTATCTCTACCTCAGGACAAATGGCAGAGTACTTAGCCATAACAGGGATAATTTAAACATCATTAATTTATTTATTACCAAATATATATATGGAAAGTGGCACCTTTCTATTTATGGAAGGTTATGGATAATATGCTGTAATTTATTATAGAAAAGTTAATTTGTTTTTAAAATCATACTTGCCAATCAAAATACAAGTATCCTACAATATACATCATTGGTTCACTGATTCAAACAAGCCATTCCATTGCGTGCTATTCCATTCCATTACATGGAATTCAGATTCAAGAGGGTAATGGGAGCCCCAGAGTTCATGGCCATGGAAAGAGAATATCATTGAGTGTGACTTATGGGAATTTAAAGATATAAGAGGTCAGGGAACCAGCTCTCATAGGTCATGAGGACATAGCAACTATGAAACACAAGAAAGTAAACTTTGTGGAAGAAAAAAATATAGAGAACATAAAAAGGCAAGTAACTAAAAGATATTTGAAACAGTCATGCAAAATTTCAACTATTGACGAATAATATTACTATGAGAATGCTAGTATTAGGAAAATAGATGTTCTGCCAGTAACAATAAAATGTTGCCCATTCAAAATTATAGTCCTCGATGTGTCTTTATCATGCATTTTCAAGAGCTGCAAGTTTTATCCTGTAAATATCATATCTCAGGGATTTTTAAATCTCAGAGGAAAATACAGGTCCAAAAAGAAACATTGTAATTAAGTCCATTCTGTTTAGTATAATTACCTCTAATCCAGAATTTGGAAAGCTCTATGCCCATGGGGCTCCTTTCTCAAGACTTGACCTCTGGTACATGGGAACTATGCAACAACCTCTGTGCATGGATGTGTAGATATTGTTTTAGAGAAATATTAGTTAGCTATTTTGAAACATCTTGTTGACTTATTATTGGTATGCAAGTTCTTCAGTTATACAACTAAATGTGACCTAATGTCATTTTTGTAAGGGAAAAGGCCATTGAGAGGCAGAGTGGGAATGTGATACACGTTCTTACCATCTGTCACCACAGGACCAGCCTGAGCCATCTTGGGGGTAGGAAGAGTCATTCGTTGGGATTAGAAAATTCCAAGCATTTATCCCCTTTACTTATCAAAGAATGTCTGCAACAGAGGACATAGGAAGGTGGAATTGCTCTAGTCTAGGAACATTTTTGGAATTAAGCATGGACTTAATTTCTCCTTTCAAGACAAAGAGTACCAATTCCTCAACACAGAACACTCATATCTCTTGGCGCTGATAAGGTCCCCATCATTCTGACTCCCTGAGATTGTACCAGGTTAGGTTCCTAGATATACAGGGACAAAAATGATTTTTATGGGACATTTCTTTCTCTCTTAGATGGTCACTTTTGTAAGAACAGCAGTGTAACATCCTTTTTCTAGTTTATTTTGGTCAATGCTACATGGAAGTTATAAAGCATTTATTGCCAAAGTTAAGACAACTCATTTTATATTTCATTTCTTTCTCTTTATGATACTTGCACAGTCTGAAATGAGATATATTAAACTGGCAGAAATTTAAGAACACAACCATATAAATGATAGTCAATACAATAAACACTATCAAGAGAATATTTTATTTGCTATTATGATTGCATCTAACAGCAACGTGTAACTTTAAACTAAAGTAAGACAGGTGCAAATCTAGATGTACAAAATTTTCCCTCTGAGGATTATGCAGCAATTATTTATTTGATGACATGAATAACAGGCTTAGATTTCATGATTCAAACAAGCTCCACAATTTCAAGTCATTTATCATTTAGCTCCTTAAAGACAATAATGACACATCTGAAACAGAATCATTATTAGTTCAAACTTAATGATCCTAATCATGAATCATGTTTTCTTATTGTACAGATATTTTCTTATTCTATATTTAACTGATAAGTGCCTGAAGAAAATGAGGAATAAAATAAATCAGCACCCAACATTTATTTCCTATAGCTTTCTCTCCCTTCAGGCCTATACAACCAGTTTAAATTTTTTCATATTAAGAAATTTAAAAATGAATTGATTGTAGTCGGGAGTGAGAGGAAGGCTGTCTTCTTATTTAATGAGCTGAATGGGGTAAACACCATGATTTCCTTCTCTCTCAAAAGTGAAGCCATGAGAAGAGTAGAACTACCGTATGACCCAGCAATCCTACTACTGGGCATATACCCTGAGAAAACCACAATTCAAAGGTGTCATGTACCACAATGTTCATGGCAGCCTTATTTACAATAGCCAGAACATGGAAGCAACCTAAGTGTCCATCGACAGATGAATGGATAAAGAAGATGGGGCACATATATACAGTGGATTATTACTCAGCCATAAAAAGAAATGAAATTGAGTTATTTGTAGTGAGGTGGATGGGCCTAGAGTCTGTCGTACAGAGTGAAGCAAGTCAGAAAGAGAAAAACAAATACCGTATGCCAACACATATATATGGAATCTAAAAAAAAGAAAAAAAAAAGGTTCTGAAGAACCTAGGGGCTGAACAGGAATAAAGACGCAGACGTAGAGAATGGAATTGAGGACACAGGGAGGGGGAAGGGTAAGCTGGACGAAGTGAGAGAGTGGCATGGACATATATACTCTACCAAATGTTAAATAAATAGTTAGTGGGAAGCAGCTGCATAGCACAGGGAGATCAGCTCGGTGCTTTGTGACCACCTAGAGGGCTGGGATAGGGAGGGTGGGAGGGAGATGCAAGAGGGAGGGGATATGAAGATATATGTATACGTATAGCTGATTCACTTTGTTATACAGCAGAAACTAACACAACAATGTAAAGCAATTATACTCCAATAAAGATGTTAAAAAAAAAAAAAAGTGAAGCCATGAAGAAAGATTGGGAGTGCTGAGCTGGGATACTAGAGGGAAGAGAAGGAAGCAGATTTCAGATCCCTGAATCCTTATTGTGATTCTTCTTGATCTCCACAGCCTAATCACACAGGCCCACCTGCCCACCTGCTGCATTCAAACAGGAGAGATTCTTTATCCTTTGCTGGAGGGTGGATACCTGCAAGAAAGGGAGGATTCCTACACATTTTTGGAATATACCATGTAGTGCTTTATATCAGTACTATTTGTTTGTAACTTCCTGCGGGGAGAAAACCTGCACGTGCTCACCAAAAGAACTAAGGGATTTTCAAGCAGTCATTTCTGTAAATATTTGTTTAATTATCAACCGTTTCCATGAAATATTTATTTCACGACTCCAAGGAGAAATGAGGCAAAGGTGAGGGAGAAAATGTCACAATGTTGTTTGCATTTTTGTTTCAAATTAGGTACTCTAATGAAAAACAGGCAGGGGACTTCTTTTAGTCACTCTTGTGTTCCCTAATGCACCTAGCATGGGTTCTGCCACAGGGCAGCGTTAAGACACACACTGGTGGGAAAAGCAATCTTGGACTGTAGATGTGTGTGTGTATGTGTGTGTGTATAAAATATATATACTGATATATAATTAAAAATTATTTCTGGAGCAAATGTATATATACTTGCCATATACATATTTGCTATACACATTTGCCATATACATTTATTAAATATATATATTTAATATATATACACTTATTCAATATATGTATGTAAGTGACAGTAATGATGACAAATACAAGGGTTTATGGAGTGGTGTGTTTGTAAATATTTAACAACCATCTCTCTGTGAAAAGTAAGAGTTGGGGGGAAAGATGGTGCTGATTTAAAGGATTTGCCGATTTCCAGGGTGTAAATATTCTCACTATGGCAAGGTTCAAACAATTTCCTTGACCTCAGCTAGCTTGAAAAATTCCTGAAAATTTAACAATAGGTTCTTATGAGCTGGTATGAGTGAGATCCAGCATACCATTGGCTATATATGTATGCATTTGCTTATACATGTAAGTAGGTAGAATATAAGGTATCTGCTTATGTGAAAATGTTTTCTGAATATCAGAGGAAATTACTTCTTTGTTTCACATTACTCTAGACATGACTATTCTAAATAGCCAGTGGCTTTCTGTGACCTGTGTCACAATATAATAAATCAGATTATAATTGTATCAACAATGAGCAGTTTATCAGTGTTCTTTAGAAGTTGGATACAACTTGCTGGGCAAAGTTAATCTTCAGACAACAATGCATAAATTATTTTTATTTTTTATTTATTTATTTTTAAAATTTATCACCTTAACCATTTTATTTATTTATTTATTTATTTATTTATTTATTTATTTTGGCCGCACTCTGTGGCATGTGGGATCTTAGCTCCCTGACCAGGGATGGAACCTGAGTCCCCTGCATTGGAAGCGTGGAGCCTTAACCACTGGACCTCCAGGGAAGTCCCCAGAAATTATTTTTTAAAATTTAACTGGCATACACTTACAGCATGCATACATATTCGGTTCTGAAAATCCTGTGATACATGGACAATGAAAGAAATTTAATGTCATTTCATTCTATGAAAGAAATTATTGTTTTACTGACACAAGAGGTTTTGCTATTTAAACTACAGCTACTATTCTCATTTTTTCTTAGCATTATCTTCAAAAACTCACCTTCGAATTCTATTTTTCCTTCAGATGACTTTTGTCAAGGATATACTTTGTAATTAAACATAAAAAAAAAAAAAAAAAAACCAAAACACCTCAGTTTAATATACTTGAACTTTCTCATCTCCAGAATAATTCTCTGGTTATACTTGGTACATCTTTGAAACTTTTAAAAGTACTTTCTAGACAGATTTAAAACATAATGTGGGGACAAAGATAATGTCAAGCTGAAAATTAATCTAAGCATTGAAGCTCCTCCCAGTAATTTCACTCATTTCTAATATCACTTACCTTCCTGCTAATCTTTGAGCAAAAACAAGGCAATACTGTTTTATTTCTAATTTTGAAGGAGCCACTACACATAGCTAGGATATGGAAATATAAGAACATATGCATTAACAGTGTGATTTATTTCTCTTATTTTAAAGAAACAGTTATTAACTTATAATGTTTGATTTAAATTCCTGTGTTGGGAGACCGCTGCTTCTGGGAAGATGAAACAGATGTAGTTTTTCCTATTCTTTCTGTTAAGTGCAACTAAAAACATGAGAAGATTCTGAAAGCGGGAGAGAAGAAGACAGATCAGCCAAGACTTTTGTACCCAAGGAATGACACAGTGATGATGTCCCTTGGTTGTTTTTTGGGTTTTTTGTTAATTTGTTGTTATTTGCTTCAGGTAGACCAGACTTGGAGCTAAAGAAGCATAACCTAGAAATGGCAACAGGCATAGACAGAAAAAAAAAAAAAAGAGCCACAATAAAAGCCTGTTCTCTCTAGCCCAAGGGATAGGAAAGGGACAGTCTAGCAAGATACAAACCTTTTAAAACCACTCTAATTGAATCAAACACCAGAGCAGAAAAAACTAGACCACTCCCACCACACCAGCAAAGGCTGAGTGAGGATCCCAGACCCTCACCCTTTCCAGGCTGTAAAGGCACTTCAAACTCTCCTGTAGGGAGCCAGAACTTTCATCCCCACGGGACAGTATCAAGGCACTTCCCCTACCCCTACTCCCTGCTGGGACGGGGTCAGAGGAGGCCCAGTGGGCAGTATTCTTATTACTTGCTTCAGTGTCCTGACTGAGCTGGAATCTCTTTTATTGATTCACATTAACCTTTTCTCTTCACATATAATATTTTCCTGCTGCCTCTTTCATGCCACACAATTAAATCTTTGTTCTTTTCCCTTTATTGCTCAGTTTAATAGTAGATGTTACATTACTGACTTTCTGCCTAGAAAATATAATTTTATTATTTTTTAATTTACCTAAAATTAAAAATAATAAAATTTTATCTGTAAATTTAGAACTTTGTCTAGCAGAATACCTATAAATAAACTTTAAAAATTATGACCTGCAAATATTTCCAATTTTGTAAAGATAGAGTATGCAAACTAAAATTAACAAAAACATCAACTCTGGCAAAATCTTCCCATCTGTGTAAATTAAACAGTTATAAGGTTAATAGAGGCAGAAGATTGTCTTAATTAAAATAAATATGCAACAGACCTAGTTAAGAGAAAGGTAAGGCAGATTTCTTGAATTTTGTTAATTTTTACCATCAGCAGTGAATTTATTGCTTGCTATTAGTGAAGTACTTGGTCTTCTCATTAATTCTTGTTCTTTGACCTAGACATGCATGTATCTATGTTTCCAAACATTCCCCAAGTCAGTACCACTCTTTGATGTCTTGAATTCTAAGAGGATTTTCTCCCCATTTCTATGATTTATTTTCTTCTTCATTCTCTTCTTGAGTTCACAAAGCATGGTACTATGGGATAGAATTTTTTTTTTTTGTATTCCCCCCCCCCCCAGATTTTCTAAGAGGCTGGGTTTTCATTTCTCTAGGGAATAATATGTGGAAACTTATTCTTGCCCTTTGTCCTGTATACACAATTCTTCCTGCTATTTAAAAGGAGACTTGACTAATAACCAAAGATGGGCAAGGCTCTTGCATTAGTCACAAATCTACATATTACAAAAACAAATTGTGAAAATTTCAAGCACTACATGTTGGATTCTAAATCAGTCAGCATGCTAATACTCTGAATTAATTTAAGTTGAAATTGGTACCCTATGAGTCTTGAATAAGATTATAAAGACCATACAAATCACTGAAACATTAATTCACTTACTATTTAGAAGCTCACATTTTGCAGACAGTATTTGAAGCAGTTTATAATAATTTCCAGATATAATAAAACCATTAAAACTTGAGTAAACAAGTCTAGCTAGTATATTAACTGTAGTCAAACTCACAACCAGGAATTTTCTAGGAGCCCAGGACAATACAGAAATATGAAATGGCAGAAAAAAATTTTTAAAAATTCTTGGTACCACATTATAAGAGGACATTATCATATGGTAGAATCAGATAATTATATTTAAATAAGAGCTACTATATTCAAGACAAGACACAGCAAGAGTGATATCTTTAATTGGTAGGGATGTCCTGGAGCACTCCATTAAGAAATATTCTGAGGTTAAGTTTGGGCACAGCAGAAACAACAGAGTGACTGATGTCCGCCGTGGACTCAAGCATGGGGACAGGTAACCCTTATTATTTGCCATTCATAACTCAGTCCACCAATTTGCTTCATTTTTTTGAGAAAATCAAGGCTCAGATAATGCTGTAAATTTTTCTAGGTCACATATTAAATATTTAACTTTGCACACCAACAAAAGAGGAGATTATGGAAAATCTAGATATTTAACAGAGTATTATAGAAATTCTATTGTTTAAGAATTCAAACAATAACAAGTATCATATTGTAGACTAGCTGAAGACAAAAAAGGAAAGCTTCATATGGGATAAGACTTTGTTGAAAATTTTAACTAGATTTGTGTGTTAAAAAGTCACAATTTCCTTATACTTATTTATTCCTTATTTCCCATATGGCCCTGAACATAGTAGTTGATCAATACATGTTTGTTGAATTAATTATTGAAGTAATGAAGTATTAGTGTTTAAGTTATGAGGACAGAATAAAAATTAGGAGAGAAGAGAAATATCAGGTACTGTTTTCTGAAGAGCTTTTCTAATCTTTGCTAATTTTCCTCCTGTCACGATGCTTGGTATTTCACATTCAAGAAGCTAGTGTCATTGGAAATATTTATTTCATTTCCCCTGTATTCTAATCTCTGCTACAAATTACCATTTCACCATTTCCAGTTCCTGATAGATATACACGGAGGCCTTTAAAAGATGTTGAGTGAAGGAGAAAGAATGGCAGGATACAGGAAATGGGCCATTTTTATTCAAAACATTTACTTGGACTTTGGGGATTAAGGTCCTATCAGTGGCAAAACAAATTGATGCAGCTGGTGCATTTCATTATGGTCACAGTGTACAGACACACAGAATTCTGTTTAGAGTGAATGGTCTTTTGGCATAAACTTTTGTGTTTTGCAGTCCTTTGGCAGTGAGAAGTTTCTGGCCAGCTCACATTTGTCATATCCCTCCCCTGACCATGGAGACATCATGGAGGGTCAAATGGCTGGACCCTGTTTCTCAAGATTGTTGTTATTTTTCTTTCCTTCTTTTTTGTTAATTAAAATAAATAATGTTAGGCGCCAGTCCAGGGATGGATCAAATAGTGGTTTTATCCTCTTCCAGCAGGAAACAAAGTGCATATATGGCTCTCAGGGAGGGCTCCCTAGTACTATGTCTTCCCCAGCATGGAGCCTGGCATCTCCACTGTGCACAGAACATCCCTCATTGTTCCTGAAGTCAGCCTTCCAATCCATGTGCGTCCCTCTTAACCACTCTTAGCCTTTTGTCCTTGTGCTTAGGGTGAGGGAGCTCTATGCAATGATTTCTAAGCATTTCTCCAGATCTGACAGCCCCCCTAGGAGTTTTGACCAGCAAAAATTCTTTTAAATAATACAAGTGATGTTGGGTTTTAAAGTTAGGTTGGGAATTTCCCTGGCAGTCCAGTGGTTAGGACTCGGCACTTTCACTGCCAGGGCCAGGTTTGATCACTGGTCAGGGAACTAAGATCCTGCAAGCTACACAGAGTGGCCAAAAAAAAAAAAATTTAGGTTAACATGAAAAAAAAAAAATGCTACTTATAGACGCATAAATGATACATACAGGGTAGAAGGATATTTTAAAAGGCAATATTTGTAATGTAAAATGTTTCTTAACCTTTTACATTGTTTAATTGTAATTGTCAAAATTGCTATAATTTGAAAGTTTTTCATTTACTATGTTACAAATATTGACCTAATAGTGAAGTCAAATTTTATTAGTTTTGCAGTGTAATAAGCCAGCATAAAACACACTTTAAAATTAATAATTGCATCAGTGAGTATGTCATAGAGACAAAGAAACTAATACAAGAGAATCATATCACTAAATGTTTTATTAGTGGAGACAGGTAATTTTTAAAATTTAATTCATAACACAGTCACAGAGCACTTAGCTCTCTTAATGAACATACTTCTCAACTCCAGGGAATTTTTAAAATCTCTCAATTCAATTACAAAATGCTCAGTGAGACTCAATCATACTGATTTCTTGTTCTATATTCCAGGGGTAAATAATATATTAGAACAAGCAAGAGGTGCAAGATGGGGAGTGGTTAATTAGCATCCAATTCAAAGTGCTTATAGGTACATCAAAACAATGAACTAGCTGTTTTTTGTTTTGTTTTGTTTTCATAAATAATGCAAAATATTCCAAGAATCAAGCAAATTTGTACAAAATACAATAAATGTGACTGGAAAAGACTGAGTAGCTGTATAGCCAATTAGATGAATAAATTATTTCAATATTTCAGGCAAGCTCTCCTTTTTTAATCAAAAAGACTGTGCCTTGGTCAGTGATAGTTAAGAATGAAAATTGTCTCCAGAATTTTACATAAATGTTTGAATTTCATATCAGGAAAACAAGACAACATTATTTCTGTAGGGAGACACTGGTGATTAATGCTTACCATATATCAAAAAAAAAAAATTTAACTGTTGGAATTTGAGTATAAACTGAAAAATAAAAAGTGAGTTTCTTGTGTTTCTAGACTATTACTAGTTCAAAACACTTAGCGTCTTTTCAGCTATAGCCAGATATTTTAACAGGTAACATATTTAATTCAGCAGAAAGCAATTCTTTTGAGTTATGCTCAGAAATAATAAACACAACACATTTTATTCAGTGGGATAAGAAGCAAAGAAGCAGCAATGTTGTACAAAATCACATTATTCATGTGACTCTTACATGACAAGGATTTTTATATTAAGTAGAAACAAATTGCTTTGCCTCAGCTGGAATGCCCATCCTGGATGGACTACTTTCCATGGTAAAGTAAATTTGGTCAATAGAAGGTTTGTTTGAATTTTAGAATCTGGAAGAGTTTAGAGACAATCTACATATACCCTCTATTATGTTTTCTGTTTTGCTGTTCTCTTAATTTCTCTTTTCCTATCCAAACCCATTCTTTGATTGTTGTACACCTGAAACTGACACAATATTGTAAATCGTCTACACTCCAATAAAAATTAAAACAAAACAGAACAACAACAACAAAAAAAACCCCATTGTATGAATAGAGAAATAGCCTTTGGTAAATCCACCTAGCACAGCAACACCAAAACAATATCTTCCTCAATAATCTTCTTGATTCATTTCAACCTCTTTGGGGTCATAATGTTATTATTATTACCTATAAAGGTTTGATAGAAATTCCTTGAATTGAATTAATTGTCCTCCTCTTTCCCTGCTTGTGATTTCTTGATGATCAGTGTGACGCTTATACAAGCTTGTTTTCCACTCAGATTTGTTCACGCTGTTAAAAGAAATGTCTTATAAACATGATTAGGGCTACTGTTAGTAGAACCGTCCCATAAACACCTTACTTATTTTTTTTAATTGATATTAATAAATTTATTTACTTTTTATTTATTTTTGGCTGCACTGGGTCTTCTTTGCTGCGCGTGGGCGGCGAGCAGGGGCTACTCTTCGTTGTGATGCGTGGGCTTCTCATTGCAGTGGCTTCTCTTGTTGAGGAGCACGGGCTCCAGTAGCTGTGGCACGTGGGCTCCAGAGCGCAGCCTCAGCAATTGTGGTGTATGGGCTTACTTACTCCAGGGCATATGGGATCTTCCCAGACCAGGGTTTGAACCCATGTCCCCTGCATTGGCAGGCAGATTCTTAACCACTGTGCCACCAGGGAAGCCCAACACCTTATTTATTTTAAATGTGTCTAGTTGTCTGATTTCTTATGTAAAATGTCCTA
The DNA here is from genome assembly GCF_965194825.1 of Balaenoptera physalus. Lineage (NCBI taxonomy): Eukaryota > Metazoa > Chordata > Mammalia > Artiodactyla > Balaenopteridae > Balaenoptera > Balaenoptera physalus. The sequence goes on from NC_138891.1 coordinate 33,623,888, forward strand.
TTCTCTTTAGTTGTCAGATTTAAAAACTTAAATTTGATAGCCAATAAATCTGAAAATTAGTAATTAAACTTAGTGTTAGTTTTAAACTTATTTTTATTAGGTTAAAACACATGAAATTACAATATATAAAGTAAAAATTACCCAATGTCAGTCACTTTATATTTTGACCTGGTATTTTCTCCTTTACCATGAGAGGGACAGAATAAGAGTCAAAGGCTTGGGTTCAGGAGTCAAACAGACAAGCCTTCAAATTATAGTCCAGTCATTTACTAGCTGTGTGATTGTGGATAATTCTTTAATCTTTATTTGGCCTCAGTCTCTTCATCAGAAAATTAGGGATATAATCCCTAATATATATATGTATTTTTATATAATTAAATATAATTAAATATATTAGATATATAATTAGATATATAATTAAATTTTTTTTGAATTTTGAAATTAATTTTATTTATTTTTTATACAGCAGGTTTTTATTAGTTATCTATTTTATACATATTAGTGTATATATGTCAATCCCAATCTCCCAATTCATCACACCACCACCACCCCTGTCACTTTCCCCCCTTGATGTCCATACGTTAGTTCTCTACATCTGTGTCTCTATTTCTGCCTTGCAAACCAGTTCATCTGTACCATTTTTCTGGGTTCCACATATATGTGTTAATATACGATATTTGTTTTTCTCTTTCTGACTTACGTGACCCTGCATGACAGTCTCTAGATCCATCCACGTCTCTACAAATGACCCAATTTCATTCCTTTTTATGGCTGAGTAATATTCTATTGTATATATGTACCATATCTTCTTTATCCATTCGTCTGTCGATGGGCATTTAGGTTGCTTCCATAACCTGGCTATTGTAAATAGTGCTGCAATGAACATTGGGGTACATATGTCTTTTTGAATTATGGTTTTCTCTGGGTATATACCCAGTAGTGGGGTTGCTGGGTCATATGGTAATTCTATTTTTGGATTTTTAAGGAGCCTCCATACTGTTCTCCATAGTGGCTGTATCAATTTACATTCCCACCAACAGTGCAAGAGGGTTCCCTTTTCTCCACACCGTCTCCAGCATTTCTTGTTTGTAGATTTTCTGATGATGCCCATTCTAACTGGTGTGAGGTGATACCTCATTGTAGTTTTGATTTGCATTTCTCTAATAATTAGTGATGTTGAGCAGCTTTTCATGTGGTTCTTGGCCATCTGTATGTCTTCTTTGGAGAAATGTCTATTTACGTCTTCTGCCCATTTTCTGATTGGGTTGTTTTTTTTTTTTTTAATATTGAGCTGCATGAGCTGTTTATGTATTTTGGAGATAAATCCTTTGTCTGTTGATTGGTTTGCAAATATTTTCTGCCATTCTGAGGGTTGTCTTTTCGTCTCGTTTGTAGTTTCCTTTGCTTTGCAAAACCTTTTAAGTTTCATTAGGTCCCATTTGTTTTTTTTTGTTTGTTTGTTTTTATTTCCATTACTCTAGGAGGTGGACCAAAAAAGATCTGGCTGTGATTTATGTCAAAGAATGTTCTTCCTATGTTTTTCTCTAAGAGTTTTATAGTGCCTGGTCTTACATTTAGGTCTCTAATCCACTTTGAGTTCATTTTTGTGTATGGTGTTAGGGAGTGTTCTAATTTCATTCTTTTACATGTAGCTGTCCAGTTTTCCCAGCACCACTTATTGAAGAGGCTGTCTTTTCTCCATTGTTTATTCTTGCCTCCTTTATAAAAAATAAGGTGACCATATGTGCGTGGGTTTATCTCTGGGCTTTCTATCCTGTTCCATTGATCTATATTTCTGTTTTTGTGCCAGTACCATATTGTCTTGATTACTGTAGCTTTGTAGTATAGTCTGAAGTCAGGGAGTCTGATTCCTCCATCTCCATTTTTTTCACTCAAGACTACTTTGGCTATTTGGGGTCTTTTGTGTCTCTAAACAAATTTTAAGATTTTTTGTTCTAGTTCTGTAAAAAATGTCACTGGTGATTTGATAGGGATTGCACTGAATCTGTAGATTGCTTTGGGTAGTATAATCATTTTCAAAATATTGATTCTTCCAATCCAAGAACATTGTATATCTCTCCATCTGTTTGTGTCATCTCTGATTTCTTTCATCAGTGTCTGATAGTTTTGTGCATAAAGGTCTTTTACCTCCTTAGGAAGGTTTATTCCTATGTATTTTATGCTTTTTGTTGCAATGGTGCATGGGTTGTTTCCTTAAATTCTCTTTCTGATCTTTCATTGTTAGTGTTTAGCAATGCAAGAGATTTCTGTGCATTAATTTTGTATCTTGCAACTTTACCAAATTCATTGATTAGCTCTAGTAGTTTTCTGGTGGCATCTTTAGGATTCTCTATGTATAGTGTCATGTCATCTGTAAACAGTGACAGTTTTACTTCTTTTCCAATTTGTATTCCCTTTATTTCTTTTTCTTCTCTGATTGCCATGGCTAGGACTTCCAAAACTGTGTTGAATAATAGTGGTGAGAGTGGGCATCCTTGTCCTCTTCCTGATCTTAGAGGAAATGGTTTCGGTTTTTCACCATTGAGAACAATATTGGCTATGGGATTGTCATAGATGGCCTTTATTATGTTGAGGTAGGTTCCCTCTATGCCCACTTTCTGGAGAGTTTTTCTCATAAATGAGAGTTGAATTTTCTCAAAAGCTTTTTCTGTATCTATTGAGATGATCATATGGTTTTTATACTTCAATTTGTTAATATGGTGTATCACATTGACTGATTTGCATATACTGAAGAATCCTTGCATCCCTGGGATAAATCCCACTTGATCATGGTGTATGATCCTTTTAATGTGCTGTTGGATTCTGTTTGCTCGTATTTTGTTGAGGATTTTTGCATCTATATTCATCAGTGATATTGGTCTGTAATTTTCTTTTTTTGTAGTATCTTTGTCTGGTTTGCTATCAGGGTGATGGTGGCCTCATAGAATGAGTTTGGGAGTATTCCTTCCTCTGCAATGTTTTGGAAGAGTTTGAGAAGGATGGGTGTTAGCTCTTCTCTAAATGTTTGATAGAATTCACCTGTGAAGCCATCTGGTCCTGGACTTTTGTTTGTTGGAAGATTTTAAATCACAGTTTCAATTTCAGTGCTTGTGATTGGTCTGTTCATAGTTTCTATTTCTTCCTGGTTCAGTCTTGGAAGGTTATACCTTTCTAAGAATTTGTCCATTTCTTCCAGGTTGTCCATTTTATTGGCATAGAGTTGCTTGTAGTAGTTTCTTAGGATGCTTTGTATTTCTGCTGTGTCTGTTGTAATTTCTCCTTTTTCATTTCTAATTTTATTGATTTGAGTCCTCTCCCTCTTTTTCATGATGAGTCTGGCTAATGGTTTATCAATTTTGTTTATCGTCTCAAAGAACCAGCTCGTAGTTTTATTGATCTTTGCTGTTGTTTTCTTCGTTTCTATTTCATTTATTTCTGCTCTGATCTTTATGATTTCTTTCCTTCTGCTAACTTTGGGTTTTGTTTGTTCTTCTTTCTCTAGTTCCTTTAGTTGTAAGGTTAGATTGTTTATTTGAGATTTTTCTTGTTTCTTGAGGTAGGCTTGTATAGCTATACACATCCCTCTTAGAAATGGTTTTGCTGCATCCCATAGGTTTTGCATCATCGTGTTTTCATTGTCATTTGTCTCTAGGTATTTTTTTATTTCCTCTTTGATATCTTCAGTGATCTCTTGGTTATTTAGTAACGTATTATTTAGCCTCCATGTGTTTGTATTTTTTACGTTTTTCCCCCGGTAATTGATTACTAATCTCATAGTGTTGTCGTCAGAAAAGATGCTTGATATGATTTCAGTTTTCTTAAATTTACTGAGGCTTGATTTGTGACCCAAGATGTGATCTATCCTGAAGAATGTTCCGTGCACACTTGAGAAGAAAGTGTAATCTGCTGTTTTTGTTGGAATGTCCTATAAATATCAATTAAATCTTTCTGGTCTATTGTGTCATTTAAAGCTTGTGTTTCCTTATTAATTCTCTGTCTGGATGATCTGTCCATTGGTTTTAAGTGAGATGTTAAAGTCCCCCAGTATTATTGTGTTATTGTTGATTTCCTCTTATGTAGCTGTTAGCATTTGCCTTATGTATTGAGGTGCTCCTATGTTGGGTGCATATATATTTATAAGTGTTATATCTTCTTCTTGGACTGATCCCCTGATCATTATGTAGTGTCCTTCCTTGTCTCTTGTCACATTCTTTATTTTAAAATCTATGTTATGTGATATGAGTATTGTTACTCCAGCTTTCTTTTGATTTCCATTTGCATGGAATATCTTTTTCCATCCCCTCACTTTCAGTCTGTATGTGTCCCTAGGTCTGAAGTGGGTCTCTTGTAGACAGCTTATATATGAGTCTTGTTTTTGTATCCATTCAGCAAGCCTGTGCCTTTCGGTTGGAGCATTTAATCCATTCACATTTACGGTAATTATCGATATGTATGTTTCTATTACCATTTTCTTAATTGTTATGGGTTTGTTTTTCTAGGTCCTTTTCTTGTCTTGTGTTTCCCACTTAGAGAATTTCCTTTAGCATTTGTTGTAAAGCTGGTTTGGGGGTGCTGAATTCTCTTAGCTTTTGCTTGTCTGTGAAGTTTTTGATTTCTCCATTGACTCTGAATGAGATCCTTGCCGGCTAGAGTAATCTTGATTGTAGGTTCTTCCCTTTCATCGCTTTAAATATATCGTGCCACTCCCTTCTGGCTTGTAGAGTTTCTTATGAGAAATCAGCTGTTAACTTTATGGGAGTTCCCTTGTATGTTATTTGTCGTTTTTCCCTTGTTGCTTTCAATAATTTTTCTTTGCCTTTAATTTTTGTCAGTTTGATTACTGTGTGTCTTGGCATGTTTCTCCTTGGGTTTATCCTGCATGGGGCTCTCTGCTCTTCCTGGACTTGGGTGGCTATTTCCTTTCCCATGTTAGGGAAGTTTCGACTATAATCTCTTCAGATATTTTCTCGGGTCCTTTCTCTCTCTCTTCTCCTTCTGAGACCCCTATAATGTGAACGTTGTTGCTTTTAATGTTGTCCCAGAGGTCTCTTATGCTATCTTCATTTCTTTTCATTCTTTTTCTTTATTCTGTTCCATGGCAGTGAATTCCACCATTCTGTCTTCCAGGTCACTTCTCCATTGTTCTGCTTCAGTTATTCTGCTACTGATTCCTTCTAGTGTATTTTTCATTTCAGTTATTTTATTGTTCACCTCTGTTTGTTTGTTGTTTAATTCTTCTGGGTGTTTGTTCTTTAATTCTTCTAGGTCTTTGTTAAACATTTCTTGCATCTTCTGGATCTTTGCCTCCATTCTTTTTCTGAGGTCCTGGATTATCTTCACTATCATTATTCTGAATTCTTTTTCTGGAAGGTTGCCTATCTCCACTTCATTTAGTTGTTTTTCTGGGGTTTTATCTTGTTTCTTCATCTGGTACAATGTTCTCTGCCTTTTCATTGTGTCTATCTTTCTGTGAATGTTGTTTTCCTTCCACAGGCTGCAGGATTGTAGTTCTTCTTGCTTCTGTTTTCTGCCTTCTGGGGGATGAGTCTATCTAAGAGGCTTGTGCAAGCTTCCTCCTGATGGGAGGGACTGGTGGTGGCTAGAGCTGAGTTTTGCTCTGGTGGGCAGAGCTCAGTAAAAGTTTAATCTGCTTGTCTGCTGATGCGTGGGCCTGGGTTCCCTCCGTGTTGGTTGTTTGGCCTGAGACAACCCAGCACTGGATCCTACCCGGCTCTTTGGTGGGGCTAATGGCACACTCTGGGAGGGCTCACGCCAAGGAGTACTTCCCAGAACTTCTGCTGCCACTGTCCTTGTCCCCATGGTGAGCCACAGCCACCCCCTGCCTCTGCAGGAGACCCTCCAACACTAGTAGGTTGGTCTGGTTCCGTCTCCTATGGGGTCACTGCTCCTTCCCCTGGGTCCCGATGTGCACACTACTTTGTGTGTGCCCTCCAAGAGTGGAGTCTCTATTTCCCCCAGTCCTGTCAAGGTCCTGCAATCAAATCCTGATAGACTTCAAAGTCTGATTCTCTAGGAATTCCTCCTCCTGTTGCTGGACCCCCAGCTTGGGAAGCCTGATGTGGGGCTCAGAACCTTCACTCCAGTGGGTGGACTTCTGTGGTTTAATTGTTCTCCAGTTTATGAGTCACCCACCCAGCAGCTATGAGATATGATTTTATTGTAATTGCGTACCTCCTACCATCTGATTGCAGCTTCTCCTTTGTCTTTGGATGTGGGGTATCTTTTTTGGTGAATTCCAGTGTCTTCCTGTCAATGATCGTTCAGCAGTTAGTTGTGATTCTGATCCTCTCTCAAGAGGGAGTGAGCGCACGTCCTTCTACTCTGCCACCTTGATCCAATCTCCCCTTCATTAAGTTCTTGTGTATGTTAAAGGAATTAATAAGCACAGTGTTGTTACAGAGTGAGTGCTCAAAAAAATTAGTGAAAGTTATTAACATTGGATTTAATTAATATTTTGATTGTCTTTCCCACTATTTTCTTTTTCCTATTGAATTTCCTGATTGGTACCCCTGGTTTATATGAACTGCTCTTGTATTCATAGCTCATTACATATTATCTCATTTGATTCTATGAACATTATGAGGTTTATGGGGTAGGAATTATTATCCCCCTTTTCCAAACAAGGAAACTAAGTTTTGTTATCTTTTCAAAGAGCGCACAGTGAGTAAAAGGCAAAACCACGTGAGAATTCACTAACCTTTTTTCACCAAGCTTCCTTTTATAAGGTCATTTGAAATGGATATTCCCGGGCAACAAATATTCTAACATTGATGGCATTGGATTGACATGATCATTCTGAGGAAGTCTTCTCATTTATTACAAACTTCTGTAATAGCCAGCATTTATTTAGCACTTAGTATATATCCCATACTACATATGTATAAACTATGTGCTTCTATTATCTACATAACAACTCCATGAGACTGGCACTCTTATAGTCCCTGATTTACAGATAAGAAAACTGAGAGCTAGTAAGTGGTGAAGCCAAGGTCTGAAAGGAGGAAGTTTGCCTCCAGGGCCTGTGCTCTTAACCAGTACACTGTATTACCTATTAGTAAATTATACTGCAAACTTACTGCTTTCAAAGTTTCATTTCTCCTCAACCAGTAAATTTCAACATGTCACTGTTTCTAAAACAAAACAAAACAAGACCAAAAGCAAAAAAAAGGAAAAACCCAAAACACTGTCCCCATTGAAAATTTGTGTGCTGAATAGAAATACTTCCTAGGAGGTTTGTACTCTCACAGGCAAGACTGCTACATAATTTGCAGAGTCCAGTGCAAAATAAAATTAGAGGACCCCACTTTAAAAAGTTATTAAGAATCCCAATTAGAATGTGACAGTAGAGCATTAAGTCAAGTGTGTGGTCCTGTGGAGCATGAGACCCTGTGCGACTAAAAGGTAGTCCACCCATGACATGGGCCCAAGCAGGGCCCATAACCCCATACCTGGCCTCGGCCCAACACATCTGTCCTATTGTAGACTCCAATGAAGCCTCGTAATGGAACAGAAGTACTGGAGACCTCTTATTGAGTCTGTCTCAGAATCACTCTAGTATTTCCATTGAGAGCACCCTGAGGCAATGGGACCTTTTGGCGAAGTAAGACTTGGGAGGGAAGCAAGGCTACCAGATCTGCTGTGAAAAAGGAGAAGCAGAGACCAGATTTTATCGTAGCAGTCCAGAGTGAGATAGTGGTCAGGATGTGGGGAGAAGAAAGAGGAAGTTCTGGGGAACTCCCACTATCCCACAAAGAGGGAATCACGCTTGCCTCCCATCAGAATGGTGGCAGAAACCTGTAAAATATATCCATTTATCTTGGTCATTTGGATGGGGGGGTCCATGTTAATTTTGTTTAAAATTAGTAAGCCTGGCACTGGTCATTCAAATGCTTTGTGTTTTGTACTCTTAAAATTGTAGACAAAAAATAATGTTTTTAGTCTTCCTTCTAAAAGTAGAAAAGAGTTGCATTTCTGAAAAATAGTTGTCATTAATTATTTTTTAAATAAATTTATTTATTTATTTATTTTTGGCTCCATTGTGTCTTCGTTGCTGTGTGCGGGCTTTTTCTAGTTGTGGCGAGCAGGGGCTACCCTTTGTTGTGGTGCGCAAGCTTCTCATTGTGGTGGCTTCTCTTGTTGCAGAGCATGGGCTCTACGTGCTCAGGCTTCAGTACTTGTGGCACACGGGCTCAGTAGTTGTGGTTCAAGGGCTCTAGAGCTCAGGCTCAGTAGTTGTGGCACATGGGCTTAATTGCTCCAAGGGCATGTGGGATCTTCCCGGACCAGGGCCCGAACCTGTGTCCCCTGTGTTGGCAGGTGGATTCTTAACCACTGCGCCACCAGGGAAGTCCCAGTTGTCATTAATTTTTGATCTTTGATTCAATCTGTGGTGTACATCAAAAGTATTGTCATTCTATATTGGAGGCAATCAAGAATTAGAGCAGGGGGCTTCCCTGGTGGCGCAGTGGTTGAGAATCTGCCTGCCAATGCAGGGGACACGGGTTCGAGCCCTGGTCTGGGAAGATCCCACATGCCGCGGAGCAACTAGGCCCATGAGCCGCAACTACTGCGCCTGCGCGTCTGGAGCCTGTGCCCTGCAACAAGAGAGGCCGCGACAGTGAAAGGCCCGCGCACCGCAATGAAGAGTGGCCCCCACTTGCCGCAACTAGAGAAAGCCCTTGCACAGAAACGAAGACCCAACACAGCCAAAAATAAAATAAATAAATAAAGTAAATAAATAAATAAGTCAGGAGCTCTAAAAAAAAAAAGAATTAGAGCAGGTTTGAATCAAAATACATAGGTTTAAACTCAGGTCCCTCTCTTTACTGATTCTGTGATCTTGAGAAAGTTACTTAACCTCTCTGAGCCTCAGTGTTTTTTAATCTGTAAAGTGAGAACATTTTAGAAATAATAAGCAACCTCAGAGGATCTTTACAAGTATTCAATACATAAAGGTGCTTAGTGCAATACCTGGCACATCACAAGAAGTCAACAAATTATAGAGACATTATTTCATATAAATATGCATACATTTCATATATGAGTACATTTGTATTTCATGTATGTATATACTTTTAAGTGTATAGTATAGGTAAATAAATACATATGTGTGTATACTTATAAAATATATTTTTTAGGTTTCTGAGTTTTGAGTTCTTGTATATCAGAGAAGGGGAAATACTTGGCTAGGAGGACTGGCTGCAGTAGTTTATTCTGGGGCTTCTGTCTGTCACTGCCAATTGAACATTCAACTTTTATGGTATTCAAATTAAATTACTACTGCCTGCACAATTAGGAACTTTTTCAGCATCATCCCTATGCTTCAAATCAAGCAGACTGAGTGTTTACTTGAGTATAAATGTAATGTAACCCAAAGAAAAAGCCAGGTGTGTTTCCTGTTTGAAATGGTGGCTATGTGTTTCCAGGTGTTATGCAGAGCATTGATTGGGATGCATAAATTGCCTTCTATTGAGGTTATCTTACTTAACTGCCACCTCTCTCCCTAATCCCTAGCTACCTGATGTATTTTTTATGTGTCTCTTGTTTTTAATCACTGAAAATAAAATGGGAAATACCTGAAGCTCTAGTATCCCTTTTGATAGTACACTGACAGCATATATCCAGCTTTCCCTCCAAAATTTCAGTTTTATAGTTCCCTCAAATTTGTTGAAAACAGCTGTTTAGTTATTATATGCCTAATACAGAATTCGCCAAAATTTGCGAATTTGAAAAATGAAGAAAAAACAGAAGCAATTGTAAACCGGACATAAACAGTGCTTTACCTGTTTCATATTATTTAAATATGCAAATAAACATGAAAATAATGAGTGTTTCTCTGTTGTTTTGCTAGTGAATAGAATAATTTCAACAGCAGTCTTTTTAAAACCTATATGTGAAATGTGTTTTCCATGAAATGAGTCATTTGTTTTGTGTCTCAACTTCTCAGGAAGTTGTCTTACATGAACGTCTGACTTGGAGGCTTGACTGAAGAAATTTCTCCTGGACTTTTGAATTATTAATCTTGGCTGCATGATATGCAAATCAGACTGCACTAACTATGGCCAGCAGCACAGCACTGGGTCAGAAGCTGTGTCAAGCGGCTGGTAAAGAATTTCTGTCAAGGGATCAGGGCCTTCTGACACAATGGTAAGCTCTAATGCAACTCATGTTGTCCAGGTATATAAAGTAATGCTAGACCTCCCATTTGTTAAGGGTTTCTTTTAAAAGTGTCCTGTGAACAATTAAGGTTTTAAATAATGTTTAAATGAACTGTCTGAACTGTCATTTGTAAGTACATGTAGAACAGCAAAAGAAAGGAAGTCATAGTTGTTTCCTCATTTATTTTTTACCAAATTTTGTCTTGTTTTAATTGCCAAATACTAAATTTATTTTATTAAATTTAATACTAAATTTATTTTTTTTTATTTTATTGCCAAATACTAAATTTATTGTATTAAGTACTAAATTTATTTTATAAATTTTATTAAATTTATTTTATTTAATAATGTCTTGGTTACTGATATGTCAACAAAAAGAGTAATTGGATTTACTTAAATGCATAAAACTATTTATAGAATGTAATTTAAAGTTTCTAAATCAGATGAAAGAATCTAGTCTATAATATTTGCATGTTCAGAAAATAATGTGTTGGAGGAAATTTTAAGGCATTCTAAAAATGAAATTTAGCATTTATGTTTGTAAAAATTACATTATTCAAGAATATATATAGTTCACCAAGGAAAAAAAGTAAATTGCAGAAACTATTGCTATTACACCTTTCAGAACTTTTAATAATTGGTGAAGTATTTTTAAAGAATTTCATAAACACACAAGTTGATACCATACTATCACTTTTTAATATCTTGATTTCTGGTATAATTTTTGGAATATATAAAAATATATTAAAAATGAAGTCATCAATATTAAATGATTGTATATTTTCAGTGTAAATATTTTCATTCAGTTTATCAATGAAAAATTAATTTGTTTATAAATACTCATGTTGCTATATAAATTTGTCTTGTAGTTAAGAATTAAAATTTCATAAATGTTCTTTGTTTAATTGTGATGATTATAAGAAAAAGTAGTTTAAAAGCTAACAGACTATCAAACATATTTTTAAATTTAAGTTTTTAAAATGTTCATTTTTAAAAGGCTGAATACAATTAAAGTGAAAGAAACATTATTCCCAAATTAAAAATGAGAACTACTGATCTGCTTATGTAAGTAAATTGAATGTTATTTATAGTTTAATACCTCTAACAGGTTTGGATATATTTTTATAAATATAATTAAAGATTTCACTTTAATTGCCAATATCTAAAGGAAAAAAAAACTGTTAAAAATAATTAATCCAAATCAGCTATAACCTATTTATTATGATTTCTATTTCCTAAAAATTAAAAATATAACCACTACAAAGCAGAAGAGAAATATTAATTTTTCATGAGAGAAGTTCCTCTTCAACAGGAATTTTGCTTAAAGGACTAGCTTACTTCATCAATTTGTAGAATTGTGATGGCCACACTAAAAACACATGCAGCTACAAATATCATCCAATTTGAAATCTAAAAACTGTGGGTCCTGATGAGGTTAAATTGGTTTGCAAATATTAGACAACCTTACCTTTATAAAACCACAAATTACTAATATTGGACTTAGAAAAATTATTTTAAGAATGAAATAAATGTATCAAAAAAGCAGATTATAAAACATCATAAAGAGTATAATATCATTTTTGTAAAGATAAATTCAAGTATATATTAAAGTATAGGAGGGTATCCAAATATTAGGAGTGGTTGGTTATAGAAATTTTTGATTTTTTTTTTTTTTTTTTTTTTTTTTTTTTGCCTATCTGCCTTTTCTGAGTGAGTGTTACATAATAACAGGTGTTTTTAAAAGTTATTCTTTAAAAAAAGAATGAAGCAACCACTCTAAGCAGGACAATGGTTAGTCATTCACTTCCCTTATTCTAGTTGTGGTATTTTTTATCCCTGCTACCTCCCTTAATCTCCCAATCCCAGTGGATGACTCAAAAGCAGAAGAATTCTCTGTGGCATCAACATGGCCCCTACCTGCCCGAGTGGTAGCTATTGGTAATCTGGCTTCTAGTTATACAAGTCTTCATGGATGTATTTTTCTTCTATGGCAGACAAACCTTTACGCTACACATAAGCTACTGACATAAGTCAGTACATTTAAGAACTGACTAGGCAGAAAGATAAGAATTATGACTAGAAAAGGAGGAAATACAAAAATAAAACAAGTAAGTTTCTTGTCATAATGAGACTTCCTATTGTCTTAATATTCATTTGAGTGTGTGCATCAGCGTTTTGAGTATTCCCAAAATAGAGTTGCCTAGAACTGAGCCTTGAGAAACTCCAATATTTACAACTTGGGCAAAGAAGGATTAGACCGTAAAAGAGTCTACAAAGAGAGGAAGGAGGACAAGGAGATTGCCATGTCATAGAAGGCAAGGAAGGGAGAACTTCCAGAAATTGTGGAATGGGAAGTTGCTGGGAATAGAGTAAAAAATAATATTGAAAAATTACCAATGAGCTAGAAACTAAAGCCTATTATTATTTTTTAAAAGACCATTGACCTTCGGCTGTATTCCTAAGAATTTTTAATTTTTAATATTATACATGCTGATCTGCAGAAAAAAAATAGGAAGTCCAGATAAACCAAAAGGAGAAAGGACACAATAAAAATTATCTGGAATCTCATCACTAGGGATAAAAGTATTAATACTTTGGTACATGTCCTAAGCTTTCTAAGGTTTATTAATTTCAGATGTAAATTTCTAATTTTTGTGTTAATTTTCATCTAAAAAATTGATCTTAGAAGATATATATATCAAATTTTACCTTCTACAGCAATATGTCTAAATCACAGCTATCACTCCTCCAGTTGCCAGTTTTGAATATTTGTCATACTATATGCAGCATCATCTTTTATAGGGAAATAGAGCACGGAGCTTAATTTGGTGGACTTACTACTTATCTGACCTGGAGGAAATATTTATAAAGATGTTTTGTAAACAGTCAAGTGTTTATATTCCTCTTTCCACTGAGCAAGCATTTACAGACCATCTACTTACCTGGTAGTCACTGTACCAGGTGTAGAAGGTAAACTGTGAGTAAGATAAAGTTGTGAGAAATGCTAAGAGCAAGATAAGTATACAATGTGGCGGGGAGGGGGTGCTAATTAGACTAGGGAGTCAGAGATCCTATCTTGGGAAACCCACACTTAAATTGAGGTCTGAAAGAAGTGTAGATGTAAGACAGAGTATGTGATGGAGCAAGGATCGTAGGGGGAAAGTGTCAGAGAAAAATTCAATGAATTGAACATTAGGAAAGTTCTCTGTGCATTCAAAGAGCAGGAAGAAAGATGAGAAAGGAGGAGAATAATACCAGGTGAGGCTGAAGTGGAGTCCAGGAGCCAGACCATGCAGGCCTTGAAGTCTCTTTAAAAATTTTGGACTTTATTCCTTAGACAGTGAAAAGTCATTGAAACGTTTTGGTTGAGGAGAGTAATATGATTGGAATTTTGATTGTAGTTTTTTTAAGATTGTTTAGCTATCATGTTGAAGGTAGATTAAAAGGGGGCAAGAGAAGATGTGAGGAGACCATGGAAGGATATGGTATAGTCCAAGATGATAGTAGCCCGGATTAGAATGGTGATGAAGGAGATGGAGCAATAGTGGTGAATTTGAGAAATATCCAGACATTATAGTCAACGAGACATGGATAGTTTAGTTGTTATTGGAGGTGAGCAACAGATGACTTCAAGGATGTTGCTCGGATGTCTGAGGTGACCACCTGGGTAAATGGTGTGGCCATTCACTGAGTTAGGTGGAGGTACAGCAAGACTGAGAAGGAAGTTGGAGAGCTCATATAGGATTTCTGGAGGTAGAGGTACCTCTGAGAGATCAATCCGTGGTAATAAGTATAAACCACTAGAGCTTATAAGACAGGTCTGTGCTGGGATAAACATTGAGAGGTTGATATGTGGATGGTCATTAAAGATAGAAAGTGGATGAGATCATCCGGGCAGAGCCTAGATAAAGAAGGTGTTCAATACTGATCCTTGAGGAACTTAACATTTAATGCTTAACACGAAAAGGCTTAGGTCACAAAAGAGCCTGCAAAGAACAACCAGGGAGAAAGAAGGAAAACTAGGAGATTGTCAAGTCAAAGAAGGCAAAGGAAGAGAGTGCTTCCAGAAGTTATGGTATGAAAAACAGCTGAGAAGTCAAGTAAGAAGATGAATGAAAACTGAGCATTAGATGGAGGAACGTGGAGGCTATTTTGGTGGAATGATGGATCAGGAGCCAAATTAGAGTATGTTGAAAAGGGAATAGGGTGTCAGGATGTCAAAACAATTAGTGAAGACAGATATTTTTGTTGCTCAAGGTATGACAAGGAGAGAAACATGTGAAACCAGGGAGAGTTGTTGATGTCTTATCTATGCCTTGTTTATTTTTTTTTTCTTTTTTAAACTTAACTTTTATATTGGAGTATAGCTGATTTACAATGTTGTGTTAGTTTCAGGTGTATAGCAAAGTGGTTCAGATATACATATACAGATATCCATTCTTTTTCAGATTCTTTTCCCATATAGGTTATCACAGAATATTGAGTAGAATTCCCTGTGCTATACAGTAGGTCCTTGTTGGTTATCTATTGTATACATAGTAGTGTGTATATGTTCATCCCAAACTCCTAATTTATCCCTCCCCCCCCTCACCTTTCCCCTTTGGTAATCATTAATGTATTTTTGAAGTCTGTGAGTCTGTTTCTGTTTTGTAAATAAGTTCATTTGTGTCATATTTTAGATTCCACATATAAGGGATATATGATATTTGTCTTTCTCTGTCTGACTTACTTCACTTAGTATGATACAGATGCATTCTTATTAACTAAAGTCCACATTAGAGATATACATTAGAGATCACTCTTTGTGTTGTACATTCTCTGGGTTTGGATGATGCATAATGACAAGTATCCACCATTCCAGCATCATACAGAATAGTTTCACTGTCCTAAAAATCCTTTGTGCGCCTCCTAATCATCCTTCCCTCCCTCCCCCCAAACCCCTGGTAACCCCTGATCTTTTTATTATCCTTATAGTTTTGCGTTTTCCAGAATGTCATAGAGTTGGAATCACAGAATGTAGCCTTTTCAGATTGGCTTCTTTCGCTTGGTAATATGCATTTAAGGTTCCTCCATATCTTTTCATGGCTTGCTAGCTCATTTCTTTTCAGCACTGAATGATATTCCATTGTCTGGATGAACCACCGTTTATTTATCCATTCACCTGCCGAGGGACATCTTGATCGCCTCCAAGTTTTGGCATTTGGGAATAAAGCTGCCATAAACATCTGTGTGTGTATTTTTTGTGGGCCTAAGTTTTCAACTCCTTTAGGTAAACACCAAGGAACGTGATTGCTGGATGTTATGGTAAGAGTATGTTTAGTTTTGTATGAAACTGCCAAACTATCCCTGAAAGTGACTGCACCATTTTGCATCCCCACCAGCAAAGAATAAGAGCTCCTGTCGCTGCCCCATATCCTCACAGATACTTGGTGGGTAGTGTTTTGGATTTTAGCTACTCTAATAGGTGTGCAGTAGTTTCTCACTGTTGTTTTAATTAGCAACTCTCTAAGAACATACGATGTGGAACATCTTTTCATATGCTTATTTTCCATCTGTATCTCTTTTTTGGTGAGGTGTCTGATCAGATCTTTGGCCCATTTAAAAAATTGGCGTGTTTTTTCTTATTGTTGTGTGTTAAGAGGTCTTTGTATATCTTAGACACCCATCCTTTATCGGTTACGTGCTTTGCAAATATCTTCTCCCGGTCTGTGGCTTGTCTTTTCATTCTCTTAATCAAATATATATCTTGAGTAGTGATACCATGTAGGGAATAATTTCATAGGTTTCAAAGTGGCTACATTTAGTTGATGAAGAAATTTCCCTAATTCTCAGTATGGCTCGTTTGGAGCAGAAACCTTTATATTTGGGTGTTTGGGAGTGGTTGCTAAAAATTGCGTCTTACTTTATGCCTGTGAGTCCTCCTGCTGACCAGGAGGGCCTTGCTGGCTGAGGACTGTATTCCTGCCAATATGCAGGCTCATTCCTAGAAATTCCTTGTGGCCACCACATGGCCTCTGACTGAGGTCTCTCCTCACTAATCCATTCTGCTACCAGCTGCCAGACTAATCTTAAAATACTGCTTTCATCACCACCTAGTGATTCCCTGTTGCCTGTCTCAGCAAGTCTAAACAATTGGCTTCACTTTTTATGGTCTTTTTATTTATTTATTTATTTATTTATTTATTTATTTATTTATTTATTTATTTATTTATTAACATCTTTATTGGAGTATAATTGCTTTACAATGGTGTGTTAGTTTCTGCTTTATAACAACGTGAATCAGCTATACATATACGTATATCCCCATATGTCCTCCCTCTTGCGTCTCCCTCCCACCCTCCCTATCCCACCCCTCTAGGTGGTCACAAAGCACTGAGCTGATCTCCCTGTGCTATGCAGCTGCTTCCCACTAGCTATCTATTTTACATTTGGTAGTATATAGAATTCCGTACAACTCTCTCACTTCGTCCCAACTTACCCTTCCTCCTCCCCATATCCTCAAGTCCATTCTCTACGTCTGCGTCTTTATTCCTGTCCTGCCCCTAGGTTGTTGAGAAACTTGTTTTTTGTTTTTAGATTCCATATATATGTGTTAGCATACAGTATTTGTTTTTCTCTTTCTGACTTACTTCACTCTGTATGACAGACTCTAGGTCTATCCACCTCACTACAAATAACTCAATTTCGTTTCATTCTATGGCAGAGTAATATTCCGTTGTATATTTGTGCCACATCTTCTTTATCCATTCATCTGTCAATGGACACTCAGGTTGCTTCCATGTCCTGGCTATTGTAAATAGAGCTGCAATGAACATTGTGGTACATGACTCTTTTTGAACTATGGTTTTCTCGGGGTATATACCCAGTAGTGGGAGTGCTGGGGTGTATGGCAGTTCTATTTTTACTTTTTTAAGGAACCTCCATACTGTTCTCCATAGTGGCTGTATCAATTTACATTCCCACCAACAATGCAAGAGAGTTCCCTTTTCTCCATACCCTCTCCAGCATTTATTGTTTATAGATTTTTTGATGATGCCCATTCTGACTGGTGTGAGGTGATACCTCATTTTAGTTTTGGTTTGCATTTCTGTAATGATTAGTGATGTTGAGCATCCTTTCATGTGTTTGTTGCCAATCTGTATATCTTCTTTGGAGAAATGTCTATTTAGGTCTTCTGCCCATTTTTTGATTGGGTTTTTTGTTTCTTTGATATTGAGCTGCATGAGCTGCTTGTAAATTTTGGAGATTAATCCTTTGTCAATTGCTTCATTTGCAAATATTTTCTCCCATTCAGAGGGCTGTGTTTTCGTCTTGTTTATGGTTTCCTTTGCTGTGCAAAAGCTTTTAAGTTTCATTAGGTCCCATTTGTTTATTTTTGTTTTATTTCCATTTCTCTACAAGGTGGGTCAAAAAGGATCTTGTTGTGATTTATGTCAAAGAGTGTTCTGCCTATGTTTTCCTCTAAGAGTTTTATAGTGTCTGGCCTTACATTAAGGTCTTTAATCTATTTTGAGTTTATTTTTATGTATGGTGATAGGGAGTGTTCTAATTTCATTCTTTTACATATAGCTGTCCAGTTTTCCCAGCACCACTTACTGAAGAGGCTGTCTTTTCTCCATTGTATATTCTTGCCTCCTATCAAAAATAAGGTGACCATATGTGCGTGGGTTTATCTCTGGGCTTTCTATCCTGTTCCATTGATCTATATTTCTGTTTTTGTGCCAGTACCATACTGTCTTGATTACTGTAGCTTTGTAGTATAGTCTGAAGTCAGGGAGCCTGATTCCTCCAGCTCCATTTTTTTTTTTTTTCAAGATTGCTCTGGCTATTCGGGGTCTTTTGTGTATCCATACAAATTGTGAAATTTTTTGCTCTAGTCCTGTGAAAAATGCCATTGGTAGTTTGATAGGGATTTCATTGAATGCATAGATTGCTTTGGGTAGTATAGGCATTTTCACAATGTTGATTCTTCCAATCCAGAAACATGGTATATCTCTTAATCTGTTTGTATCCTCTTTAATTTCTTTCATCAGTGTCTTATGGTTTTCTGCATACAGATCTTTTGTCTCCTTAGGTAAACATTCCTTGGTATTTTATTCTTTTTGTTGCAATGATAAATGGGAGTGTTTCCTTAATTTCTCTTTCAGATTTTTCATCATTAGTGTATAGGAATGCAAGAGATTCTATGCATTAATTTTGTATCCTGCTACTGTACCAAATTCATTGATTAGCTCTAGGAGTTTTCTGGTAGCATCTTTAGGGTTCTCTATGTATAGTATCATGTCATCTGCAAACAGTGCAGGTTTACATCTTCTTTTCTGGCTTGGATTCCTTTTATTTCATTTTCTTCTCTGATTGATGTGGCTAAAAGTTCCAAAACTATGTTGAATAATAGTGGTGAGAGTGGGCAACCTTGTCTTGTTCCTAATCTTAGTGGAAATGGTATCAGTTTTTCCCACTGAGAATGATGTTGCCTGTGGGTTTGTCATATATGCCCTTTATTATGTTGAGGTATGTTCCCTCTATTCCTACTTTCTGGAGGGTTTTTATCATAAATGGGTGTTGAATTTTGTCTAAAGCTTTTTCTGCATCTATTGAGATGATCATATGGTTTTTCTCCTTCATTTTATTAATATGGTGTATCACATTGATTGATTTGCATATATTGAAGAATCCTTGCATTCCTGGGATAAACCCCACTTGATCATGGTGTATGATCCTTTTAATGTGTTGTTGGATTCTGTTTGCTAGTATTTTGTTGAGGATTTTTGCATCTATTTTCATCAGTGATATTGGCCTGTAGTTTTCTTTCTTTGTGACACCTTTGTCTGGTCTTGGTATCAGGGTGATGGTGGTCTCGTAGAATGAGTTTGGGAGTGTTCCTTCCTCTACTATATTTTAGAAGAGTTTAAGAAGGATAGGTGTTAGCTCTTCACTAAATGTTTGAGAGAATTCGCCTGTGAAGCCATGTGGTCCTGGGCTTTTGTTTGTTGGAAGATTTTTAGTCACAGTCTCAATTTCAGTGCTTGTGATTGGTCTGTTTATATTTTCTATTTCTTTCTGCTTCAGTCTCGGAAGGTTGTGATTTTTTAAGAATTTGTCCATTTCTTCCAGGTTGTCGATTGTATTGGCATATAATTGCTTGTAGTAATCTCTCATGATCCTCTGTATTTCTGCAGTGTCAGTTGTTACTTCTCCTTTTCATGTCTAATTTTATTGATTTGAGTCTTCTCCCTTTTTTTCTTGATGAGTCTGGCTAATGGTTTATCAATTTTGTTTATCTTCTCAAAGAACCAGCTTTTAGTTTTATTAATCGTTGCTATTGTTTCCTTCATTTCTTTTTCATTTATTTCTGCTGTGATCTTTATGATTTCTTTCCTTCTGCTAACTTTGGGGTTTTTTTGTTCTTCTTTCTCTAATTGCTTTAGGTGCAAGGTTAGGTTGTTTATTTGAGATGTTTCTTGTTTCTTGAGGTGGGATTGTATTGCTATAAACTTCCCTGTTAGAACTTCTTTTGCTGCATCCCATAGGTTTTAGGTTGTCATGTTTTCACTGTCATTTGTTTCTAGGTATTTTTTTATTTCCTCTTTGATTTCTCCAGTGATCTCTTGGTTATTAAGTAGTGTATTGTTTAGCCTCCATGTGTTTGTATTTTTTACAGATTTTTACTGTAATTGATATCTAGTCTCATAGCGTTGTGGTCAGAAAAGATACTTGATATGATTTCAATTTTCTTAAATTTACCAAGGCTTGATTTGTGACCCAAGATATGATCTATCCTGGAGAATGTTCCATGAGAACTTGAGAAGAAAGTGTATTTTGTTGTTTTGGATGGAATGTCCTATAAATATCAATTAACTCCACCTTGTTTAATGTATCATTTAAGGCTTGTGTTTCCGTATTTATTTTCACTTTGGATGATCTGTCCTTTGGTGAAAGTGGGGTGTTAAAGTCGCCTACTATGATTTTTTTAGTGTTGATTTCCATTTTTATGGCTGTTAGCATTTGCCTTATGTATTGAGGTGCTCCTGTTGAGTGCATAAATATTTACAATTGTTATATCTTCTTCTTGGATTGATCCCTTGATCATTATGCAGTGTCCTTCTCTGTCCCTTGTAATAGTCTTTATTTTAAAGTCTATTTTGCCTGATATGAGAATTGCTACTCCAGCTTTCTTTTGATGTCCATTTGCAAGGAATATCTTTTAAAATCCCTTCACTTTCAGTCTATATGTGTCCCTAGGTCTGAAGTGGGTCTCTTGTAGACAGAATATATACAGGTCTTGTTTTTGTATCCATTCAGCCAGTCTATGTCTTTTGGTTGTAGCACTTAATCCACTTACGTTTAGGTAAATATTGATATGTATGTTCCTATTACCATTTTCTTAATTGTTTTGGGTTTGTTATTGTAGGTCTTTTCCTTCTCTTGTGTTTCCTGCCTAGAGAAGTTCCTTTAGCATTTGTTGTAAAGCTGGTTTGGTGGAGCTGAATTCTCTTAGCTTTTGTTTGTCTGTAAAGCTTTTAATTTCTCCATCAAATCTGTATGAGATCCTTGCTGGCTAGAGTAATTTTGATTGTAGGTTTTTCTCTCTCATCACTTTAAATATGTCCTGCCACTCCCTTCTGGCTTGCAGAGTTTCTGCTGAAAGATCAGCTGCTAACCTTATGGGGATTCCCTTGTATGTTATCTGTTGTTTTTCCCTTGCTGCTTTTAATATTTTTTCTTTGTATTTAACTTTTGATAGTTTGATTAATATGTGTCTTGGAGTGTTTCTCCTTGGATTTATCCTGTATGAGACTCTGCACTTCCTGGACTTGATTGACTATTTCCTTTCCCATACTAGGGATGTTTTCAACTATAATCTCTTCAAATATTTTCTCAGTCCCTTTCTTTTTCTCCTCTTCTTCTTGGACCCCTATAATTCGAATGTTGGTGCATGTTAATGTTGTCCCAGAGGTCTCTGAGACTGTCCTCAATTCTTGTCATTCTTTTTGCTTTATTCTGCTCTGCGGTAGTTATTCCCACTATTTTATCTTCCAGGTCACTTATCCGTTCTTCTGCCTCAGTTTTTCGCTATTGGTTCCTTCTAGAGAATTTTTAATTTCATTTATTGTGTTGTCCATCATTGTTTGTTTGCTCTTTAGTTCTTCTAAGTCCTTGTTAAGCGTTTCTTCTATTTTCTCCATTCTATTTCCAAGATTTTAGATAATCTTTACTATCATTACTCTGAATTCTGTTTCAGGTAGACTGTCGATTTCCTCTTCCTTTGTTTGGTCTGGTCAGTTTTTACCTTGCTCCTTCATCTGCTGTGTGTTTCTCTGTCTTCTCCTTTTGCTTAACTTACTGTGTTTGGATTCTCCTTTTTGCAGGGTGCAAGTTCGTAGTTCCCGTTGTTTTTGGTGTCTGCCCCCAGTGGCTAAGTCTGGTTCAGTGGGTTGTGTAGGCTTCCTGGTGGAGGGGACTGGTGCCTGTGCTTTGGTAGGTGGGGCTGGACCTTGTCTTTCTGGTGGGCAGGACTGCATCCAGTGGTGTGTTTTGGGGTGTCTGTGACTTTATTATGATTTTAGACAGCCTCTCTGCTAATGGGTGGTGTTGTGTTCCTGTCTTGCTAGTTGTTTGGCATAGGGTGTCCAGCCCTGTAGCTTGCTGGTCATTCAGTTGAGCTGGGTCTCAGCATTGAGATGGAGGTATCTGGGAGAGCTTTCACCATTTGATATTACGTGGAGCTGGGACGTCTCTGGTGGACCAATGTCTCGGCTCTCCCACCTCAGAGCCACATTCCTGACACCTGGCCAGAGCACCAAAACCCTGTCAGCCACTCAGCTCAGAAGTACAGGGAGAATGAATGAATGAAAGAAAGAAAGAAAGAAAGAAAGAAAGAAAGAAAGAAAGAATAAAATAAAGTTATTCAAATAAAAAATAATTATTAAAAATTAAAAAATTAAAACGTAATTCAAAAAAGAAAAAAAAAAGAAAGATAGAAATAAGAGACCACCAAACCAAAAAACAGATGCAGCCATGATAACAAATGCTAAAATCTATACTAAAAAAAAACCAAAAAAAACCCCCCAAAACAGACAGACAGAACCCTAGGATAAATGGTAAAAGCAAAGCTATGCAGACAAAATCACACAAAGAACCATACAATACACACTCACAAAAAGAGAAAAAGGAAAAAAATATATATATCTTTGCTCCCAAATTCCACTGCCTCAATTTTGGGATGATTCATTGTCTATTCAGGTATTCCACAGATGCAGGTACTGCAAGTTGATTGTGGAGATTTAATCCGCTGCTCCTGAGGCGGCTGGGAGAGATTTCCCTTTCTCTTCTTTGTTCGCACAGCTCCTGGGGTTCAGCTTTGGATTTGGACCCGCCTCTGCGTGTAGGTCTCCTGAGGGCGTCTCTCCTTCGCTCACACAGGACGGGGTTAAAGGTGCAGCTGCTTCGGGGGCTCTGGCTCCCTCAGGCCAGGGGAGGGAGGGGTACGGATGCAGGGTGAGCCTGCGGTGGCAGAGGCCGGCGTGACGTTGTACCAGCCTGAGGCGCGCCGTGCGTTCTCCCGGGGAAGTTGTCCCTGGATCACGGGACCCTGGCAGTGGCGGGCTGCACCGGCTCCCGGGAGGGGCGGTGTGGATAGTGACCTGTGCTCGCACACAGGCTTCTTGGTGGCTGCACCAGCAGCCTTAGCATCTCATGCCCGTCTCTGGGGTCCGTGCTGATAGCTGCTGCTTGTGCCTTTCTCTGGAACTTGTTTAGCCGGTGCTCTGAATCCCCTCTCCTCGCTCACCCTGAAACAATGGTCTCTTGCCTCTTCGGCAGGTCCAGACCTTTCCCCAGACTCCCTCCCAGCTAGCCGTGGCGCACTAGCCCCCTTCAGGCTGTGTTCACGCTGCCAACCCCAGTCCTATCCCTGGGATCCGACCTCCGAAGCCCGAGCCTCGGCTCCCAGCCCCCGCCCGCCCCAGCGGCTGAGCAGACAAGCCTCTCGGGCTGGTGAGTGCTGGTCGGCACCGACGTGTGCGGGAATCTCTCCACTTTGCCCTCCGCACCCCTGTTGCTGCGCTCTCCTCTGTGACTCCAAAGCTTCCCCCTCCACCACCCCCGTCTCTGCATGCAAAGGGGCTTCCTAGTGTGTGGAGACCTTTCCTCCTTCACAGCTCCCTCCCACTGGTGCAGGTCCCGTCCCTATTCTTTTGTCTCTGTTTTTTCTTTTTCCTTTTGCCCTACCCAGGTACGTGGGGAGTTTCTTGCCTTTTGGGAAGTCTGAGGTCTTCTGCCAGCGTTCAGTGTTCTATAGGAGTTGTTCCACATGTAGGTGTATTTCTGATATATTTGTGGGGAGGAAGGTGATCTCCACGTCTTACTCTTCTGCCATCTTGAAGGTCTCCTATGTCTTGTTTTTAAGACTGACAAGATGAGAGTGTCTAAATGATGATCAAAAGGATGCAGTTCAGGTGGAGAAGCTGAAGAGACAGAAAAGAGACAAGATGGATAACGTGTAGGAATCTTGAGAATTTGGGAATGAGTTGGATCTGGAGTAAGCCCAGAGGAATAGATATTCTCTGTTGTCACAGGAAGGAAGGAGGAGAGGACAGTAACGGAGGAAGGAACCAGAGAGTGGACACCCAGTGAATGGGCTCTGTCTCAGGGATTTGTAGGAAAAACTCATCCATGATGAGTAGGACAGAGGTTTAAAACAATTGGAAAGTTATGACAATGAGACATGTAATAAGACGCGGGCAATGTGAGAGAGTAGAATCACATAACCTCAAACACAGAGTGAAACCAATTTGCTTGGTTCTTCAGCATCGTTCAATGTGTCTGCCGCCTGAGGAAGTTCCAATCTAGCTTCTTCTAGTGTTGGACTTTGTGGCAGGTTGCCATGGAAAGCCTTGAGGAGAGGCTCAGAGGAATTTAGGATGTTTTAAAGTAAGTGATTAAAAATAACTTATCAAAATATTGCATTTATCATATCTACAATTCCATGAATTATTTTTGTAAATAAAACACTCTCAGAGTAGCAGCGATCTTGGGAACTCCCTAGCAGTCCAGTGGTTAGGACTCTAGGACTCGGTGCTTTCACTACAGGGGAGCTTGGATCAATCCCTGGTTGAGGAACTAAGATTCCGGAAGCCTCGTGGCACGGCCAAAAAAAAAAAAAAAGTAGCAGTGATCTTCAACTGAAACAAAACACTTGAATTTGACAAAAATCAATAAAAGTTCTCCAGATGCCTTAATTTCAGAAAATTCTGCTCAATGTTTACATGCTTCCCGGAAGAGGCGGTTCAGATGCATTTGTTCTTATTTTGCTCTATTTACCAAAATACTATACTAAGAGAATCATTTGATTGCAAGTAACACTCTGAGGCCTATTCGATAGGAAATTTTTATAAAATTTTATTTTCAACCTTGCTTTTTTTTTTACTAGAAATAAGTAGGATTTAATATTTCAAAATGGCAATCCAGTACCTTTTTAAGAAATTCAGTTCTTTAGTCTATCCAACCACAAATAATCTTGCCTCTTTAAAGAGAGAAAGTGGCAGGTGAGCAAGACTTTTGAAGTTTGAATGAATCAAATTGCTTATTTTCATGGTCCCTATTCAGAAGGGGCTATGATTGAGGTCTATTACTAAATGTATGACCTTTCAAGACTCAGTGACTTTGTGTGTAAAGTGAAAGTAGTAACAATCCCCAGTCCCTTATGTCACTGTATTAAATGAGATAATCCTTGGAAAGTGGTGAGCACAGTGCCTAGTACACTATAAGCTTTCAGTAAATAGTGGCCACTGGTATTATTATTACTAATATTTTCAGCTTCATATTTTAAATTTTTTTTTTTAATTTTTATTTTTTTCATATTTAAAATTTTTAAAATCATGTTTTAACACTGGAGTTGTACAGATTCTATTAAATGTTAAGACTACTATTTTGAGCACTATATTTGTTGCTAAGTCTGCCATAACAAAATGTTTTGGATTGGGTGGCTTAAACAACAGAAACTTATTTTCTCACAGTTCTAGAGGCTAGAAATCCGAGATCAAGGTGTCGGCAGGTTTGGTTTCTCTTGAGGCCTCTCTCTTTGGCTTGCGGATGGCTGTCTTCTGACTATGTCCTCACGTGGCCTTTCCTCTATGTGCGTGCATCCCTGCCGTCTCTTTCTCATCATATATGGACACAAACATATATGATCTCATGTAACCTTAATTACTTCTTTTAAGGTCCAGCTCCAAATATGGTTAAATTCTGAGGTACTGGGCTTTGGGACCTCACCAGATGAATTTGTGGGGAGCACAATCCGCCCCATAACAAGCATCCTGAAGTATGTAGTGAAAGATCACTGTGTGTGGTGCAATAGGCTGCAGGTCAAATTCTGGCTCTGGCATATGGTGACCTGTGATTAGTAATTTAATTCTTCAACCCAGGTTGTTCTCATGTCTAGTAGGATGGAAGGGGGATTGAGTTAAATGGATTCTTCTGAAAATTAGAGATAATATTTGTGATGTGCTGGGCTTATAACATGTCAATAAATATGTTGTCTTGTTGCAAAAAGTTTTTAAAACTGCCGTTGTGTTTTATAAACTTAAAACAACAAGCATAATCCTTTGTCAATATGGAAACATAATCAAAGCTATTAAAATTGCAAGACTGGAGTTATAAGAATCCCTGTTTCCTCTTCTAGGTTATGGTTCAATTAAATTTAACTCAGAGGATTTGTTGAACAACTGTGATATGCTAGGGACCACAGTCAATCCTGAAGACACACATTGAATTCGACTCTTCACTTACTTCACTGCACTTTCTCTTGGCCTCCTTGCATTTGTCAAGTCCTCTATGCATGTTTCCACCTCTGGGCCTTTGCGTGTGCTTTTCTTTATGTCTGATACTCTTTATCATGACATGATATGCACTTATTTGTTTATTTCCTGATTTTTCCCAAGAGAGTATAAATTATTTGAGATGAGGAGCTTTGTTTTACTCATGGCTGTCATCCCGCGTCTAGCACATAGTTCAAAGGAACTCAATAAATATTTGTTGAAATAATATATTAGTGATATATATGTACATGATTGTTTGTATACATATGCACTCCTTACTAATGTAACCAACTCTCTGCAGTTCAACTTTTAAGTGTTATTTGATGATGATGATGATGATGATGATGATGATGGTGGTGATGATGTTCTGCACAGTTTTGTCTGCAGTCGTGGTCTAGTGATTCATCCTTATATTTTCTCTCTCTCTTCTTTAGGCATGGAATGCAACTTGTGAAAACTGGCAGGCAGTGGAGGCTGCTCTGGAAAAGTACTACCTTTCCATTTTTTACGGGTTTGA
Source organism: Balaenoptera physalus (assembly GCF_965194825.1). NCBI lineage: Eukaryota > Metazoa > Chordata > Mammalia > Artiodactyla > Balaenopteridae > Balaenoptera > Balaenoptera physalus. The sequence continues at coordinate 33,650,401 of NC_138891.1, forward strand.
GTTTATTGTGGGAATCCTTGGGAATACTGCTGTTGTTTTCGGCTACCTCTTCTGCCTGAAGAACTGGAACAGCAGTAACATCTATCTCTTTAATCTCTCTATCTCTGACTTGGCTTTTTTGTGTACCCTCCCCATGCTGATGAGAAATTATGCCCAAGGAAAATGGACATATGGGGATGTGCTCTGCATAAGCAACCGATATGTACTTCATGCTAACCTCTACACCAGCATTCTTTTCCTCACTTTTATCAGCATCGATCGATACCTGCTCATGAAGTATCCTTTCCGGGAACACTTCCTGCAAAAGAAAAAGTTTGCTGTTTTAATCTCTTTGGCCATTTGGGGTTTAGTAACCTTAGAGCTCCTGCCCATACTTCCTCTTATAAATCCTGTTATAGCTTCCAAAGGCACCAACTGTACTGATTATGCAAGTTCTGGAGACCCCAGTAACGTCCTCATTTACAGCATGTGTCTAACCTTCTTGGGGTTCCTCATTCCTCTTTTTGTGATGTGCTTCTTTTATTTCAAGATTGGTCTCTTCCTAAAGCATAGGAGCAGGCAGCTCTCTACTGCGTTGCCCCTTGAGAAGCCTCTCACCTTAGTCATCATGGCAGTTGTGATCTTCTCCGTGCTTTTTACTCCCTATCACATCATGCGAAACGTGAGGATTGCTTCACGCTGGGGGATCTGGAAGCAGAACCCATGCACTAAGGCCACCATCAACTCCTTGTACATCGTGACTCGGCCGTTGGCCTTTCTGAACAGTGTCATCAACCCTGTCTTCTATTTCTTTATAGGAGATCACTTCAGGGAGATGTTGATGAATAAACTGAGACACCTCTTCAAGTCCCTTACATCCTTCAGAAGATGAGCTCATGGACTAACGTTTTCATTCAGGGAAAACTGAGGTGCTTGTGTAACAGATTGTTTTACACAGCAGCTGTAGGCCAGTTAGAGTTTGATTTAACTCACAGACGTAAATCAGAGAGGGTCACAGATTTGATCCTGTTTTAAAGGCATGTTGGACCCAGGGTGTGTGAAAAGGAGCGGATGGGAAGTACTTATTGGTTTCTTGACCTAAGCACCAAAAGGAGTTGGACTAGCACTGTCTAATGTTGGAGCACATAAGTCCAAAACTCTAGGTGTTATAAGACCTTCTCAATCAGTGTAAAAGGAACAGAGATAGATAAAGCAGCAAGTTGTCTGTATTTAATCACTGGTCAGATTGTAATAAAAACAATTTTGTTGGCACCGTTCTGTATGTTATTCATACAATCCTATAACTTTGTGGGAGAACCAAATAATAGAAGGTTGGTCATATGCTATTAAATATTGTTGCTAGAAGTGCTCTTGAGCATATTTAGAGTAAACAGTAACAACGAGCAGGAAGCAATATAACGAGTTCAAGGATGCCTATATTTCTTTATATTGATCATGAATTGGGGTCAAGTTGTAATTTTAAGCCCTTTTTTATTGTATGGTTTTTAATGAAAAGAATCCTATAAAATAGAAAGAGATGGTTTAATAAAGAGAGTGATATGAGATGGTTTAATAAAGAGAGAGATATATTTGAGCTTGGATCTCAGGGGACTTGGGTATAAATGATTTTATGAGAATGCTAGAGAGAGATACCAAGGATAACTGCAAAAATTCCAAAGTCATAGAACAAAGCACCTACCAGGAAACCCAAAGCAAGACAAAACAAAACAAAACAAAAGTGGGTGCACTGTTTTTATAATGAGTGTGCCATCTGGCATTTTATGATCACAATTTGATTGTCAGTGCATGGAAATATATTAAGTTCATTAGCCTTCCTGATCTTGATTAAGTAGTAAACTTTAAAATATATTAATATCATAAAACCAGCAAGTAAGAGGAAATGAAATGGTAAGACCAAAATTTGTTGGGTTATTTTCCCTTTCAGAGGGAAAAAAAATCACAGTTTTTCCACCTCCCCACACACATTTTTTTTTTTTTTGTAAGCAATGGGATCATTTACAAGGACAACTTTATCTTGAGAGAGTGACTCACATCTTCAATGAGACTTATTTTCATAGAACATTACCTAAGACCATTGGAAGGAATGTCCTAAACAAAATGCATTATATGAACTTGCAAAATATATGGAACATTTATGTATATATCCATATAGATTATCTCAGGAGGGTTACTTAGACACCATTCCATGCCACAAAACAAATTTAGGGGAAAAAAATGAGTGCTGCATTAGCTATTTGAAGTCAAAAAGTATCACATAATAACTCACTTATTGATATAATAAAATGTTTGCATGGCCACATGTGCATGCTCTTTTCCTTGAGGCCATTAGCTGTAATGTGAAGGATAAAATAAGCCTTATGAGAGCAAAGACATAAAATTCCATTGTCCTTCCTGTTTTGAGATACTCTGGTAATATTATATTCCGACATTCCAAAAACCCAAAATATTCCCATTGAAATATTGTAAAAACACATTACCCATAAAGGATTTGTTTTCCTACCTAACATTAGGCTTTAAAATATTTTTTCATGCTTTGTCTTTATTATCAATATTTTTAAAATGTCAATGTAATTTTATAACTGCCTGATAACAGTTAATCTTCTGAATTTTTTCATCAGAAAAGCCTGCAGAAAGGGTCTTAGGAAAGAAATATTTGCTTACCTGCAAATATTAGCAGATAAGCTTAGCAACATATAATTTAATTGCAATTTGTATTTTATGCATTGGTTTTCACTTGTAAAGATGAAATTCAATTTGCCTCACACCTATGCCAAGGAGTGGCAGGGGTAGACTCTTTTTAATAGTACAGTGAAATATTTTGTGAAACTATAAGCTCTTACATATATTTTTTAACCAAAATGTTAAGTAATTTTATAGCACATTTATCTTTTTCTTTTTTTGCTCAAATCTGTCATGTGGTAACTTAATCCTTAACAGACTAAAGAGACCTGCACTGAAATTATGAGCTATTCCGTTTGCATTTTGTACTAGGTGATTACAATCACAAACAATAAATAATGGAAATCCTTTCTGCATTTGTGGTTTTCAAAGGAAATAATGTTGGATTTTTGTATCTTGTCTTTTATTGGCTCCCTAGTATCTTCAGAATCATGTCTAAACTACTTGGTCCAGCATTTTTCAATCTGGACCCACCTATTCTTTGTGCATTCTCTCTCGTTGCTTTTGTCACAATTTATACCCTCCAGCCAAAGATAGCTACTTCATTTCATTATATTTAGAACTTTCTTTACTGGGTACACCTGGATGCTCACCCTTGTTTTTTCATGCCCGCATATAAAAAAAATCTAAGCCTTTATTAAGGTCCATCTTATCTGTCATGTCATCTTAAAGCCTTACTTTTAGATCTTCTCCCAAAATCTGGAAATAAATCTGCCTACCTCTAGGGCTTCAAACTACTTTTAAGTACTGTTTTTATAAAACACATTATTTTTGGCCTTATATTATAGTTGTTCAGATTCAAGTTAACTCTTAGGTCTGCTAATGGAAAAACCATATCTAATTTTTTAATTGAATTTTTGTTGTCTTCATAGCACCCAACAAGGTACATTTTAAACAATTCTTCATTATGAATGAATATCTTATAGAACAAATCTGAATTCAATGTTCCTTTTGAGGGTGCATGTCAAGCTATTTTCTGTCATCACTACTTTTATAATGAATGCTATTTTATATGAAGGATAGAGTGTCTATACACAAATACAGGTGCCAGCCGCCATTGCCTTGTCCCTTATATTTTCCTCTATACTTTTTAGCATAGTTTTAATGGATGCTTAAGATCTGTGCCTGCTAGTTCCAAATCTGGGTCATGTTGAAGTTGGTCTCCATTGATTGCTTTTTCTCTTTAAGTTCTTTAAGTATGGGTGACAATTTCCTGTTTCTTCCCATCTAATAAATTTAACTATACTCTGAGCACTATGGATAATACCTTGTGGAGACTCTGGGTTCTGTTATGTTCCATTGAAAAGTACTGATATTTTGTTTCATGGCTGAACTCAAACTCCAAACTCTGCAATCTCAGTTCAGATATTTTAGCCAGCTTAGAAACTAAGCTGTTTAGAATCTACCCAGCACATCCATAATTCAGAGGTCAGCTAGAGACTTGAGCAGAGTTTATACACAAGATGTATATAAACTCTTCTGTAGGATCTTCCCCTACTTACTTTCCAGATGCTGAGTTCATCCTGAACTTGTCCTTTGCTTTCTCATGCCAGATAGACACAACAGGTTTCTTTCTGGATTTTAACAACCCTGCATTGCCTGACAAGGACCTGCACCCACGCCACAAGCTGTTTAAAAAGAAAGATCTTCACACACTTAACCTTGGAATATCATGCTATTTTGAAACTTGAGTGATATAATATCCATTGGTGACAGTGGTTGTTCCCAGATGCCAGATCTAAGTGGAAGTACTCATCAAGAGCACAGTGGTTAGTCAGATCTCTTGGGTTCAGCAATCCAAGCAGGATGCCATGAAAAAGAATCTGCAACAGAAGAGGAGAAGGAAACATGAGCATATTTATGAGTATAAATGAGACATATTCCAGGGGCCTTACAAAAATACATACCCGGGCAGGATTTTAGACATACTGAGTAGATGGAGCGCAATCAAGAAAAAGCATTATTATTTTATGATTCTATTTGCACTCCCAAATCGGTGGACCTGGAGAAAGTCTTCTCATACATATACAAATTTTCTATATAGAGAGATAAATATATACATATTTAATACATGTAACAGGAAAGTAAACTCATGACATCAATCACGCAATCACTTAGTTCCTATGAGACATTTTCTCATTAAACTTTGTCTATACCAGGAGACTGATGAGACTTAAACTGAGATGTGCCTTGGATTCTAAACACATTTAAAATAAAAATAAAAATCATATTATGTATTATGTAAACAGGTAGAATCATGTGGCAGCTTGCCACTTGTATAAAAAAATACTTATTCAACAAATATTTCCAGTGTTTGCCAGAAATTTTGTCATTGGTTAAGCTATGAATAACAAATATTTCTTGCCTTCAATTAGCTCCTGGTCTTATAAGGAAAACAGACACGTAAACAGACAGGAGTAAGTACAGGGCAAAAATAGAGATGTGCCCAAATTGCTAAAAGTGCATGGAATCATTCTGTCACAGTAGGTTGGGGTGGGGAATGATTTGGAGGTGACACCACTCCTGCTGAGGGCTGCCATGTGGAGGGGGGTGGGTGTGGGGAGGGCAACAGAAGGGGGAGCTGAGGCATAAAGGCATATGCCTGGAAGGTAGACATTTGCAGGCAAACCCCATGAGGGATCAATTCTTGTCTAAGTGTGCATTTTTAGATGAGACGGTCAGTAGTGTCTTTCTGGAAGTAGAGAAACCATACACGTATGCAAAGCTGTTCAGCTTGCAATGCAGTGTACATGGAACAATTCAAGAGTTCTCCAACTAGGACTTTTCCCAAAAGGGTTATTTTAGGGAGGCTTAAACAAAGACAGAAAATAAAATTTACTAAACAGTTAAATCATTAATTTGACATACTTACTTTGTCCTGCTCTCTTTCTTTCACTGCTCTACCAGCTCTGTCACTCTTATCCCAGCCTCCTCTTTCTTAAATATTGGTCTTCTCAGCTCCCTGCTCTTTTTCACTCTTTCCCTCCAGAAAATTTCATTGATTTATGTCTTATCTCTGAGCTTAAATTGATTCCTGTGCCACCTCTACAGGGAAATTTGATTTTACCTTCAAATCTTATTTCAAGATTTTATAGATACCCTGTCAATAAAGAGACATATTTTAGAAATATTGGTATATTAATTATGGTATCAAATAATTAAATCAATGAGATAGAGTGTCACACTTTATCTGTTTATAGCAATGTTTCTCAAGATACATAAAAAGAGGATTGAGATCAACATTACCTGCAAATCTCTCAAAATACTTTTTTTTAATTTGTGAAAAATTTCGTGCCCCTTCTGAGGTAAAGGAATTGCTTTGAATGTCTGTTCATTCTCAGAGAACCTCCAGTGTGCAGCCTCAAAATGTTAATGCAACAGTATAGAAATATCTACCCCAGTATCAATTATAGCAAGCAACCTCATTTTGTAACTATGGTTTCCTTTATAGAGATCACAGATAAAATATCCAGTATGCAACACACATAATTTTTTGATTTATTAGTCTAGGTGCAATTATCAGTAAAATTTATATTGCTTAGAAATAGTTTCTAATCTTTTTACTAATTATTGTTTATAATTACTTACAAAAAGGAGGAATTTTGTTTTGGTCTTGTAACTAACTACCCAGAGCTTTAGTACCCATTACTCTATTTCTGAGTCACATAGTTCAAAACAGTTACTGGGAAACCCCATGATTTAATTTAGACAGCGTTTAAATGTTTTAAAATATTGTTAAATCAGTCTGACACAAATAAAGCAATAAAATAAAATAAATAAATAAAAGACCATACCCAGTACCAAGGTTTACTAATATTTTCAAGGTTGTGGGCAGGCAAGGGGCATAAGCAAAGCAGGGAATGCTCTGGAACATTGAGAGCACCTCCCCAGGTCCTTCCTTCTCCCAATGGAAAAGCCCTGTGACCCAAAGTAATGGATGAGATATCTAAGAAAGTTTGCAAGGCACTTTAGATTGCCATACATAGATGTTGTATGTCCTAGATAGTTACAGCATATGTTACATTTCACAGGAAGCCATGCTTCATAAAGCCAGATTCTAGCTTTATTCATCAATATGTCAATCCTAAACCATAGGAATTCTGCTAAAAAATATTCCATAGATAAGCACTCTCTTATGAATAGCATTAGTCTATTTGCCAGGAGGCCCAATCACCACATTTACAAAATTAGACCAGGACGTCGCTAGCCTTTTTCTTTCCTAGGTGACTCTCCACTTACCAGAAGAGGAGAGAATGAATCATAGGCATCTGTTTGAAATATTTTCTTCCCAATCCCTGCTAGGTGATTTGAAAAGGAGTTGTGGAGTGCCCTGACTGTTGTTTTCAAATTCGGTTCCAGTACACTCCTGTTAAGTCAGTTACAGTTTGTAAATATCACCAAACCTGTGTTCAGTTATCAATAGTATAAACTTTTCATACTCAAATCACATATGGAATCAAGTAAGAGTCAAAAATCTAATTTATTTTCAAATCAGCATTACTTAAATAATTTCTACTGCACAAAGTACTTCTGAGTAAATATTTTAATTTGTTAGAACATTGCACTATTTTATGATTGCTTTTATTGTTGTTTAAGGACTTATGATACAGACTCAATGAGTTGGGAAGAAATATCAGTTCTAAATGTTTGCCTATTAATTAAGAAAAGCATTATTCAGTTCTAAATGTTTGCCTAGTAATTAGGAAAAGCACTTAAAAAATTTTTTTCATCTCTGTTTTTTTCACATGTTTGGAAGGTATAGTGAGCTTTTGTAGAGTAATGAAGATGAAGCTGATAAAATGATACCTAAAGGGCTTATGTAACCTTCAAGTATAAGTTATGTCTAGAAATCTAGATAAATAAAATGAAGAGCTAAATAACCTCAATAACATCATATCATTAAGCAAAAGTGGGAAGTGTTAGGATGATCTTGGAAACAGAATAAAAGTTTGTAAATTTGGCAGTAATTTGGTTATGTAGAGTATGGGTAAGAAAAGGGGATTAGAACTTTATTTTTTATTCCATCCAGTAACTGTGATATGTTGAAAAGACAAATGATCATTCATTTTGCTGAATCACTGAATAATCACTAAATAGATGATTGTAGATATATCTTGTTTATAGAATTGAAATGGTTTTCTTGGGAAACATCAGTCATTTATACTTTTAGCATGTATTACTCAAAAGTTTTTCAGAAAGAACATACTTGGTTTGTTATCTGGCCTTTCACAATTCAGAATTACTCCATTTTTAAGAAATCCTACTTCCGTAAGATGGTACTTAAAACTATTTATATACCTAAGAATGCTTAGCAAATATTTGTTCATGATTCTATGGTCTACAAATAATGATGAAAGACATCGAGTATTTGCTTTTTAATTATTCTGAAATTTTTAACTCTTTATGTTGGAACAAAAACAATAGTAAAATGAACTCCCAATGTTCCTGTCACATAGCTACAATATTTATCAAGTTATGGAAGACCTTGTTTTATAAGAACCCTCACCTTTATCATATTGAAGTAAATGCCAGGCATCATATCATTTAATCCATAAATGTTAATATTTATCTCTAAAAGATTAAAACTTATTTTTAAAATAGTTATAAGTATATCATAGAATGGGTTGCTGATCTCATGTTTTCACTTCTACTTTATTATAGAATTACCCATTTATGACCTTTACCATGTGGCTTTACAGTTCCATCTCTGTGGACAGAGTTTGTGTCTTCACCTGTAGATGTTGAACTTGGCCATGAAAATAGCTTGAAATGTTAGTGCTCATGACACCAGCAAAGACTGCATAGTGCTGTGTGATTAAGTCTGACCTCTGTGCTCCTGTCATCTGTCTTTAAAAGAACATGAGATCTAGGGAGACTGAGAGACTCATGGAACACATTTGAACACAAGCCCATAGACTTGTGAGGCAGAACTGCCCAGACAATGCACAAATATTGGGGAAAGAGAAAGAAATATGTGTTGAGATTTGAGATTTTGATGCAATTATTGCATCTACAATTATTAACAGTATTTTTTTTTACTATCATTGAATATCAAATATCCAGTTTTAAAATTTCCAATTCTGTCAGAAAATGTGATATATATCATAAAGTGTATAATGTATACATATACACAGTAAGTGTATAATGTGTATATGTGTGTATACACACACATATATATACACACACACATATGTGTATATATATATAATATAGTGTATGTGTGTAAAACAAATTTTTTTACTTTTAAAACTAAAATTACACATTGTAATTGATTAATGTCTCTAAAATGGGTAGGCATCTTCTCTGTATCTTTTATTTTATTATAATTTATTTGTTGAATAAATTATGTTGCTCATTCTGTAGATTTTCCTGTGGTCTGCATCTTGCCAACTACATCCTTGTGACTGCCATTTAACGTGTTTCTCTGATTACTGAGTTTCTTATAAATTGGATTTTCAATCTGGAGGCTTAATCAGTTTGCTGCTCACTTTTTACTTGGATGCTTTTGCAAGACTACTTCATAAATGCTGTTTTGTTCTTTCATCAAGAGGTCTGGTTCTCTCTATACTGTGATGATAGAGGCCACTGACTATGAATGAATACATTCACTAATTCTTTGGAGAATTGAAATATGGTGATATCTAAGTCTAATATTCTTTCTTTACTTATTAACTACAATACTTCTATAAAGAGGTGCATTACACATCTACTATATGGTTACCCAGGAGTAGCCAAATACATATAGAAGAGAAAGGATAAATGCTTGTTCTTTTCCTTTATTTACCAGTTTTAAAGATAATAAGCTGGTTTCCTAGCATCCTCCAATATTGAGCTATAAGCTTTTTTTTTAACTATTATTAGGAACTCATAGATTTAAACTATGTGATATGTTTAAATTTATTATAGTTATATCCTTGTTTATGGCCAAATTATCCCTTATTTGGCCACTGAGAAATTCCTCAAGTGGGCTCCTGAGTACTTTTGGTATGATTTTTTTTTTTTTAAGATTTTTTGTTTTTGATGTGGACCATTTTTTTGAAGTCTTTATTGAATTTGTTACCACATTGCTTCTGTTTTATGTTTTGATTTTTTGGCCACGAGGCATGTGGGATCTTAGCTCCTCAACCAGGGATCGAACCTGCACCCCCTGCATTTGAAGGTGAAGTCCTAACCACTGGACCACCAGGGAAGTCCTGGTATGATTTTTTTTATGTCTTTGATAGTTTCCTTGCTATTTGGTATGCCCATCTTGCACATTTCGTACCACTAGAATCAGCCATTTTCCCAAGGAACTCTCATTCTTTTTAGTGAGACATAATATTTCAATTGAGTGCTAATTGTGTATTTCTTCTAGGTTGCTTATTTTTCCAGAAATTTTCAGTGGACAATATTTTTAAGGTAAAATATAAGAAAAAATGTTTAAGATAAAATACATCATGAGTTTATACTGTCTTCTTTCTCCCATGCCATGAATCCTGATTCTTAATAACATAATGATAAACTTAAATATCATATAATTTTCTTTTTTTCCAGCTTATACACAAGTCCCAGATTGTCAATATCAACACTACCACAAATAGTATGATTTCTAAAATCATTTTAAGATATATATTTTACTTTGTTATTTTTGTCCTTAAAATATACCTACTAAAGATGTATAATCTATTACTACATTTTAACGTCAGTTTTGGAATAGTTTCTCTCAGCGTAGTTATATCAACAACTGGATACACTTTTAGGTTCATTCTTTGCATTTTAGTATAAGCATATATGGTAAATAGTCTCCAAAGATGGTCTCCATCAGTTCTTTTCTTACTTGACAAATGTGGTACTCTCCTCTTGAGAGGTGGAATTTATTTCCCCACACCCTGAATCTGGGTTGGTCGTGTGATGCTTTGACCAGCAAAGGTGATTTCCTGAAAATTCTGAGCCCCGGACTTAAGAGAACTGACAGCTTCTGCTTTCTGCTTTCTTCTTGTAACTCAGCCATAAGGCTTGAGGAAGTTCAAGAAGCCTTGATGATAGACCCATCTGGAGAAGGTCAAGACCTCTGCTGAGAGTCTCAGCTAAGGCCCCTGCAAATGGCAAGCAACTATGTGAATGGAGCCATTTTGGACCCTCCAGCTCTTCCAGCACCCCAGCTCTAGAGCATATTCTTCCCTGTTTTTTTGTAACGTAAATTTTAAAATTGTCATATACTTCCTGAGATCTCCTGGCTTTGCCCTCCGACCCACCCATTCCTTTTATAAGGAATCTTCTCTTTCCTTTATTCCCATTGACACTGTCCTCAATTTGGATTCGATGTCCAGAAGTTTCCCATCAGGGTAGGACTTTATCCTAGAAGACAGCTTCAGTTGATTAATTTTTTAAAAAAATTCATAGGACTATGAATTGTTCCAGCAACCCCACACCTGACTGTGGACCCCTTGTGCTATATGCTATATCAGAGAGACTTGGATAATAATCTTAGTTTTGCTACTTAACAGCTATGTGAATTTGCACAAGTTTCTTAGTATCACTAAATCTCAGTTTGCTTTTCTACAGAATGAGGAAAATAATGGTCTTTTGGGCACTTCCCTGATGACGCAGTGGTTAAGAATCCACCTGACAATGCAGAGGGGACAGAGGTTTGATCCCTGACCTGGGAAGATCCCACATGCTACGGAGCATCAGAGCCCCCATGCCTAGAGCCTGTGCTCTGCAACAAGAGAAGCCACCGCAATGAGAAGCCTGCGCACCGCAATGAAGAGTAGCCCCTGCTCACCACAGCTAGAGAAAGCCCGTGTGCAGCAACAAAGACTCAACGCAGCCAAAAAATAAATAAATAAACAAACAAACAAACAAATAAAGGCCTTTTGCCCCATTGAATTATTGTAATGGAGACAGTGCATGATGCACCTAATGCACTTAACACAGTGAATGACACATAATAAGCACTCTGCAACTTTCACAAAATTTATTAATTAGAAGTGATTTCAAATGTCTCTATGACATTTTAGTCTTAAAATCTAAGATTAAATCACACCTAGGAACAGTATGAAAAATGAAAGTAATTATTTTTCTTTCTTCACATGTTGACACATTGAACACTTTCATCAAAGAAGGCCAAGAATAGCAGGAGAAACATTCTATGTAAAACAATAATTATCAGTGTAGTTATTGTTATCATTGAGCACCTATGTTGTGTCTAGTGTTATGCATACACTCACACATTTAATCCCTAATGCAATTTTTAAGTTAGGTATTACCACTTCCATCTCTATAAGGCATTAAAGAGGGATCTAATAAACTGCCCAGGTTAAGCACATGGAAATTTGATGTCCACCCAATATGACTCCAGAGGATTCCATGCTGTTCTTATACAAGCAACAGTGGAAGGAACTTAGCTTCAAGAAAAGGGAAACTCAGCCTGACACGGGGGAGAGGAATAGACATGGATGCTATTCACAAATATTTGAATAATTTTCATAAGGAAGAGAAACTATATTTAGTCTGTGGTGCTTTCTAGGGCTGGACTTGTCCAGTGGTTAGAAGGGAACTGAGATTCAGTTCCAGACAAGAACCAACTTTCCTTCCTATGACTGTCTGAAAATTGGCTGCCTTGAAAAGTAATATGTTCACCTTCATTGGCTATGCCCTGTTTTGTTGGAGGTACTATAGAGAGTGTGCATGTCTTACATCGGCCAGAAAAACCACTGGGTTTCCTCCTGCTTGGAGATTCTATGACTGGAGGTACTGCTCCAAGCATAACGGAGTCCTAGAAAAAAAAATTAATCCTAACCTTCAGGCACCTGAGGTTAGTTTGGACAGTCATACAAAAAAAAAAAATCACTCTCCTAAAAAGTTAAAAGTACCCTATTTTATGTTCAAATTGCCACTCATCTCCTATTCAGAGTTCCTCTACACCATTTAAAATTATACAGATGGACTATAAACTAACCGAGTGCTTACTATTTACAGGATCTAGTGGTTCAATTGTCCACATGTATTAAATCATTGATTCCTCTTAAGAAACTCATAAGATAGGTATTATTATCTTCATTATACAGATGAGGACACTAAGGCACATCAAGGGTAAATATCCTGCCAAGGGTTACTGAGTTAGTAACTGATGAAGAAAGGATTGGAACCTTAATAGTCTGACTCCAGAATCCATACTCCTGCCATGCACTGGAGGTGATGATGATAATAAAAGAATTAATATTAGCTACCAAGGGCCAAATATTTTCTGTTTATGGAGCTAAGTCATGATACTCATTTTCTTCTTTAATCTTATCCACAACCCTAGCAGATACAGCTGAGGAGTCTATTTCATAGCATGGTTATGTATTTTGTCTCCACAAATGGCTGGTGGATGAAGGATTTGAGCCCAGGCATGCATAATTCCAAAATCCCTAACCTTAAATACTGTGCTCTCCATATAATTTTGGGCAGCTGTGGTCTACCTGCCCCATGTCATTATTTTCTTTTGGTGTTGTCCAACTATACTTTGTTTTCTCTCTCCTAGGAAAACCTGCTTCAGATGTTCATTCACGCTGGTGTAATGAACTGGCAACCCCCAAGAAAATCAGCACGTATGAGCTTGAGCAGTGACTCTGCCTCATGGGATCACTCACACCACCCTCCTTTGGTTCTCTTTTAAGCAACTCTGTACCAATTACTGGGTGACATTACCTCTCAGGGAGAGTTATTCACATTAATTAGAGTTCAAAACTCTAACCTGGGGCTTCCCTGGTGGCGCAGTGGTTGAGAATCTGCCTGCCAATGCAGGGGACACGGGTTCGAGCCCTGGTCTGGGAAGATCCCACATGCCGTGGAGCGACTAGGCCCGTGAGCCACAATTGCTGAGCCTGCGCGTCTGGAGCCTGTGCTCCCCAACAAGAGAGGCCGCGATGGTGAGAGGCCCGCGCACCGCGATGAAGAGTGGACCCCACTTGCCACAACTAGAGGAAGCCCTCGCACAGAAACGAAGACCCAACACAACCATAAATTAATTAATTAATTAAAAAAAAAAAGAATAAAGAGACTTTATTAAAAAAAAAAAAAAAAAAAAAAAAAAAAAAAAAAAACTCTAACCTGAAAGGAAAACAAAGATGGTGTGAGATTTTAGGCATGAGTTAATTTCTTATTATATTTTCCTAAGACCATAGAATTTATAGCAGGTTAGCATTTAGACAATTTATTGTATATAAATCTGGCTCTGACTACAGAATTCCTTTTCACTGCTATCTTAAGACTTGAGGATATTTGTTAAATCTCTCCACCCATTTTTCCTTTTCATCAACCTTTAGCAATCTGTTTTGAATAGCCAATGGTTAGTCAAGTTAATTTAAAGGTCCACTATCCTGATGTTGCAATTCATGAAAAACAGTAAAAGAAAATAGAGTTCTCATTTCTTTCCTAGGGTAATTCCAGAGACCAAGGTACTGATGATTCCTTACAGAGACTGGTGGCCAACACAACCATCACCCCTGTGTCAGCCATGCTAAGCACATTAATAAGGAACAGCGCTGATAAGGCTTTCTGTTTTACCTTTTAATATTTTTGTCTTTTGCCAAAAACTGATGTTGAGTAATAATCGGTTGTCAACAAAATCTTTCTTCCTGATTTTCTTTGCTACATTAACTCTTCAAGGTCATGACTAATGATTTCCTCATGACCCTGAATTTCCTGGACTTGTATTCAGAGCAATTAAACAGGTACTTCTACACATATCTTAGAATCTCAATGAATAAAACTGTGTCAGTTGACAGTGCCAAAGATTATGAATGAAATTGATAAGGAATATAAAAAATGTGAATATATAAACATATTTCTGCCATCTGTGCTCCTAGATGAAGTAACGCCACAGGCAATTCTATTCAAAGTGGAATACAAATGAAATCTGAATTATATGATGTTTTAACAACAGATTTTCCTTCCTTTAAAGTGCCTTATTCCAATATTAAAATTAATTTGCATTCTTTAAAAACAGACCGGTGTAGGCAGTAGTGTATTATACTAGATGGGGATAAAAACTTGCCCCAGAATTTGTAATTTATCTTAAATAACACACACACACACACACACACACACACACACACACCCTCTTGTGAAAATCAAGAGTTGCTGTATTTCTTTTTCTTAGTTTTTATATCATACGTCTTAATTTCTACATCATTACATAAGTCCAAACCAAATCAATTGTTTACATACATTAAAAACTCTACCTTTAGGTACCCCACCAAGAGAATACCTAACAGTGAATCATAGACATGGGGCTCAGATTCAAGACAGAAGAAGCTAAGTCACAATATTGAAGGAAAGCTGAGGGTCAGAGGAACCTAGGAAAGGTCAGAAACCAAAGGCAAGCACTTGACTATGAGTCAGGGAGCACTATCACCTCTGTAAGTGCCCCAGTAATCAGAGAGCAGGGATAGGTCTGGGGCTTCCTATGCAGGGTCAGAAGGTATTTATTTCAAATTCTGACTCAGTCAGGTATACCTACATAGCTAGGGGCAAGTGATTAAGTCTTTCTCAGGCTCATATTCCTCACATTAAATAGGGACAATAACACACCTTTGCAGGTCATTGTGAAAATTAAGTGAGTAAATGAGTTCTAAGTGCCAGACATCATGGAAACTCATAATGGTTGTTTTCTCTTACTAAGATCAAAACAGCAGAAGCAAACTGAGTCCAAAGTGGGATAGTAACTTACACTTTAGCAACTTAGTGTGGGAATTTTACAATCTAGGTTATTCACAACCACTTTTGCGGGACTCAAAAGACTGAGTTGCCCAAAGTAGCTTGTGTTCCCCAGGAGAAGGATTCTGATAGTGAGGCCAGGTGCAGGGTGACGCCTATGAAGGGAATGGATATTACGGAGTATGGCTTGTCTATTCTGTATGTTGTTTTTACTAGCCGATGGACCGCTCACGATCCTACGAGGCAAGGTTGTTATGTCAAAAGTGAGGTTCTAAGAGTAACCGACACGTTCAAAGTCAAGATAAAGGCAGAGCTGGAATTGAAAGAGTTATTCTCAAGGCATGCTGTACCATCTCCAACATGGATAATTATAATCCATAACCCATTTTTATAAAATCATAGATACACAGAAGTTTAGAAATGAAAGTTTCAGTAATACTTATAATAATAATAATAATTCCAAAAACCAATATAAATAACAACCAAAGGTAACATGTTTGATTAAAATATAATTACTTTAAAACATAAAATATGAATAAATGAAAATTGTTGAAGATTTAAAAGAGCTAAAAAATGTAAATGTCTTCTAACTGCAAACTAATTGTTAAGACTCTGCCATAACTAAAGCTATATTTTCACTTTTGTTCTTCTCTTGATGAACTCTTATTTGAATTCAGATATCAGGATTTCTGGATTTAAAGGAAAGTCTGAGTGAGAAAGGGGTTAATGGCTTTGCTGGTAGGAAACTCTTGGTCACTGACAGTTTAGTGACCTTATCAGAGCAAGTCTAGATAGGACTCCTGATATCTACTAACTTAATTAAGAGCAAAGCCTCTGCAGCTCTGCAGCAGCCCTGACTTCTTCTTATAGACAGAAACTTATCTTCAGCGCCAGCCCAGCCCAAGGCCCAGACCCATCTCCAACTTAAATCTATGCCCAGATCTAGTGCAGAACGAGGCACAATCCCAAACCCAGACCCAGGGTTAGGCCTTGTTCCAGCCCCATCTCTGGTCCCAGTCCCAGTTCCAGCCTCTTTCAGCCCCAAGTCCAGCCTAAGACCCAGTCCCAGACCCAGGCTTAGGGACCTAGACCCAGACCCAAACTCAGACCCAGACCCAGACCCTGACCCAGGCCCAGACCCGGTCCCAGACCCAGACCCAGACCCAGGCCCAGACCCTGACCCAGGCCCAGACCCAGAGCCAGGCCCAGGCCCACACCCAGACCCTGTCCCAGACCCAGACCCGGACCCAGATCCAGGCCCGGGCCCAGGCCCAGGCCCAGACCCAGACTCAGGCCCAGAACCTGACCCTGGCCAAGACCCAGACCCAGGCCAAGACCCAGACCCAAGCCCAGACCCAGACCCGGACCCAGGCCCAGACCCTGACCCGGGCCCAGGCCCAGACCCAGACCCCAGCACGGGCCCAGACGCACACCCGTGCACTAACAGGACTTATCTTCGAGGCTTGCACTCCTTCAGGCTTCATGGAAAACTCGCCTCCTCTGATCCAAGATTCCTACCAAATCCCTCTGTGGTCTGCATTTACGCCATCCAGAGCTTGGTTAGGCCGAGAGTAGGGCTCAACATACTGTCTCAG
Source organism: Balaenoptera physalus (assembly GCF_965194825.1). Lineage (NCBI taxonomy): Eukaryota > Metazoa > Chordata > Mammalia > Artiodactyla > Balaenopteridae > Balaenoptera > Balaenoptera physalus. The sequence goes on from NC_138891.1 coordinate 33,667,359, forward strand.
TCACCCTGGTTTGCAAACTCTAGCTCCTTCCCCTCAGATAACACTCTTCCCACTCACTTATTAAACTTCATCTCCTTTCGTGTGGGAAAATATTCTTATCTTAGCAAGCTCCCCTCCCCCGCCCCCAACTTTATCCTCAAGACTCCATGTTTAACATTCTCCAGAGGCTTAGCCTTTTGTAGCTCAGAAATCCTTTGTGATCTCAAAAAGCTTGGCTCATAAAAGGCTTGGATTTCAAAATGCCTGGCTCAGAGGAGTTTTAACATATCTCTTTTCCCTTCTCAGCTACACATATCCTCCCCTGAGAGGGTGAAAGCTGCTCATTTGACAGGTAGAAATCAGGGTAGCAACCAGAACATGTAGGAGGAAAAAAACAATGATCATTTTCCCTAAATCATATCCCACAACAAGAGGAATAAAGCAGAGTATCAGGCAATTGGTAGCTAAAAAGTGTTAGTTTTAATCTTTAGTTCTATCTACTCCCCACCTTTTCCTCAAATTACTAAATAAGACATTTGCATTATTCCTAAGATCGCTAATGTTTACAATAAGAGTTAAATGCCCATCTCCTTCTTATAGAACATTGTTCCAGGAAACTGGGAAGTTTTTTTCTACTAGATGGCTGTATATCCTAATAACACCTCTAAAGCTTATAAACAAAGAAATTAAAAGCAATATCAATGCAGGGGGGAAAAAATCAATGCACATTCTAAATCCTTCAACTTAAAAATCACACTAACCTCAACTCCTACCACGTTTCAGTTTGTATGATCCATGAGTTAGCTGACTGCTACAAAGACCACTGCATGCAAATAATATGGTCTCTTTTGAGATGTAGTCTATTTCCTTCTGTCTGCCAACATCATGTATTTATCAGTTTTAACCGGTCCTGTCTACAGCATTCTAAACCTGTGCATGTGGCTGTCTATCTCCTATAGTGTTACTTACTCCCAGCCATCATCCAGACACTAAAAACTGTATCTGGTTTGTACTAGGTAGGACAAAAACTAAGTTGCTATTACAAAGGGTTCAAACAATGCTGTCTGAAGCAAAAAGTAATTTACTTTCTTCTTATGTGACTGGCCAGCAGGAAACAGGCAGGACAAACTAGGTAGGTGACTTTGCTCCGTGAGACCAGGTTTCTTTTATCCCATCTCTCTGCATCACTCTGCATTCCATGTAAGGTTTTTTGGGTTTTTTTTTTTTGGTTTTTTTTTGGCTGCACCAGCAGGGCTTGTGGGATCTTAGTTCCCCGACCAGGGATTGAACCCGGGCCATGGGCCGTGTCAGTGATAGCGCCAAGTCCTAGCCACTGGACCATCAGGGAATTCCTTTCCTGTAATTTTATCTGTATCCACATGGACAAATGTCATTCATACCCTCCACATCCATGTTATAATTTACAGGAAGGAAAGAACGAAGAGTGCAAAAATCTTCCTTTTTAAGGACACAAGGCATGCATCATTTCCATTCCTTTTCATTGGCAAGAATTTAGTCCCATCCTCAAGCTTGCCTGCAAGAGAGGATGAGAGCTGTAGTCTCTAGTTGGTAGTCAAGGGTCCAGCTAAAACTCAAGATGTTCTATTATCAAAAGAAATAAGGGGAGAATTGCTATAGTGGGGCAAAAAGTACCTCTGGCACCAGATGTTGGTATTAGTAACTGAAGCCCAAAGGTGTTCTTTCTGCTCCAGTCATCAAGAGAAAGTCTTTGATCAGAGGAAACTCTAGTTTAGTATTTTTCAACCTTGGTACTATTGACATGTTGGAGCAGGTAATTCCTTATTGTGGAGGGTGGAGAATGGAGCCGTTCTAGGCATTGTAGGATGTTTAACAGCATCCTTGGCAACCATGCTGGTTGATGGGAAAATATGAAGATGAATTAGGAACTTATGTCCTCAGAGCTTCATAGTCTCATAAGGAAGATAATACGTGTAAAATGGCATACGGGCTATAAGGTATATAAGAGCAGTAATACGTGATAGGAATTGTTACCAACCCTTCCGAGTCGTCCCCAACAAGGGTCCTCCTGCGTCAATAGAACGAAGGTAAGTTCGGCTCAGAAGCAAAGGAAAGCTTTATTCTTTGATCAAAGAATGGAGAGACGCGAGCTGGAGCTACAGAGTCCACGCCCTCCCGGACCGGCTGTGCGCAGGGCTGCTTCACAGGGACCTCGTCAGCAGGGGGAAGGGGTGGGGCTCGCGCCAGGCGGGTGCGCGCCTGCGCAACTCACGCTCCAGATTGCAGTGCGGGGCGCAGCGTCTCTGCTCATAGGCGCGCTGCCACCGTCTTACATTGAATGTCGTGTGCAGCGCTTCTGCCCACAGGTTGACGGCCTAATGAGCTGAAGTGTCAGGCGCAGCCCTTTCGCACTAGGAACTCTGGCATGAAGTCCCGGGGGGGCGAGGGCTCTGCGCAGCACCCTATGAGCAAGTGAAACCAAAGGAGGCACAAAGGAAAAGAAAAAGAAAGGTTAGACTTTATTTTATTACCCGGATTCTATTATTATCTCCTGGGAATTGTTAAAGGGCTTTGCCGGGGACAAATGTGAGACATACCTCTCATATTACCCACGTCTTTCAAGTGTGCCTGCTCCCCTCTGTAGCTGAGTTGACTATTTATTTATTTATGGCTGTGTTGGGTCTTCGTTTCTGTGCGAGGGCTTTCTCCAGTTGTGGCGAGCGGGGGCCACTCCTCATCGCGGTGCGCGGGCCTCTCATTATCGCGGCCTCTCTTGTTGCGAAGCACAGGCTCTAGACGCGCAGGCTCAGTAATCATGGCTCATGGGCCCAGCTGCTCCGCGGCATGTGGGATCTTCCCAGACCAGGGCTCGAACCCGTGTCCCCTGCATTGGCAGGCAGATTCTCAACCACTGCGCCACCAGGGAAGCCCTACAGTTTTTATTTTATTTGCTGTCAGGATGACTGAGTTATCACCTGAACCTTCTGTTTTCCCCACATTTTGACCTTAAGAAGTCCTTCCATAACTTGCAGAGGTTGGTCTCGTTACCCCAGGTGTTCCTTAGTTACTTCCATTAGGTACTGACTAGAAAAGGAAAATGGTGTGGTTGTCTGACGAGCTACTTAAGACCACAGTACTTCATATTTTAGTCTGGGGTCATTTGGTTGCAAGTAACAGAGATTCACATAAAGTACCTTAGGCAAAATTGAGAAACTTATTGAAAAGGTGTAGAGTTATTTCATGGACCCCAGAGGAAGAGCATTCAGACTCAGTGAGAAACCAGTCTAGTGCTTTATCTATAAAGACTGGGAGAAGACTGGTTTTGCCAGCTTTCACTGAGTTAGGCAGGAGTAAATCTAGTGTTGATCTTTAAATTGTGGAGATGATATGTATCTATTTACTTTAGCTTTGAGACTTGAGTTGTAATTATAAGACAACATGAAAACTGCCACAAAATATCATGGTTTACTTGTCTGTTTCATATTGATCTTTAAAATCTGAAATAAAATCTTTCACTTAGTAGCAGGCTAAGTTTTGTAACTGGCTATGCAAACGTTAACTACTGTAAGAAACTTCCATTTATCCATTTTCTTTCCTATCTCTTTAAAAACTCTAATCAGGGTGCTTCCACTACTTTTACTCATCTTGTCAGATGAGTGAGTGAGGCCAGTAAAGAATTTACAAAAACCAGAGTATAATTATTAAGGATCTACTCTCTTCTAGGTATCCCAATTTCTGAGTTCTTCTCTCCTATCCTTGATATTTATACCTTAGAGAATTATACTTTGGAGAAATAGTGGACATGAAATTATTTCTTTCCTCTGTACCCCACTCACCCTTAATAAATCTGCTCAAGCCCTGTGATTAGAGAGTTTGCTCCCTGAGAAACTTCTAAATGGGCAAGGCCCCCATAACCCCATATCCTTGGCCACAGCAGATAGAACTGGGGTTTAATATCTGACCCAGTCAATTGCTTTCTCAAAGGAAGTTCTTGGAGTAAAGACCAAATAAGGACAATAATCGCATGACAAAATTTTTTATTATGTGATCAGCAAAAGAAGAGAATGTCAGTCTACAGGACAGAGTGCAGTAAGAGAGTTCTTAGGAGACCAGACATGTGTCCCTGGAAGTTCAAATGCATATGTGAGTGTAATGACCTAAGCTGTTTCTTACCCAAAAGATTGAATAGATGAAAAGCTTGCTAAATTAGTCCATATTGGCAAAGATATTGAAAGAAGCAACAGCAGTGTAGCCTTTATTAGCCTGGCAAGGACATGCAAGTTTGCCATCAGTCAAGGGACATTAGGTTTGAGCCATTTTACCAGTCCCCAATCCAGAGGCTATCATCTAGGTAAGAAGAACCCAGGAGCAAGTTGGATCTGTGAAGTCATTGGAAAAAGTCATCTAGAAAGCACATGACCCACACCAGACAACTCTACAGCGAGGACACTCTCCCTATAGGTCCTCTAAAGAATATCTGATTATGAGAACCACCTGGGGAGATTTTTTAAAATTCAGAAATTCTGATTCAGGTAATCTGTTTTTCCTTTTAAAATCTCCCTGGGTGAATTTAATATTTTGCAAGGGTTGAGAACCACTGTTTCGTTTTATTAAGGTAACATTGGTTTATAACATTATCTGTTTCTTGTATACAACATTATATTTTGACTTCTATATACACTGCAGCATGTCCATCACTATAAGTTTGGTTTCCACTCATTACCATATGGTTGACTCCCTTTACCCATTTCACCCTCCCCCACCCCCTCCCCCTCTGGTAACCACTAATCTGTTCTCTGTATCTATGTATTTTCTGTTTGGTTTGTTCATTTATTTTGTTTTCTTTCTTTACATTCCACGTATGAGTGAAATCATACGGTACTTGACTTATTTTACTTAGCATATTAATGCCCTCAGGGTCCATCCATGTTGTTGCAAATAGCAAGATTTCATCTTTTTATGGCTGAGTAGTAGTATTCCATTGTATATATATATATATGCCACATCTTTATCCATTCATCCATTTATGGGCACTTAGATTGTTTCCATATCTTGAGTATTGTAAATAATGTTGCAGTGAACATAGAGGTGCATATATCTTTCCAATTAGTGTTTTTGTATTGTTTGGATAAATATCCAGAAATGAAATAGCTGGATCATTTACTAGTTCTAGTCTTAATTTTTTGAGGAATCTCCATTGATATAAGTGGGGTGTTAAAAGTTCTAACTGTAGTTGTGTTGCTGTCAGTTTCTCCCTTTGGGTCTGTTAATAATTGCTTTAAATATTTTGGTGCTGTTATATTAGCTGCATATATATTAATAACTGTTATGTCTTCTTGATGAATTGTCCTCTTTATCACTCTATAATGTCCATCTTTGTCTCTTGTTACCTTTTTTGATTGAAGTTTATTTTGCTGGATGGGTGTGGCTATACCCACTTTCTTTTGGCTGTCATTTGTTTGGAGTATCATCTTCCCTCCCTTCGCTTGGAGCTTCAGTTTATCTTTAGAGCTGGATGAGTCGCCTGGATATAGCATATAGTTGGGTCTTGTTTTTAATCCATCCATCCACTCTATTTCTTTTGACTGGTGAATTCAACCCATTTACATTTAGGGGGATTACTGATAAATGAGGACTTAGTACTGCTATTTTGTCTTTTGTTTTCTGGTTCTTTTATATCTCCATTGTTTCTTTTTCCTTGTGTTTATGTCTGCCATTTTAGTCTGGCAGTTTCTATGATGTTTCTCTCAGTTTCCTCTTTTTTTATATTTTGTGTCTCTGCTCTAGATTTATGTTTCTTGGTTACCGTGAGGTTTGTATAAAATGTGTCATAGGTAGAGAAACAACAGTGCGGCGTGAACGTGGGGAAGCAAAAGAAAACACGGAAGTATGTGACCATGAAGCGAATGCTTAGTCTCAGAGATCAGAGGCTTAAAGAAAAGGATAGATTAAAACCGAAAAAGAAAGAAAAGAAGGATCTCAGTGCACTCAAGGAAAGAGAAGTCCCCCAACACCCTTCCTGCTTATTCTTCCAATATAACACACAGCTGGGCCCACAGCTGTGGATCTTACCACATCCCGGTCGATACCAACTTTATCAACCTTTCCATTAAAGCCAAACTGGACTTAGTGCAGTCAGTGATGGACTGTCTGTATGCCAAGTGTATCCCTTCTATAACTGACTGCGTAATGGCTGAAACTGAGAAATCGGGGCAGAAGTATCGAGTGGCTCTAAGGATTGCCAAGGATCCAAGATTTGAACGATTACCATGCACACAGAAAGGAACCTATGCAGTTGACTGCTTAGTACAAAGAGTAACTCAGCACAAGTGTTACATTGTGGCCACAGTTGACTGGGACCTTAAACAAAGAATCCGGAAGATCCCTGGAGTTCCCGTCATGTACATTTCTAACCATAGGTACAACACTGAGCGGTTGCCAGATGATTATGGGGCCCCTCGGTTCTAATTCTTAAAAGACGAATTTCCTCTGCCTTCCTTCGACCAACTTTATCTTTTGCCAGTTCATTAAACATGCTATAGCATGAATTATTATTCCACTCACCCATATGCTCTGTAATGAGCTGAGTATGGTTAAATACACTCACTTTTTAATGTTGTTTTGAAAATTATATTTTGTGTCATTTTAAAAATTTGTTGCATCTTTTTATAAATCAAATAATTGCTCACATAAAAAAAAATGTCTCATAGGTAAAATAGTCCTTTTTCTCCTGATAGTGTCTTATCTTCATCTGCCTACATGGCTTCCATCCTTTTCCTATTCCCCTTTTATGTTTTTATTGTCTCAAATAACCTCTTTTTACATTGTGAGTTTGCTGCCAAATAGAAGTAGCTAATGTTAATTTTTACTGCTGTTTTCTCTTTAACCTTTATGCTATAATTAAATGTTTAACAACCTATTCTGATACAGAGTAGCAATTTTTTGATTCTGTCTATTTATCACCTTACTCAAAGTTTTCTGTACTTTGCCCTTTTTTTTTCTGGAAGAAGAGTTCCTTTCTACATTTCTTGTTAGACAGGTCTAGTGGTGATGAACTCCCTCAGCTTTTGTCTGGGAAAGCCTTTATTTCTCCTTCCTATCTGAAGCATAACTTTGCTGGATAGAGTACTCTTGGCTGATATTTTTTACCTTTTGATATTTTGAATATGTCATTCCACTCTCTCCTGGCCTATAGAGTTTCTGCTAAAAATTTTGTTGATAGACTAATGGGGGTTCCTTTGTGGGTTACTGTCTTTTTTCCCCTGGTTGCCTTAAAAATATTTTGTCATTGAATTTTGATAGTTTAATATAATGTATCTTGGAGAATGTGTTTTTGCATTGAGGTACTTAGGTGTGCTCTCAGCATCATGACTTGTATATCCAGTTTCTTCTCCAAGTTTTGGAAGATCTCAGCTATTATTTCTTTAAATAAACTTTCTGTCCCCTCCTTCATCTCTTCTCCTCCTGGGATAACTATTATCCCTATGTTGCCTTTTCCAGTGAAGTCAGATTGTTCTTGTAGAATTTCTTAATTTATTTTTAGTTCTTAGTTCTCTCTCCTCTTCTACCTGAATTATTTCTAGATTTTTATCTTTGAGCTTGATAATTCTGTCTTCCATATGGTCTGCTCTATTTTCAGTGTTTTCTAATGCATTCTTCATCTCACTTTTTTTAGTTCTTCCACTCCAGAATTTATATTTGCTTTTTTTTCCCCTTTTTTTTGCAGATAGCATTTTTAATTTACAGAGGGGATTGCCTACTTTCACTTTTTTTTTTAACATCTTTATTGGAGTATAATAGTTTTACAATGGTGTGTTAGTTTCTGCTTTATAACAAAGTAAATCAGCTATACATATACATATATCCCCATATCTCCTCCCTCTTGCGTCTCCCTCCCACCCTCCCTATCCCACCCCTCTGGGTGATCACAAAGCATTGAGCTGATCTCCCTGTGCTATGTGGCTGCTTCCCACTAGCTATCTATTTTATATTTGGTAGTGTATATATGTCCATGCCACTCTCTCACTTGGTCCTAGCTTACCCTTCCTCCTCCCCACGTCCTCAAATCCATTCTCTACGTGTGCATCTTTATTCTTGTCCTGCCTGTAGGTTCTTCACAACTTTTTTTTCTTTTTAGATTCCATATATGTGTATGGAAATATGGTATTTGTTTTTCTCTTTCTGACTTACTTCACTCTGTATGAAAGACTCTATGTCCATCCACCTCACTACGAATAACTGAATTTCGTTTCCTTTTACGGCTGAGTAATATTCCATTGTATATATGTGCCACATCTTCTTTATCCATTCCTCTGTCGATGGACACTCAGGTTGCTTCCATGTCCTGGCTATTGTAAATAGAGCTGCAATGAACATTGTGGTACACGAATTTTTTTGAATTATGGTTTTCTCAGGGTATATGCCCAGTGGTGGAATCGCTGGGTCATATAGTAGTTCTATTATTAATTCTTTAAGGAGCCTCCATACTGTTCTCCATAGTGGCTGTATCAGTTTACATTCCCACCATCAGTGCAAGAGGGTTGGTTTCCTTTTCTCCACACCGTCTCCAGCGTTTGTTGTTTGCAGATTTTTTGATGATGGCCATTCTGACTGGTGTGAGGTGATACCTCATTGTAGTTTTGACTTGCATTTCTCTAATGATTAGTGATGTTGAGCATCTCTTCATGTGTTTGTTAGCAATCTGTATATCTTCTTTGGAGAAATGTCTGTTTAGGTCTTCTGCCCATTTTTGGATTGGGTTGTTTGTTTTTTTGATATTGAGCTGCATGAGCTGTTTGTAAATATTGAAGGTTAATCCTTTGTCAGTTGCTTCATTTGCAAATATTTTCTCCCATTCTGAGGGTTGTCTTTTGGTCTTGTTTATGGTTTCCTTTGCTGTGCAAAAGCTTTTAAGTTTCATTAGGTCCCATTTGTTTATTTTTGTTTTTATTTCTATTTCTCTAGGAGGTGCCTTAAAAAGGATCTTGCTGTGATTTATGTCATAGAGTGTTCTGCCTGTGTTTTCCTCTAAGAGTTTTATAGTGTCTAGCCTTATATTTAGGTCTTTAATCCATTTTGGGTTTATTTATGTGTATGGTGTTAGGGAGGGCTCTAATTTCATTCTTTTACATGTAGCTGTCCAGTTTTCCCAGCACCACTTATTGAAGAGGCTGTCTTTTCTCCATTGTATATTCTTGCCTCCTTTATCAAAAATAAGGTAACCATATGTGTGTGGGTTTATCTCTGGGCCTTCTATCTTGTTCCATTGATCTATATTTCTGTTTTTGTGCCAGTACCATACTGTCTTGATTACTGTAGCTTTGTAGTATAGTCTGAAGTCAGGGAGCCTGATTCCTCCAGCTCCGTTTTTCTTTCTCAAGATTGCTTTGGCTATTCGGGGTCTTTTGTGTTTCCATACAAATTGTGAAATTTTTTGTTCTAGTTCTGTGAAAAATGCCAGTAGTAGTTTGATAGGGATTGCACTGAATCCGTAGATAGCTTTGGGTAGTAGAGTCATTTTCACAATGTTGATTCTTCCAATCCAAGAACATGGTATATCTCTCCATCTGTTTGTATCATCATTAATTTCTTTCAATAGTGTCTCATAGTTTTCTGCATACAGGTCTTTTGTCTCCCTAGGTAAGTTTATTCCTAGGTATTTTATTCTTTTTGTTGTAATGGTAAATGGGAGTGTTTCCTTAATTTCTCTTTCAGATTTTTCATCATCAGTGTATAGGAATGCAGGAGATTTCTGTGTGTTAATTTTGTATCCTGCTACTTTACCAAATGCATTGATTAGCTCTAGGAGTTTCCTGGTAGCATCTTTAGGGTTCTCTATGTATAGTATCATGTCATCTGCAAACAGTGACAGGTTTACATCTTCTTTTCCGGCTTGGATTCCTTTTATTTCATTTTCTTCTCTGATTGATGGGGCTAAAATTTCCAAAACTATGTTGAATAATAGTGGCAAGAGTGGAACACCTTGTCTTGTTCCTGATCTTAGAGGAAATGGTTTCAGTTTTTCACCATTGAGAACAATGTTGGCTGTCGGATTGTCATATATAGCCTTTATTATGTTGAGGTAAGTTCCCTCTATGCCTACTTTCTGGAGGGTTTTTATCATAGATGGGTGTTGAATTTTGTGAAACGCTTTTTCTGCATCTATTGAGATGATCATATGGTTTTTCTCCTTCAATTTGTTAATATGGTGTATCACGTTGATTGATTTGCCTATATTGAAGAATCCTTGCATTCCTGGGATAAACCCCACTTGATCATGGTGTATGATCCTTTTAATGTGCTGTTGGATTCTGTTTGCTAGTATTTTGTTGAGGATTTTTGCATCTATGTTCATCAGTGATACTGGCCTGTAGTTTTCTTTCTTTGTGACATCTTTGTCTGGTTTTGGTATCAGGGTGATGGTGGCCTCGTAGAATGAGTTGGGGAGTGTTCCTCCCTCTGCAATATTTTGGAAGAGTTTGAGAAGGATAGGTGTTAGCTCTTCTCTAAATGTTTGATAGAATTCGCTTGTGAAGCCATCTGGTCCTGGGCTTTTGTTTGTTGGAAGATTTTTAATCACAGTCTCAATTTCAGTGCTTATGATTGGTCTGTTTATATTTTGTATTTCTTCCTGGTTCAGTCTTGGAAGGTTGTGCTTTTCTAAGAATTTGTCCATTTCTTCCAGGTTGTCCATTTTATTGGCATATAGTTGCTTCTATTAATCTCTCATGATCCTTTGTATTTCTGCAGTGTCACTTGTTACTTCTCCTTTTTCATTTGTAATTTTATTGATTTGAGTCTTTTCCCTTTTATTCTTGATGACTCTGGCTAATGATTTATCAATTTTGCTTATCTTTCAAAGAACCAGCTTTTAGTGTTATTGATCTTTGCTATCATTTCCTTCATTTCTTTTTCATTTATTTCTGATCTGATCTTTATGATTTCTTTCCTCCTGCTAACTTTGAGTTTATTTTGTTCTTCTTTCTCTAATTGTTTTAGGTGTAAGGTTAGGTTGTTTATTTGAGATGTTTCTTGTTTCTTGAGGTAGGATTGTATTGCTATAAACTTCCCTCTTAGAACTTCTTTTGCTGCATCCCATAGGTTTTGGGTAGTCGTGTTTTCATTGTCATTTGTTTCTAGGTATTTTTCGATTTCCTCTTTAATTTCCTCACTGATCTCTTCATTATTTAGGACTGTATTCTTTAGCCTCCATGTGTTGGTATTTTTTACAGATTTTTTCCTGTAATTGTTATGTAGTCTCATAGTGTTGTGGTCAGAAAAGGTACTTGCTATGATTTCAATATTCTTAAATTTACCAAGGCTTGATTTGTGACCCAGGATATGATTTATCCTGGAGAATGTTCCATGAGCACTTGAGAAGAAAGTGTATTCTGTTGTTTTTGGATGGAATGTCCTATAAATATCAATTAAGTCCATCTTGTTTAATGTATCATTTAAAGCTTGTGTTTCCATATTTATTTTCAATTTGGATGATCTGTCCATTGGTGAAAGTGGGGTGTTAAAGTCCACTACTATGATTGTGTTACTGTCGATTTCCCCTTTTATTGCTGTTAGTATTTGCCTTATATATTGAGGTGCTCCTATGTTGGGTGCATAAATATTTACAATTGTTATATCTTCTTCTTGGATTGATCCCTTGGTCAGTATGTCATGTCCTTCTTTGTCTCTTGTAATAGTCTTTATTTTAAAGTCTATTTTGTCTGATATGAGAATTGCTACTCCAGCTTTCTTGTGATTTCCATTTGCCTGGAATATCTTTTTCCATCCCCTCACTTTCAGTCTGTATGTGTCCCTAGATCTGAAGTGGGTCTCTTGTAGACAGCATATATATGGGTCTTGTTTTTGTATCCATTCAGCCAGTCTATGTCTTTTGGTTGGAGCTTTTTATCCATTTACATTTAAGGTAGTTATCAATATGTATGTTCCTATTACCACTTTCTCAATTGTTTTGGGTTTGTTATTGTAGGTCTTTTCCTTTTCTTGTGTTTCCTTTCTAGGGAAGTTCCTTTAGCATTTGTTGTAAAGCTGGTTTGGTGGTGCTGAATTCTCTTAGCTTTTGCTTGTCTGTAAAGGTTTTAATTTCTCCATCGAATCTGAATGAGATCCTTGCTGGGTAGAGTAATCTTGGTTGTAGGTTTTTCTCCTTCATCACTTTAAATATGTCCTGCCACTCCCTTCTGGCTTGCAGAGTTTCCGCTGAAAGACCAGCTGTTAACCTTATGGGGCTTCCCTTGTATGTTATCTGTTGTTTTTCTCATGCTGCTTTTAATATTTTTTCTTTGTATTTAATTTTTGGTAGTTTGATTAATATGTGTCTTGGAGTGTTTCTCCTTGGATTTATCCTGTATGAGACTGTCTGCTTCCTGGACTTGATTGACTATTTCCTTTCCCATATTAGGGAAGTTTTTAACTATAATCTCTTCAAATATTTTCTCAGTCCCTTTCTTTTTCTCTTCTTCTTCTGGGACCCCTATAATTGGAATATTGGTGCATTTAATGTTGTCCAGAGGTCTCTGAGACTGTCCTCAATTCTTGTCATTCTTTTTGCTTTATTCTGCTCTACGGTAGTTATTTCCACTATTTTATTTTCCAGGTCAGTTTTCTGTTCTTCTTCCTCAGTTATTCTGCTATTGATTCCTTCTAGAGAACTTTTAATTTCATTTATTGAGTTGTTCATCTTTGTTTTTTTGCTCTTTAATTCTTCTAGGTTCTTGTTAAACGTTTCTTATATTTTCTCCGTTCTATTTCCAAGATTTTGGATCATCTTTACTATCATTACTCTGAATTCTTTTTCAGGTAGACTGCCTATTTCCTCTTCATTTGTTTAATCTGGTGGGTTTTTACCTTGCTCCTTCATCTGCTGTGTGTTTCTCTGTCTTATCATTTTGCTTAACATACTGTGTTTGGGGTCTCCTGTTCACAGGCTGCAGGTTCGTAGTTCCTGTTGTTTTTGGTGTCTGCCTTCAGTGGGTAAGATTGGTTCAGTGGGTTCTGTAGGCTTCCTGGTGGTGGGGATTGGTGCCTGTGTTTTGGCAGGTGGGCCTGGACCTTGTCTTTCTGTTTGGCAGGACCGCATCTGGTGGTGTGTTTTGGGGTGTCTGTGACCTTATTATGATTTTAGGCAGCCTCTCTGCTAATGGGTGGCGTTGTGTTCCTGTCTTGCTAGTTGTTTGGCATAAGGTGTCCAGCACTGTAGCTTGCTGGTCATTGAGTGGAGCTGGGTCTTAGCGTTGAGATGGAGATCTCTGGGAGAGCTTTCGCTGTTTGATATTACGTGGAGCTGGGAGGTCTCTAGTGGACCGATGTCCTGAACTTGGCTCTCCCAACTCAGAGGCACAGGCCTGACATCCGGCCGGAGCACCAAGACTCTGTTAGCCACACGGCTCAGAAGAAAAGGGAGAAAGAAAGAAAGAAAGAAAGAGCGAGAGAGAGAGGAAGGAAGGAAGAGGGGAGGGAGGGAGGGAGGGAAAGAAAAATAAAGTTATTAAAATAAAAGAATAGTATTAAAAATTAAAAAAATTAAAAAGTAATAAAAAAAAAAGGAAGAAAGAAAAAAGAGAGCAACGAAGCCAAAAAACAAATCCACCAATCATAACAAGCACTAAAAACTATATTAAAAAAAAAAAACAGAAAAAAAACCTGACAGAACCTCCTAGGACAAATGGTAAAAGCAAAGCTATACAAAGTCACACAAAATTCACTGCCTCAATTTTGGGATGATTTGTTGTCTATTCAGGTATTCCACAGATGCAGGGTACATCAAGTTGATTGTGGAGATTTAATCTGCTGCTCCTGAGGCTGCTGGGAGAGATTTCCCTTTCTCTTCTTCGTTCGCACAGCTCCCGGGGTTCAGCTTTGGATTTGACCCCACCTCTGCATGTAAGCTGCCCTCTGGCGTCTGTTCTTCGCTCAGACAGGACGGGGTTAAAGCAATGGCTGCTTCAGCGGCTCTGGCTTACTCAGGCCTGGGGGAGGGAGGGGTACTGAATGTGGGGCGAGCCTGCGGCAGCAGAGGCGGGCATGACGTTGCACCAGCCTGAGGCGCGCCGTGTGTTCTTCCTGGGAAGTTGTCCCTGGATCACGGGACCCTGGCAGTGGCGGGCTGCACAGGCTCCCAGGAGGGGAAGTGTGGATAGTGACTTGTGCCTGCACACAGGCTTCTTGGTGGCGACAGCAGCAGCCTTAGCGTCTCATGCCCATCTCTGGGGTCTGCGCTGATAGCCGCAGCTTGTGCCCGTCTCTGGAGCTCGTTTAGGCGGTGCTCTGAATCCCCTCTCCTCGTGCACCCCGAAACAATGGTCTCTTGCCTCTTAGGCCGTTTGACTTTTTCCTGGATTCCCTCCCGGCTAGCCATGGCGCACTAGCCCCTTCAGGCTGTGTTCACGCAGCCAACCCCAGTCCTCTCCCTGGGATCCGACCGAAGCCCGAGCCTCAGGTCTCAGCCCCCGCCCGCCCTGGCGGGTGAGCACACAAGCCTCTCGGGCCGGTGAGTGCTGGTCGGCACCGCTCCTCTGTGCGGGAATCTCTCCGCTTTGCCCTCCACACCCCTGTTGCTGCGCTCTCCTCCGTGGCTCCGAAGCTCCCCACTCCGCCACCCGCAGTCTCTGCCCGCGATAGGGGCTTCCTAGTGTGTGGAAACCTTTCCTCCTTCACAGCTCCCTCCCACTGGTGCAGGTCCCATCCCTATTCTTTTGTCTGCTTTTTCTTTTTTCTTTTGCCTTACCCAGGTACGTGGGGAGTTTCTTGACTTTTGGAAGTCTGAGGTCTTCTGCCAGCGTTCAGTAGGTGTTCTGTAGGAGTTGTTCCACATGTAGATGTATTTCTGATATATTTGTGGGGAGAAGGTGATCTCTACGTCTTACTCCTCCACCATCTTGAAGGTCTCTGTCTTTGGTTCTTTATTAGAGTTTCAGTCTCTTTGGTAAAGCATTCCTTCTGTTTGTTAATTTTATTCATGAACTCATTGGATTACCTTCCTGAGTTTTCTTGTAGCTTATTGAGCTTCATGACAGCTATGTTGAATTTTTCTCGGATCGTAATATTCCATGCCTTTAAGTTTGGTTTCTGAAGAATTTTCATTTTCTTTCAGTGGCACAGTGCTACTGTGGTTCTTCATGGTGTCTGATAAGTTGTTCTGATGCTGGTGCATTTTAAGTAGTGACTACCTTTCTTCTCTAGGTAAAACTTTTTTTATTTGATTCAAACAATCCAATAGATTGGTAATTAGGGGCCTTTCTTTTCTTTTTCACTAGGTGGCGGTATAGCACAAGTTTTTGGTTCTCTTACCTGCGCTGCCTCTGGCTGTTATTTGAGAATGGGAACCTTCCCTTCTCCAACAATTCTGTCTGAGGTGTCACCTGGTGCCCTCATTGTCACTGCTTGTGCCTCCAGGGTTGCTGATGCCTCGATGCTGTCAGTGTCACTGCTGTCACTGGTGTTGCTGCTGCGGACACCAGGATGGCAGGCACCTCCACTGTGTTGAGGATTGCCTGGGCTGAGAGCACCACCATGATAGGGGAAGGGGGAAGGTACGCAGGGAGCTGGGGTCATGGGTGCCTTTGCCACATTTGGGGTTGTTGGGTCATGGATGCCACCACTGTAGGTGGGGGAGCCAGAGTTGCAGGTGCCATCATAGCTGGAGGGATGGGGTCACAGGTCCCACTGCTGCTGCTGCTAATTCCCTGTGGTAGTGTGTCCTCCTGCAACCAGGAGGCTGGAGTCACGTGCACTCCTTCTCTTGTTGCTACTGGGTTCTCTTGGGCTTCAGGCTTAGCTGCTGTAGCAGGGAGACCAGGATTTCGGGCACCACCTCTGCTGTTCCCCTGGTTCTGCCTCTTGTGTGTGTTCAGTTCACCCACCTTTCGATATAGAGATGTATGGAACTCTCCAACGTCCTGGTGTGTTGGGCAGAGGAACTTTTTGTTGAGTTACAGATGTTTTACTGGTGGTAGATTGAAGAGGAGGGACAGAGAGTGTCTCACATCACCATGATGCTGCTGTCACTCCCAAGAACCTCTCTCTTAATCAGAACATCTCCGTTTGAGTTCAACGAATTTCAGTAAGCATTACACATCATGCATGGGTGCTGGCTCATAAGTCTTATGAGTGGTATTATATTTTTAAAAATTAAATATGTGGAGAAAGAAAATGCTGGCATTTGCTAGTCTATGGCTAAAAGCTCAATCCCTTATTCAAAAACTAGACTTTTTAGCACTGAAGTAGGCTACATGGTTAAATTTAAGGCATATATTTGGAGGGTCCTTTCAAGAGTAGACTGGTAACAGCAGCCCTCACTTCCCAATTATGTCCTTACTTGTCCTGAAGTGAATGGGATAATACTATAAAGTTAGCTAGCCACAAGAGTATGCTTAATCATTTGTTACTGGTCAGGGTTCAGCCAGAGAAGGCAAATGCTCTGTAAGACAGTTTTTACCCTCAGAGCACTGACACCCTCCGCTGGGGTATAAGTTGGCTGGGCCTCTCAAAGTTGGGGTGGGCAGAGACATGACTGATAATCTGGGGCTTCCATCAGAGGTTTTACCAATAGCAGCCGAGGATTATACAACTTTAAATCTAGTATCTCTCTAGGTAGAAAGGAAGGACTGAAAAATGCATCCTTTGGGAAGATTTGCAAGTGCAGATGAGAGTGGAGTGAGAAATGAGCATTCCTGGCCTCTTTCCTAAAAGTGTGAGAACCATATTCTGAGAATGGGAGAAGTTATCATTAATGAGTGGTATATGATACGACGTACCAACGCCTAGTGCATGGGCTATGGAAGCAACTGATATTGCTTCAGAAGTACTGCTCCTTCGTGCTGAGAGTAATACATGATGACTTCAGTGCTCTAGGGAAGAAACATGCAAGAGCTGATAAGAAGGCATGATTTGGCTCCATTATGGCAAAGGATGTTTACACAAAATGTGACTCCCTGCCCCCAAGAAAAATATCACCAGTAAGTCAGCCTATCTAGAAAATGATCCAGCCGTCAAACTCTATAATCAGTATGCATTGTCTTTCTTTCTTTCTTTAGTACCAGAAAGACAATATCTGGACAAACTTTTCCAAGTTGTGAATCACTTTATAATTGCTATGTCCAGGAAATTCCAAGCTGAAATCCACCCCATCCCCTGTTTCCTTTCCAACCAAGTGGGGTATTTTTTTACTCAATTAACCTGGGAATTTTTTTCCTTGGTGGAGATCTAAATGTCCCTTTCATTGCCAAAGGGATCCATAACCTAAAAGATTTAATAGGATTTTATTAATCATACTAGGAACTCTCCGATGGGGGAAAATAAAAGGGGGGGGGGACAAAATTCCAAGTTAAAACATCCAGTGTCACAAAGAATGCTGCTGTTGGCTTCCCTCTGTATCCATTCATGGACAAATCAGAGTCTAATGCCCATGCATTTCTCTTCGCGGACTGTTTCTCACACACTGAAGGAGGAGCTAAAAAAGGTTTTTGTCTATTGGCTCTAATATTGATTCCTCATAACAATGAGACAGAAAAAAATTCAAGATCCCTGTGCAAAGCTTTGCTATGGATTTTAGTTCTGAATGGGCATAACATAGTTTACGGGTAAAATGGAACCCCTTGTCTAAAAGTATATAGGTTGGGATTCGATCCTGTGTATATGGTGGAGCCAGAGACTCAGATATGAGGGGTAGTTCTATTAAAGAGGTTCTTAAAAGCAATCTGTCAATCAGGAAGCTTCAGGAAAGAAGCTCCACAACCCCCGCTCTCACCCGCAAGCTCAGGAAACTAACACAAAACCCATGACGGAACTTTATTTTAATCACCCGTCTTACCTCAGAAAATTGTCTGACTGCGAGCTCCCCAAGACTGTGGGGCTGTCTTATTACTTTGCATATCAGTAGAACTTAAGACTGGTTGCTACACAAAGGAGATGCTCAAAATATTTGTTGAATGGAATTCCTCTCTCCTATTGATGAAGTTATTAACATCTTTATAGATTGGGGCTACTTAAAATGTTTCTCAAATACTTTAATTTCAAAATCCCTACGTTTAAGTAAAATTTTGTTGTTTTAAATGATGTGGCTGAGGGCTGTACTGGGACTCTTTCTCTGTTTCTGCTGAGTTTCCTAAAGGCTGAGAACAAAATAGCGTGGGGCAAGAACTTGCAGTTTTCAGAGTGAGGCGGAACCCCTTACACAGACCCTGCATAGCAGGGGCCAAAAACTGAAGTTTTGACCCTCAATTCCTCACCCATCTTGAGGGTATAAAAGAATTGAGGTGAAGAAGTCAGGGAGCTAGAGGAGGGATTGATTTGTTGACAGTATCTAGAGGAGGAGGGGCTTCAAGGAGCACATGGAGAGAGCTTCAATGGGACCGTCATGGCTTAGGAACAGAATAGAATCATCTGACTCCTGCCTGAGAAAAACAATCTCTGGGGAGAGGTTGGCTCCCCAGAGGACTTGTGGCACTCCTACCATAGAGCTTTCCAATAGCTGTACTCCCCAGAGGTCTTGCTTTTTTGGAGCAAAAGAACCTAAGTACGGATATTGGCTTGTGGTCTCAATTCACAGAATACTGCCCAAGGGGGTTTCTGCCAGAGATGTAATCTGACCAGAAAGAAGCCGAGGGGGAGATTATAAACTGACAGCTGAAGGAGAGGCACTGCCCTGCAACAGAGCTGAAGTTGGAGGGGCTCAGTCAGGACCTGCTTTGTAACTTGTGGGACCCAGTGATAAAGGAAAACGCGGGGTTCTCTTCTTCAAAATGTATTAAAAATTTCAAGATGGCGATGACAGAGCATTAGACCAAGCCTGAGGCCCCTCTAAGCTCGTGGTCCTGAGTGTCCACACGGGGCTCACGCCAGTGAAACTGGCCCTGGACACAGCAGTGAAATCACACAGCTCACAAAAGTTCCCGAACGTTGACTCAAGAGAAATTAGGCCTAAACTTCTGCCACAGCCAGAGAAAATCAGTGGGGATTACAGAGATTTCAATGAAAGATGTCTCCTTACCTCTCTTTCCTCTTCCTCTTCCGATCCTCCAGGAGTAAGAGGCAGCCTAGTAAGCAGGAAGATGGGTAGAAACTAGGCAGAGAAATCAGCCTGAATGTTTGTCACCACTTCTCCCCACTGCAGAAGCAGACAAAATGACGAAGGGGGAAGCTTAGCTTTACATGAAGTTTAGAATTTTAAGTATTTTATAAGATGGACATTTTCATTACTGAAATAAGATATTTTGAGAAGGAAACAAAAGTAACTTGACAACTTTTTTTTTTTTTTAACATCTGAGACTTGCCCAAGATTTATGCAAGGTGGTCATGAAAAAGAGGCCGACATATGACATCGTGGGTTTACAGGACAGTGCTGGGAAAGAATAAAGGTACTTTATGAATGTGCCCCCAAAGAATTCTGCTGGTTCACTGTAATGGTTTCAAGTGTTTTTTAATTTATTTACTCAAACTTTTCTGGGTAAACATGCACACACACACACACACGCACACACACACGGGTGCCCACATATATAGGTGGACTTTGGGATATACTTACATGAACATAACAGATTATTCGAGGTGAAGAAATTGAACTAGTGACTTAATTGAGCAATGTCTCAGAATTACATCAGTTACAAGCCACAGCAAAAATAGAGCTGATAATCAAAAAAAAAACAAAGTGTGCCTTTAAAATACTTTTTGTTGTTGTTTCACCTACATGAGAGAAATGCTCTAGGAATCTGAACTACAGAGGTGGGAGATAACTCTAGACTAAGGGAGAAATACAAAAAAGGGCATTTTGGTAAAGTGTTCAATTTTAAAGTTATAATTAAATCATCTGCAACAAACAGGCAAGAAATGTGCTTTTACTGCCCTCAAGTGGTTTTAGTTTATCATTGCAACATCTCTATTTCAGGAGTGCTTCCATCACGTTCACATCTTAGAGACTATTTATTTGACAAAAGATATCTGGAATAAAGACTTTTAATGCTCAAATATTTTCCAAATAATCAAATAGATTAAGTAGCTTTATGTAATTGTGTTGAAATATGTCCACTCTATACAGATTTGCAAAATTAGTTGGTTTTGTCTTTTTTTTTAAATTTGTCTATGATTGCTTCATGGGATCTAAGTTAACTGGTTAGTGTTTGGATAGGGAAAGGGTTTGGGGATAACTTTATGTTCCAGATTAAACACGCAAGCAGTCTCATTTCATACAAATGTTCAGAGAGTTCATACCTCGACATCTAATCACTGTTTGCTTGCTTCCCCTTCTACCTCACAGGAAGCTCGCTACTCCCTCCCTGGGTGCTGGGTCTGTGCAGAACTGGCTGGTCAGTCCACTATGTTGCTGGCTTGGATGCTCCTTGGCTCTTTCAGATACTGCCAGCCCCTTGCAAACCCAGGCTTGGAGGGGTTGCTTGCAGTTTCTGCTCCCAGAGCATCTATTCCTGACCATGGAAAGGCCTTTCTAAGACTGCTGGCCTTTCTAAGTCTAAGTCTGCTGTTTTCAGCAGCCTTCTTCTTCACACACACACACACACACACACACACACACACACACATCCGCCCCAAGGAAGCACAGGGAAATGCCTAGATGCCCTCCTATAACAGAAGAGCTCCTATTAATGCAAGGGATCTGTCTTGGGCCCTCTTTTTTCTGAAACCTCCTATTCCTCAAATGTTAGCTCCAACAGAATCTCCTGGAAGATCTGTTAAAACGCTGATATCTGGGCCCACCCCCAGAGTTTCTGTTTCAGTAGTGGTGGAGTGGGTTCCAAAGACTTGCATTTCTAACAGGTTCCCAGGTGGTGTGGGTGCTGCTGGCTGCAGGACCATCCTTTATGAGCTGCTGGCTTAAATCAGTATTTCCCCAATTGTTCACATTAAGGTATAAGTAAAAACCAATCAAATGTATACTTCATTCTGGGTGTACTTTATGTTGATTGGTCTTCACCCCCCCCCCCCTCCACCGAGCCACAGGAGAACTTAGATCTTCGTCAGGAGAACCCAGTGATAAACGCCGTAAAAATGTTGAGGCCTCTGGAGAGGCCTGTGGCCCCCAGGACTTTCTCACTAGTTCACATTCAGCCTCCAGCAGTTTGTGAAAATGAGCATTTGATGCTCCTGCCAGCTGATGGCCCTAGTGGCTTCTGCTTCAGGTAAGCTGCCTGGCCATGACTCTCTGGATTCACCTATCTATCAGTATTATTTTCCTACTGCTACTGTATCAAGTTACCACAAGCCTGATGTCTTAAAACAATACAAGTTTATAGCTCTGGAAGTCAGAAATTTGTATGGGTCTCACTGGGCTAAAATCACTGAGTTGACAGGGCTACATTTCTTCTGGATGTTCCATGGGAGACTCTTTTCCCTAATTTTTTCCACCTTCTACAGCCCACCTGCATTCCTTGATGGTAAATCCATTCCTCCATCTTGCAAACCATTAACACAGGGCAGAGTACTTTTCACATTGCCTCCCTCTTCTACTTTTAGGGCCCCTTGTGATTACTTTGGGCCCAATCTATAATCGATTTACCTATTAGTTGGTTAGCAACCATAATTCCATCTGCAACCTTGATTTCCCTTTGCTGTGTAAAGTAACATATTCACAGATTCCAGGGCTTAGGATGTGAACTTCTTTGGGCAGCTATTATTTACCTACCACCCCTTGTCTCCAGATTTCAGGGGCGTTTCCCCTACAACCTCAGTTCTCTAATATGTCTAAAAATAGTTGCTGATTGTTCTTATTTGTTCAGCTTTGTCTTATTCTAAGGACAGGAGCAATGACTTCTAAGCTCTTTACATTATCAGGGCTAACACTGGAAGTAGTATTTTTTCATACTAGATCTAGAGTTCTTACATAGCAATAACTGAATCTCTTACATCTTTTGTCTGTAGCCTTAGACACACAAGTTTTAAGAGAGAGGATGTGGAAGGAAGTTAATCTGTCCATTATAAAGACTTTGCTTTAAATTTGAGGAATTTAGAGCAAAAGACAATATAAAAGATTTACATTTCACAGAAGTCAGTAGTCTTTCACATAGTCTTTTGAAAATAAGAGGACAATTAAAGCAGACAAGGAGGAGACTTATCACTGAATTATAATCTGAAAGCCATGCCTTGTATCATCTTTTATACGCTTTGCATTTCAACAAAAATGTATATTCTATTCCAATTAATTGGGTTAATCTGGAAAACTTAAAAACCAGAGCACATTATTCTAGGGAAATTTAAAAATGTGTGTATATCACTTAAACTACTTTCTAATCATAGTCAAAGAGTACATTTAAATGCAACTCCTAAAGCTAAGCATTTAATAGTGATCTGTTAGAAATAGGGGAAAAGGTTTGAAAATTACCCATGTACTGCAATGTTGCTGAAATGTACATAATGGAGAAAACAATTGCAAAAGGACATGCAGGTGTGCAGGGGTGCTAGGGGACTTAACATGATTTCATTGCAATATGAAAGGCATTACTGCATTATTATGTATGCATTATTAATCACCAGGATCCATAATTTGATGATAATTATGTTAACTCTTTTTTGAAATGTTTTGACAAGTGTTGATATACGTTTTCCATTTACTTCTGGCAGAAAGTCGCAAAGTCTCCCCTCTCTTGTCTTTCTAAAGTATAACCACATAGCTGGCTAGGGATTTAGGAAATGTGATAAATTGTGAAGCATCCATTTCTTTACCAGAGTATATTTCACATCCTATATATTATATCAGAGGGTGCAAACTGGTAGCCTCAGATAAAGTTTGGTCTGCAGACACATTTCTTTGGGCCATATCTTTTTTTTAAAAAATGTTAAATTAGTTCCCAGTATTTAACAGACGGAAGACTGAAATTTAAAAATTTTGGATTTTTAGCTTTTATATTGGGAACATATTTCCATCAATTAACAGAAGACTGATATGAGAAGAAAGTCCCTTCTTGGGGAGGGGCCTGGAAGGCACAGGAGGGAATGCCTCTTTGGTTGGCAATGTTCCTACCATTCTCTACTGTATTACATCCATTCTATGCATTAATGCCCCTGTAGGCATTAGAGTTTGCACCCCTGACGCTTTCCTTTGCCATGTCAGTCGTTGGTGAGTTCACAGACATCTAGCAATCTCTAAATTTATAGTGGACATGAGGATGAAATTACATAGAAGAGCCTAGCCATAGAAATTCTAATTCCCATAAACAGCTGAATCTGTTCATCAGCGTTTGTAATCATTGGTATGCTCTAAAATTTGTAAACTGCAGTTGAAAGGAAGTCTTGTAGCCAGATAACATCTGACTCATTTTTTTGTAGTATGATTAATTATACTATAAAAAGTATTTTTAAAATCCAGTCAGGATTCTTTGGACTCGTAAACACAGACACTCAAACTCAAATGGGTTTAAAACTAAAAGCCAGGAGTGAAGGTTGGAATCTAGGAGATATTTAAGAAAACAGTAGTGAGAGTAGCAGACTGAGAACTGAGCACTCGGAGCTCTCTTTCTCTCAGTCTCCTGCAAAGTGTCCCTGCTTCTTTTTTTTAAAATTTTTTTAAATTCTATTTTTGGCTGCATTGGGTCTTCGTTGCTGCGTGTGGGCTTTCTCTAGTTGTGGCAAGCGGGGACTACTCTTCATTGCAGTGCACGGGCTTCTCATTGCGATGGCTTCTCTTGTTGCGGAGCACGGGCTCTAGGCACACGGGCTTCAGTAGTTACAGCGTGCGGGCTCAGTAGTTGCAGCATGCAGGCTTTAGGGAGTGCAGGCTTCAGTAATTGTGACATGTGGGCTCAGTAGTTGTGGCTCGCGGGCTCTAGAGCACAGGCTCAGTAGTTGTGGTGCATGGGCTTCGTTGCTCCACGGCATGTGGGATCTTCCTGGACCAGGGATTGAACCCGTGTCCCCTGCATTGGCAGGCAGATTCTTAACCACTGCGCCACCAGGGAGGTCCCAAAGTGTCCTTGCTTCTGAGTGCATTTCTTACGATGCCTCTTCTTCACCCAGCCACCCACCCTTATTTCAATTAGTTTCCCCTCCCAACCTTAATCTTCACATTGCCAGACTGTGTCCACCCCAGCCCATGGCCTTTGTCAGTCTCCATTGGTCTCTGAGAAAGGGCTCTGATTGGTCTAGCTCATCTTTTGAAACCAACCACAGAAATCATAAAGCAGGGTGCAACTTCTGGATTGGTAGCCTTGGGGTAATAACATGCCTTGTCCAGTCAGTCACAGCCAATGATATGTTAACATCATCATAATCATCACTGTCATCTCGTATCATCACAGTCAATACCACTGCTAACATTTAATGGATACTTACTATGTGCCAGACAACCTCCTAAACCCTCTAGACATGATTCATTTAATCCCAATAACAACTTGGGAGGCAGACGCTATTTTGACCATATTTTATGGATGAGGCCAGTGAGCATGGTTGTCTGTGCTCAGCAGAGACTTGAAGGCAAGGGCAGCTTCCCTTCCAACCAGCTGAGGGGAGACAAGCAATAATAGACGTGTCTAGAACAAACCATTTTCCCTTTGGGCTTGCAAAATAGGAGGTTCACAGAGAATTACAAGGTAATCCCTTCATTGAGAAATTACTGAAACTGGTTTGCAATTTGCTTTGTTTGCACAGTTGTGCATCTCTCTAAACGTTTTATGGGCTGGTACAGTCAGCATTTGAGACAGGACAAATCCAGGGCCAGATTTTAAAGTACATAGAGCTCTTTGATTCCCACCCCCTTTCTGTGCTCCCCGATCCCATGGAACTCCTTTCTTTCCCTTTCCTCAGTCTCTGCTCTTGCTAGCTCCTCAGAGGTAAACCCTTTAGTTCCCTCCTCTGAAGACTCAATCTCACCCCTAAGATTTAGACCACATTGCGAACATGGGACTTGACAAGGTTGGACAGTGGCCAGACCGGGGTCACACTGAGAATAAAAGTTGCTACTCAATCTAAAACACCTGGATAGTCACAGGTTCTGCAGACTTTGTGTCTAAAAAGCCAGTCACAGACTCTGTGGTCAATTCCGAGAAAAAGTAGGACCTCAGTTGAGGACCAGCAGTCAAATACAAGTCAAAAGGCAGCATGATGGGTGATGCAGACACATCTAGGGGCTCCAAGAGGGAGGAACTAAGTAGTGGGAAGTAAGTCAGAAGCCAGAGGGAACTTTGGGGAGAATGAACACAGTGGGACAAACTCAGCCAAGAGGCTGTTGTGTCAGCTGTCTTATAACCACATTTGCTTGGGGTTGTTGGGAATCTCTTTGCACACATCATACACAAGACTTCTTAAAGATAGCTACACACTCATTGGACAACCGAAAACCACATGCCCCAGATTTCCTGCCATGAGGTGGTCTCAGTGGGCCTCTGCTCCTTCCATTCTTTCTTCCTCCCTTCCTTCCCTCCTTCCTTTCCTTCTTTCTACCTATATCAAATGTTTACTGAGTCCTTATCAAGTGTTGGAGATCTAATGGTGAATAAAACAGTAATACTCCTTACCCCAAGGATTTCACATACCAGAGGTGAAGATAGGCAAGAAATAAAAAGTCCTACTAAGATTTCTATTGCCAACATTTGCTTGATGTATTCTTTGGACATCAAGCCACACCTGACCAAGGAGCCCCCATTAAGACAGAACTTAACTAGCAACCTCTCAGTAAGCCTAGTGAGTAAGCATCAAGCTAGCTCACAACTTCCTCCTAAATACCTACTTGCCCCATGTTTCTTTGTGGATGAATTATGCTTCCTGCCCAATTTCCAAGATCTTTTTTTTTTTAAGCCTCTTACTGTCTTAATGTTCTTTTCTTCTTACCCCTTTCCTTCTTATCTTAACCAGCCTTCAGAAAATAATCTAATGTCAGCCATGTGTACTTTAATATGAATTTGAATCATTGTACAACCTCTCCTTAGGGACATGGCCATCTTCCTTCCTAGTTTGAAAAATTGAATGGAAGTGGCTTCCCCCTACTAAAGACATTTGAGAAGTTGGGTTTTCGATGAAGTAATAGCAGGGAGAAAGCCTGTCCAGATACACACCTTCTTCATTACATGTAAAGCTGGCCTTCATTCAGGATTTCCTCTGGTTTTAATTAGAAGCAAACAGTACTTTGCACCTTCTAAAAATGCTCAAGAGTAATGCAGAACTAATCTGCCTTTTCCTAATCCTCCCAAGTTTAAATTTCCTAATTACAGTTGTTTGCCAGCAGTTCTTTATTAGTACAGTGTCAGCTTTCAATAAGGGGAGGACTCATGTGGCACAAAGCCAGTCTTTTAGGGAGGAGACAGACAGCTCCAAGTTCATGACCATTCTCACTAAGGGGACACTGAGTATAGGAAAAGGGTCCGAAGTCAACTTAAATGAGCTGAAAAGAGCAGTGTCTGCCATTGCCTCATGTTGAAGTTAGGGCAGAGAAAACACCTATTCATTCCTGACAATTTAAGGCCTCATGAACTAGATACTGCTTAGGGCAAATTAATTGTGTTGAAAGAGAAAGCACCCGTCGATGCATGTAACTGTGTCCCTATTATTGGAACCTTTACATTTTATATTCTGTGTAGGGTGGAGACAAGACTTTATAAATGATCAGGAAGATGTTTCTTGCATGTTTAAGTCAGACTAAAAAGTGTCCAACTACATACTAATAGCAATTCAGTCTCTAAAAATAAACTTTGTGTCTGTTACTTACAATGCTGGCTTCATTGAGAGTCTATTTTACATGGTTTTTCCATGCCCAGAAAAAAAGAGGTGTGGTTCTTACTGCAAACACTTTTGAAGATCTATTTGATGATTTTGTAGGACCCATAAAGCGCCTAAGGATTACTCATATATTGCTGGCTTCAGTGTAACTGTAATGATCGTAGTGATTGTTTTTTAACTCTCTACAGATGTTGGGAAACTTCAAGTCAAGTGCTTCATAAAAAATATCACTCTACCTATGCCTGGCTCCTTTATTTTAATGAATGGAATTCTTTAAAAGCTTGGAATTGTGCGTGTTTGGTTACTCTAGTCAATAATTAAGACTAATTATTGTACAAAGCTCCAGAAAATTGAAACTGACTTGCTATATTTCATGAGCTTCTATCAAAAGAAAACAAGGTGGTTTTTTTGCCTTTTTCTGCTTTTATTGCTCCTTGTATTTTATTGAAGGATGGATAATGATGTTTATTTGGAGGAATTGGGGAGAAAGGAACAGGACAGATTTTCCCCTGTTCCCACATTTTCATGTAAAATCAGAGTCTGTGAAGCAAGAAGTAATACAAGAAGTGATACAGCCCACCTTCCTCAGGTTTTCCTCTCCCACATTTTACACAGAGAAAATTTATGCCCGGAAAGACGAAGTCATTTACAAAGGTGAGAAATCAGTTGGGAAAAGGACAAGAACCGTGATCTACGTTCTCCAGATTTCTGGTCCAGTGTTCTTACCACTTAGAAAGAACAATAGTAGGAGGAAGACTTTTAACACAAAGTTAGTAAATTTCTTTAGATCTGTGCATGATGCATACAGTTTTTATAGCAAAGCCTTTGGAAAACTTACATAAAGACGGAATAACTGAGCCCACCTGTGAAAAAAAAAGAGAGAGAAACATACTTTACTTGAAATATTTTGCTAATTGTATAGGGAATATTCTGGAGAGGCTAGACTGGACAGCCATCACTTATTGACAGTTGAGAAATTAAGTTGGCCCTTGATACATCTCTCTGCTAGTCAAATCTATACCAAAGCAAGCATATTCGTTCGGTATTCCAAGATCGATCCAGAAAGCAAAACTTCTCTATTCAAGCCATGTAACTATCAGACTTCCTCTTGGAAGTAAACAAAATTAACTCTGGATGAGCTAAATCGAAAAAGAATTTCTCAAAAAGCTTATTGGATACTCACAAAATTTCCAGAAAAGCTGGAATGTTACGCACAGAAAACAAGCAGGAACCAAGAAAGCCTGAGCACCAGGAACACAGCTAAACATCAGGATGGACATGATGGCCATACCTGCAGGATGTCAGATGTTGCCCCTGCCCGTCTTGGACATTGTCTGCTACTGGCATCATTGCCAATGCTCACCCTGGAACTGTTGTCTCTGCTACCTGCACCAGGACAAAATCTTTGTCCCTGTATCTTCACATCACTTGCCTTAGAGTGCATTTATTGGCTGAGAGTGTCTGACAGTGTCAAGGTTATATGCCTTTATCCTAGCTGCTACAAAAGCTGTAAAACCAAGCACCTGCCATTTCTTATTTTTGTGGACATCAAGAGTAATGGGTAATTCCTTACCTCATTCCTTACCCAAGAAGGAAAGGTGTACACATGACAGGCAACCAGTACCACCAAAGACATCAGCTTCACAGATATCCAGAGCAAATCATGTTCATATTATTCAGTTAAGAGGGAAAAAATGGCCGTTTTCAACAACATCTACACAATAAACAATTACAATTATAAAGAAAAGGAGGTGCATAACCCAGTGAATGTATAACAAGGAATCCTCCCCCAACCTCCAAAATCTAAACCAAGTCTGCCACTACCTAGCTGCATGACCTTGAATAGGTCCCTTCACATCTCTGGTTCTGTTTCATCATCTTCTGAATGAGAGAGTTGAGCAAAATAACCTTAAGGTCTCTTTGTGGTGACAGTCTCTAACTCAAACCTGATAGTATCAGAAGAGAGTGGGTGGCTTAGTCTTGTGGCCTGGTAAACCAGATCCCAAATGGAAGAAACAATCATGAAGTTGAAAGCAGGTGTGTGCAGACAGACAAGAAATAAATCTAAAGTTAATTGTTTTTCAAAAAAATTTCATCACTCATGCTCTGATTCAGATAAAGAAATGATTTTAAAAATTTCTCAAGGGGTAAAATATTTCTGTCACCAGGTAGGAGGCAGGAAATCATATGCTGGAAAGGCAGTGGGAGTAGCTAATTCAGATTTGTTGGTGAGAATTTGTGCTGGTAAAGTGAAGAGGATACAAGAGCACTTGGTAGAGCAGGACTGTATTTATTTATTTATTATTATTTTTTTAAAATTTATTTATTTTTGGCTGTGTTGGGTCTTCGTTTCTGTGCGAGGGCTTTCTCCAGTTGCGGCAAGTGGGGGCCACTCTTCATCGCGGTGCGCGGGCCTCTTATTATCGCGGCCTCTCTTGTTGCGGAGCACAGGCTCCAGACGCGCAGGCTCAGTAGTTGTGGCTCACGGGCCCAGTTGCTCCGCGGCATGTGGGATCTTCCCAGACCAGGGCTCGAACCCGTGTCCCCTGCATTGGCAGGCAGATTCTCAACCACTGTGCCACCAGGGAAGCCCCCAGGACTGTATTTATTTCTGCATCATCAGTATCACCATTTTCAGTGTTGTAGTTTTCAATGATCATCATTGGCATCAACTGACAATCTTTGATTTCTAATGCCCAACGAAGCTTTAAGAAAAAAAATCTCAAGAAGCTCTGAAAATGAGGCAAAGTTAAAATTTCTTGAAAAAGTATTAAATATCCTGAATTTATTTTCAGAGTAATTAATAATGTATAACAGAAGCCTGGTTAGGACATAATATTGAAGGGGGTCCTTTTATCTTTCTCAAATCTTATCTCTATTCATCTTTCATCATTTACAATAGGAATCCTGTGACTCACATGAGAACACAGGTATAAGAATCGTGTGACTGTATTTTTATAGAAAGAACATGAATTGGAAGACTGGACTCTAATTTCATCTCTGCCCAAATTCTGAAATCCTTAGTAGAGTTTGCTTTAAAAGGAAACTTCTGTAGGTAAAATAATGTGAGAACCTGTAGTGACAATCCTTGCCACTCAGTTCTTATTTAGACAGCCAACCTCGAAGTTACTTCAGGGTCCTTCACTATTAGGAAGCAAGAGGACTTCTGGAAAATTATGTGTTTTTAAACAATCTTTGGACAGTGTTCTACTTTTGATTTTCTGAGAAAAACTCTCATACTTATCATCAAAGCATATTTCACCATGAATCTGTTTTCCCCAAATGTGAAATTTACAAATTGGAGCAGTCAATACATACTCTTATGATGTGCCCGAGATCATGCATTAGTGTATTAATAATCAATTTCATAATACCGCATATACAAATCAGCTTTCTAGAAGAAAATCCTGGAATATGATGACAAATTAGAAAATGTATGCAGAGAATAATTAATAGACATATTTACATTAAAACATTTGAAAGGATAACATCAACTTGAAGTATGAACACTCTGTGGACCACCTTATATTCCCTTTTACACCTTCTCATGGTAAATGATCTTAATGGAAGGCAATAAGTAAGAAATGTGATTGGTCAGCAATATTTATGCTAATATTTGAGGAAAAGAAGTTAAATAGCTTCAGATAATTTTTGAGCAAAAATGACTATGATTTCTCAAGCATTAGTCATAGGGGAAGGGGAATAAGAGCATTAGGAGAATTATTTAAACAGCAGTTTATATTAAAACATTTTAATTTTAAAAATCCATTAAATATTTAAAACCAAAGAAGTATTTGGCAATCCACTCTAGGCAACAGAAATTTGGTTATAGTATTTCATACACCTGTTAAACTATGAAGAAAGGCTTTAGTGTCTTTTTAAATTTTTTTTTTATTCATCTTTGGCATTTAGTGTAGATTAGCTAATTATTGGGTGTGGATGTCTGCGGCTTGAGCTTTTCTCCTGAGGAATCAATATTTATTTAATGATTTTTTAAAGGCAAAATTATCATCTGTTTTTTCAGGGTGGTCGTGGTACTTTCCAGTTGTAAAATAAACTCGGCTGAGATTCAAGAAATTCACATGGGTTAAGGTTAAATGGAGAATTTTTGTTCTTTTAGAATTGAAATTTGGGCTGGTCAGAGCCTCTAATCATTTTTTTCCCTCTAAACATAGGGCCATGTTATTCTGGAGAGTGATCACTATTAAATCTAAGGCAAGTTTTAGTATGAGTCTTTATTCCTTCCTATTAAAGGAATTGCCCTTAGTTCTCCAATCTCTACCCCCCACACAATATTACATATTCTAAACTAAGATTAAGAAGGTGAATAAATTCAGCACTAACAAAATGAGTCCTTTGGCCTTTGCAAAATCAAGCCAATTCATCCTGAGCCAAGAAGAAGAAGATAGTTTTGTTCTGATGTATTAAGTCAGTTTTTTCAATTATTTTTAAAATACTCCTTTAATTAGAAAAGCATAAAATTCATCTTTAAAACAGTTTGTTTTAAACAGCCAATTCATCTTTAGAAAAGCCTAAGAGAACATAAATAAGGATTATCATCCTTCATTTTACAGAGGAAAGTGATAATAATCATTCACTGAGCCATTATCCATACAAAATAAAGCCCTGGAGAAAAGTTAGAATTTAAACCATCTTGGCATCTGGGGTAAGTTTAGAAAAATAGGAAAGCCACATTAAAACAAAAAGAAAGAAAAGTTTTTAAAAGGCTAAAAACAGACCAGATGTTGACTTCTGGATGTCAATGGCAACAAGAGAAAACAACACATGTGGATTCAATGTTCTTTCCACAGACAGAATCTCAGAAAAACATATTCTCTGAGAGAGCCGACCAATTATGTTTGACTGTAAACCACTGTCTAACACACCCTACCACATTCCTGTGCCTGGGAAAATAAGAGGGATGGAGATAAATAGGCTTAAAAGATAGGTCCAAACTTCAAGGAGAACAGTCAGAAAATTACCAGTGATTGAAATAAATAAAAAGTCACATTGCATGGATATCTCACCATTAGCTTCAACATTTTCATTTGCCTGGAGGAAAACCAACTAGATATTTCATGACCTAGATATCAATTATTGGGATGTAAATGAGAAAAGTGAATCTCACACATGTAATTTGCAGAGAATCACCCAGCAGGACGGTTAAAAATGGGTTTGATATTGACTGCGTTTGTTTTCAGACTCCACAAACCTGTTTCTGCTTATGCAATCTCTACCTTAATTAGGGGCGTTCCCAACCAACCAGATTCTAAAACTTGTGCAGAAGATATAAAAGAAAATGCCCAGAATGGACTTCTAAACTTGAGACCCTTCACTAGATGTTTTATTTGCTGCCTTATATCTGTATGATGCTGAAATTAAATTCTCTGGGTCTTTTGTCTCAACAGTCTTCCAATAACATAGTTAGATCATGGGGTCATGATGTGATCTAATAAATAAGAGTGGAAACACAGAGTCCCCTCTTAGGAGCATTTCACAGTCTGATGCAGGGAGACAGCAAGGTAATTAACTATGATAATACAGTGCAGCTACGAGCTGAGAAACAGGAATGCACAGAAAACCTTGAAAGTACAAATATGTACACTAACCCAGCCTGGTGGGGTGTGGGACACAGAAGTCTTCCTCAAAGAGGCGACCATTTTGCTGACTCTTGAAGAACCGGTGCAAGTAAACTAAGCAAGGATGTGAGGAAAAAGGCATTCCAGGCAGAATGAGTGCCCCGAGCAAGAACATGGAGCCTGAAAAAGCTTAGGAATTCCAGAACCTATAAGTTGTGGCATGAGAAAAGGAACTCGTTTTGTTCACTGATTTATCCCCAGTGCCTAGAAAAGTACCAGCCTCAAAGTAGGTTCAAAGCTATGAATGATTAAATAAATCAATCCAGTCATTTATTAACAGCCATTTTTGACTGTTGAATGGAGAGGCAGTTTTAAAGGGGCAGAAGTGGGAGCAAGGAGACTAGTCGGGAGACTTTGGCGTTAGTCTAGGTACAAGATGATGGAAGCTTATACAAGGGCAGTGGCAGCAAAGATGAAGGAATGTGAGAGAATTTGAAGTGTATTTTGGAAGTAGAGTCAGGGAACTTGGTGTTTAGAAGAATGAAGGGACCAAGGAGGGCTACCGCATGGCTGAAGGCATGCAGGAGTTGCGTTCTCTTCAAATCTAACAGTAGTAAATGGGGGTGGAGATAAATCCAAGTAAGCAGTAGTTATGCAGCATTAGTATTTAAGTAATTGAGGTACTTAACTGATGTTAGTGTTTCTTCTAACCTGACTCTAATTTTGTATAATAAGGAAAATATAAGTTAAAATTTTGCTTAACCATTTCAGCAGTTATACCTTTTTTTTTTAAAGATCATAATTATGTTTCTTAGTGTTAGGCTTATGGATGACTTTTTGTTTCTTCTTTGTATGTTTTGATTTACTATTTCACAACAATCACATAATTATGGGGTGGTCATATTTTATGCAATGGATGTATCTCTGAAACTCCTGCATAACAAATACTTGAAAAATTCAAGACTCATTTCAGCAAAGCACAGATGTTATTTCTGTTTAACACCTACAGTGGTGCCACTATTAGTACAAACACAATTTACCATTCACTACCATTTTCAAAATATTATTGGGGGGTATAAAGATTAGTATCATTTTAAAATTGATGAATAAATACAAATTATTTTATAGTAATGAAAAGTGATGCAAGTCAAATACACATAAAAGACACCACATTACATGTTCTTAGGAAAAAAATCTATTTCCTTTTTGAACAGTTGTATATTTGAATAGAAAATATCCTCTTATCTTTGAGTTAGGATTTTTATTTGCATGGTTTACCCTCTGTTTAGATAAGAATTCCTTAATCAGGCACCATAGCCACCTATTGACGTATCAAATTGTAAGTGAATTACCTGAGAGAAAAATAAAACCCAAAATCTGCTTGGCAAATCAAAAATCAAATGGGTAGTCAATGTTACAGATATTTATCTAAATTTCTAGGTATTAAGCAACACATGAATTATGATTACTTTTATATAATTTTCCTTAAACAAAAAATGGAATTGAAATGTTAACTGAGTTATTAGTTCTAATTATCTTTGTAGTTTCTATCTCATCCAATCTCTGAGAAACCAAAGGAACTCATTGAGTCTGTGATTGAAAGAGGCCAGGGTCATCTCAGTGGCCATCTGCAGGCCAACTGTACTTTCTGTCTCCAAGAAAGGAACCCTGAGGGATCTTTATCCATCTGAGTTATGTATGTGTGTGGGGAGAGGGGTGAGCATGGGAGGGAGATGTGGTGAGGGGTGGCTTGAACATTTCACTAAGCACATAACTGAAGGAATCAAAAAATTCGATGCTGAATGAAACAAGAGGCATAGACATCTGGAGGTCAGAAGCCTTACCCTACGGTAACACACCACACATCACACACACACAACTGGTTTCCACCTCTACTTCCTCCTTTGTTAAAACATAGAAGTCTTCTTTCTCATCCTGGTTCACCATCATCAAAGTCTTCTTTGACTCTATACACTAGTAAGAAGCCTCTAGAATCTCTCTGATGAACTAAGAGCACTTATTCTCTTCCATCTTCCAATAGAATGTTACCAACATTCCAATAGAATGTTCCAAACTGCTCTGCTTTCTAAAGTAGCCTGTGGTTGGTTTCGAGACAGAAACACTTGACTAGAATCCTTCTGTGAAGAGCCCCCCCTTTCCACACACACATTCCTTCATGAAATGTGGGAAGTGGGAGTCAGGAGAGGGCTTCAGAAACCTTTTTGTGAGATGGTTTATGGAATGTAGCACAGGTACACATAAGCCTAGACAGACATACAAATATATACTTGTTTACCAAGGTTGAAATCCTGAATTTTCTGAAGTCTGCCATTCATGAGAAGGTATTTCATTATTCATAGACTGGTTACAAAATATGTACTTATTTTCCAGGAAATGTAAGTAGAAAAAGACATACTTGGTATTAAATAAAACCCTACCTGTGCAGAAGACATCTGTGGCTCCAAAAATCTGACTCCTGTTTAGGTGCCAAAGCTGGTCAAAGACTGGCTTACATGCTGCATAAGTACTTTCTTCTTGCACCATGCTTAAATACAGTCTGATAAATAATACTGGGTGTCCATGAGTCTTAGCTATATTATTTATTATTCATCATTTGGAAAATGTGCATTTTTGTATCTACTGCTTTTTGTATGGAATTTTATTTTCCTATTTATCTTCTGAATTTATCAAATTCTAAAATTTTAATATACCATGCAAAATGTACATAAAATGGTTACATCAGAGCCCTTTGATGCATTCCTTCTGTTTACAATCAGTGGTTTATAAGAAGAACAAATATTCATAAATACTCATTTTTGGCTTTTCTGGGAAATATTTGTCATCATTTTCATGACACAATGTAATTTTTAGTTTAAGTGAATGAGGTCCATTAAAGTAGTCTAGACTGATCAGATGGAGGGGGTCTGAGTATGCAGAAATTTTTTCAGCTTCACAAACACCATACAATTGTTCTTTAAACCCCCAAACTCTTTCAATTTCCTGCTATAAAATATAATAAGAATGGAAAAATTCATTGACTGGGCCTTTAATTGTATAAAAATAGTGCTTCTCCAAGGAAGCAAAGCAGGATCATTAACATACATTGTTCTTATTATTCCTCAAGTTCTCTACTAAAATATTACTAACAGTAAAATTTGAGGACAGCTCTTCCGACTGCATTGTTTAAGCCAACTCAATACAGCCTATGGTCTCATCACAAACATAAGAAATATAAATTGTTAATAAGATGTCTTGTTATATGAAAGACTCCAAATACTCATGAAATACTCATTGGGGGGTATATCCATCTATATTTTGAGATATCAGATTTGCTTTCAATCAAAAGAAAACTTAGCTTAAGTCCAATTTATTCTTACTTAGATGTTGCCATAGAAAGTCAGCAAGGGAGAGATAAAGTGTTGTTTGCTACAAATAAACATAAATAGGTACAAATAAAGGTTTCAGTTTTCAATTGGAGGAGCAAAGGACTTTTAAATACTCCTCCCCTAACAACTGCTCAGTATTCTGTAACAACCTAATTGGGAAAAGAATTTGAAAAAGAGTAGATACATGTATATGTATAACTGAATCACTTTGTTGTACACCCGAAACTAACATGACATTGTTAATCAGCTATACTCCAATATAAGATAAAAAAGGTAAAAAAAAAAAGTCTGTGGGAAACTGTTAATTTAATGAGACAATAAACGATTTCAGAACTATGATTATAGTAGTCTGCTTGTTTAAAGGAAGATGTAAAAAGATATTTTCTGTTACTGATGGGATAATAATCATGTTTGAAGTCCACTGACCTCTGGGGATTTTAGCTAGATGCTTAGCTAGCAGTCTACCACCAGAATTCCCCAGTGGACCAGGAAGAGTCTAAACAGTGAGATATTTGAATGTTTGCACAAGTTGTACTACAGTAGCAAGAAATTCACAATAATTGTTTTAAAAAAACAAAGCATCTGAAAGCATTTCAGGTGTTTGATAACTAGGCATGGTTCATCTTTTGGATAAATATGCAGTTTTATATTTTTAATCAGGATATTGTTGCTTTTCAAGAAATCAATGTAAAATACACTATAATTCCAAGCAACATTCTTCAATGCATGTTTCTATCTTGATTATCAGTATAAATGGTGTATCAGATATACTTTTAACTGCACTAATTGAAACCTCAAATAACATGGGGTTAAATCATAAAGAAATTATTTATTTTACTGAACCATGAGTCTAAAAATTGGTTCAGCACTAATGGTATTATCAGAGTTTCAGATTTTCACATTTTGGCTTGATCACTTTAGTGTGTTACCATTTCATTTTCATGCTCATTATTTCATGATCTCGAAAGGACTGCTGAAGCTCCAGGAATCATATTCAGAAGCAAGACAGGAAGATGAGGTAATAATGACATTGATCCCCTCTCCTCTTATGTTTATCTCTTTTTTTTTGTTACATTTATTTTTTTAAAGACTTCATTTTTTTTTTAAAGACTTCATTTTTTAAGAGTAGTTTTAGCTTCACAACAAAATTGAGCAGGTGGTATGAGATTTTCCCACATATACCCTGTCCCCACACATGCATAGTCTCCCCCATTATCAACATCACTCAGCAAAATGGTACATTTGTTACAGTTGATGAACTACATTATATCATAACTCCTGGTATCAACTCTTGGTGTTGTACATTCTATGGGTTTTAACAAATGTGTAATGATATATACCCATTGTCATGGTATCATACAAAGTATAAAATATATTTTCACTGCCCTAAAAACCCTCTCTGCTCTACCCATTCATCCCTTCCCTCAGCTCCACCCCTAGTAATTACCTATCTTTGTACTGTCTCCATAGTTTTGCCTTTTCGAGAATAGTTAAAATCACACAGTGTGTAGCCTTTTCAGAGTGGATTCTTTCACTCAGCAATATTCATTTAGAGTCTCTCCATGTCTTCTCATGGCTTCACAGTTCATTTCTTCTTAGCACCAAATAATACAGACATACCTCATTTATTGCACTTCCCAGATATTGCATTTTTTACAAATGAAAGGTTTGTAGCAACCCTTTGTCTAGCAAATCAACAGCATTAATTTTAAATAAACGTGTGTACATTGTTTTTTCAGACATAGTGCTATTGCACACTTAATAGACCATAGTGTAGTGTAAAAATAACTTTTGTGTGTCTCACTTTATTGCAATACTTGCTTTATTATTTTGATGGTCTGGAACCAAACCTGCAGTATCTCTGAGGTGTGCCTGTATTCCATTGTCTCGATGTACCACAGCTTATTTAGCCATTCACCTTCTGAAGGGCATCTTGGTTGCTTCTAAATTTTGGCAATTATGCATAAAGCTGTTATAGACATCTGTGTGCAGGTGTTGGAGTGGACATAAGGTTTTAGCTCCTTTGGGTAAATACTAAGGGGTGAGTTTGTTGGGTCATATGGTAATACAATCTGTGAAACACAGGTAAAACCTACGAATACAGTCCATCCTCCATATTCACAGGTTCCACATCTGTGGATTCAACCAACTGTGGATCGAAAATATTTGAAAAAAGAAATTCCAGAAAAGTTCCAAAAAGCAAAACTCGAATTTGCCCTGCGTCAGCAAGTATTTACATAGCATGTATGTTGTATTTACAACTAATTATATAGTATTTACATTGTATTAAGTATTATAAGTAATCTCGAGATGATTTGAAGTATATGGGAGGATGCACATAGGTTATATGTAAATGCTATGCTATTTTATATGAGGGACTTGAGCATCCATGGATTTTGGTATCCTTGGAGGGGGGTGGTTCTGGAACTAATCCCCCATCAGATAGCGAGGGTGGCTGTATGTTGTTTTTCAAGAAACTACCAAACTGTCTTCTAAAGTGGCCATACCATTTTGCATTCCCACCAGCAATGTATGAGAGTTCCTGTTGCTTCACATCCTTGTCAGCATTTGTTATCAGTGTTCCAGATTTTGGTTATTCTAATAGGTGTGTAATAGTATCTTATGATATTTTAATTTGCTTATTTGCCAACTGTATACAGGCATACCTCAGAGATGTTGCAGGTTCAGTTCCAGACCACCACAATAAAGTGAATATGGCAATAAAGCATGTCACATGAATTTTTGGCTTCCCAATGCACATAAAATTTATATTTACACTAGAATGTAGTCTATTAAGTGTTCAGTTATGTCTATTATGTCTAAGTGTTCAATATTAAGTCTATTATGTCTAAAAAAAGTACATACTTTAATTAAAAAATACTTTATTGCTAAAAAGTGCTGGCCATTATCTGAGCCTTCAGCAAGTCATGTAGTGACATCAAAGATCACTGACCACAGATCACCATAACATATAATAATAATAATAAAGTTTGAAATATTGCAAGGATTACCAAAGTGTGACCTAGAGACATGAAGTGAGGAAATGCTGTTGGAAAAATGGCATCGATAGACTTGCTTGACATGGCTTTGCCATAACCCTTCAATTTGTAAAAAAAAAAACACAACATCTGCAAACTGCAGTAAAGTGAAGTACAATAAAATGAGGTATGCCTATATCTTCTTTGGTAAGGTGTCTCTTAAGATCTTTGTCCCACTTTTTAATTTGGTCATTTGTTTTTTATTGTTGAGTTTTATGAGTTTGTAAAAATATATTATAAATTCAGTTCTTTATTAGAAGTGTCTTTTGCAAATATTTTCTCCTAGTCTATGGCTTGTCTTCTCATCCTCAAGCCACTGTCTTTTGCAGAGCAGAAGTTTTTAATTTTATGAAGTCCAGACTGTGAATTAGTTCTTTTGATAGACTTTGGTGTTGTATCTAAACAGGCATCACCATACTCAAGGTCATGTAGGTTTTCTCCTATGTTATCTTCTAGGATTTTTATAGATTTGTGTCTCACATTTAGATCTGTGATCCATTTTGTGTTAATTTTTGTGATGTATGTAAGGTCTGTGGCTGGATTGATTGATTGATTGATTGATTTGCATGTAGATGTCCAGTTGTTCCAGCACCATTTGTTGAAGAGACTATTTTTGCCCCATTATATTGCCCTTGCTCCTTTGTCAAAGATCAGTTGACTATGTTTATAGGGATCTATTTCTGGATTCTCTGTTTTGCTACATCTATTTGTCTATTGTTTCACCAATACCACACTGTCTTGAGTACTGTAGCTTTTTAATAAATCTTAAAGTTGGATACTGTTAGTCTTCCAACTTTGTTCTTCTCCTTCAATATTGGCTTCAATATTGGCTATTCTGGGTTGTTTTCCTCTCCACACTTAGCTCTTTAACAAAAAAAATCAAAGTTTTCCCAGAAATCTCCAAAATCTCCCTCAAATGTCATTGGCAGGACTGTATCACATGGTCATTCCTTAGTACTATGAGGGATTGGGGAAAATGTATACCAGGCTCTTTCAGCCTCTATAGAGGAAAGAGAGGAAAGGACAATAGTTTTAATGGCTCTTGGATGAGCCGACCATCAGGGTCTGCTAAATTAGGAATAAGGTAAACTACAGTAGCCTGATAATAGGGGCTTGCTATATGAACTGAGGAGTAAGGTCAGCCTTTCCTATATAGGGTGGAAGAGTTAATAAGAGCTTCTGCTACTAACTTACCTCCAGCTCCTTTGATCCCAAATTCTATACCCTGTTATACAGCTAGGTTAAGCCACTGACCCTCAAAGTAGTATTTTACTACATATTATATCTTTAACACATTGTATACAGTCATACATGATGCCTTAAAATCATTATTTTATACTGAACAGCAATATGAATGAGCAAAATATAAATACATAAATTAACATGGATAAATTTTATAAACACAATGTTGAGTACAAGAAAAAGGACACAAATGAGTACCTGCCGTATGATTCCACTTACAAAAAGTTCAAAGTTGGACAAATTTTATCTATGGTCTTAAAAGTCAGATAGTGACTTCCTTTGGGGACAGGGTAGTGACTGAAAGGAGGTCTGAGGGAAATTTCTGGGATATGGTAATATTCTGTCTCTTGCTGTAAGTCCTGGTTGGACAGATGTGTTTATTTTGTGAAAATTTATTAAGCTATACACCAGTGATCTGCGTGTGTGTATATGTGTGTGTGTGTATCTTCAATTACTTCAGTACAGTTTGCTCAAAACAAACAACATTGTAATAATAAAGTCATTTAATTTGAATTATCATGGCTTAGAGTTTGCCAATAATTTTTGGAGATTTTAATACTCAGGTTTTTCGGGGATCTACCTTCATGTATTACCTGTATCTAATGAAAGCTACATTTCTCTCAGAATCAGGCTGATTTCATCTCAACTGATTGTTCAACATGAACGATTTGGAAGAAAAATCAAATAAATAAATAAACACACACACACTCATATACTCATTATGTGTATAGGTGTCTATGTAAGAATTGTCAAAGTTCTGATCTAAATTTTTTTAATTCCCATAGAATATTGACATAAAGTTGATCCAATTTATGTTGCATATTTTAAACTCTAGCTACAAGAAGTCTGCAAGCATATTTTCTATGTAAATCTCTATACACAGTATTAGTATCCTCCATAGAAGGAATGGTGGTTTCTGCCAAGTTGAGTTAAATGTACAGAGCATGACTTTTCAGGGAACACTGTATCTGTTGTATTTTTTGATACAAATACTGCTACTTATATTCTCAGTGCAAAATAGTCTTAAAATATATTCATGACTTGCACAGAAAGGGGCTAGAACTCACTAGCCCTAGCCAGTATCAGAGTAAAAGTTCATTTTCTACCATATTATGCAAAATAATGATTAATTTATATCTTAAGATAAAATGTGTCTATTTATAGGTAGATATAAATTAGCAAGGAAAAATATTTTACAGGTTATAGCAAGAGAAACAAATCTTCTAAAGACTGATCTGTAATCTGCAGAGAAACTTGTATGAATTTTATCTACTTATATAGAAAGGAAAACTTAACCCTATATTTCTAGTTTCAAAGGACAGAATAATCTTAAGGATCACAAGGAAGAAGGAAATACTGAGATATGAAAACAGTGGGTTAAAGAGTCTTCTATAAAAGACATTGTGGTAGAAAAAAAATGGGATTATAATTGGTTCCTATGAACTTTCTCCACTTGCCCACTTAAGCTCCAGTTCTAATTGACTGGACAGGGTTTCCTTTCTTCTCAGCATAGCCCCAAATATGTCCTTGACTTATGCCAAGCTGCACGAAAAGAGCAATAATGCACTGGCAATTCTGGCTTCAAAAAGTGGCCCTTTTATGCCTGGGTAGTATTTCCTAAAATGTATTAGCAGTACTCTGCAAGCAGTCTCCTGACTTCTGTACCAAACAATAACTCACTTCTAATCTGTAATTTGAGATAGTTTGGTGGCATGAAGGAGACCTTTCTAATATTATATAATCTATGAAATAGAGAGTCCTCAGTAGGAGCATATACACAACATGGAATTATGTTCTCCACCTCTAGCAGTTGTAAAACATTATACACTGGTGTATACAATGGTGTCCTTTTAATTGCACATGCTTAAACAAAATACCATATTATAATTATATTTTGGCATTAAGGAGAGTCAAGAACTGAAAACTGGAATATGTTAGACTGAGAAAAATTATAACAAAATATTCTATATCAGGTTGCAACTTTTTGAACAAGCACAGTAATTCAGTATTGGGATCTCATAAAAATTTATTTACTTTACTACGCAATTTTCCATTTGTTTTATTAAAAGTATATCATACAGAAGAGTGTGTAGATGTATATTTTGGCTTAAAAAGTTTTACTAAATTATGCACCTATGTGTTTGCTGCCAGTTCTTTCAAAGTTCCCCTGTGTTCCTCTCCCCAATTGCATCACCTTCTCACCTTCCACCCAGAGGTTTATCATTCTGACTTTTATAATAATCACCCTATTTTCTTTTCATTTTAAATAATTTTACTGCTTACGAATGTATCTCTCCCATCTTGAACTTAATGAATATAAACTACTCTATAACATCTCCTCTGTCAACTTTATTTCATTCAATTAATATGAGGTTTAGGGGAGATTCATTGGTGTGTGTAGCTGTCTTTCTTTCAGTTTCCCTGCTGAATAGTATTCCATTTTAAGACTATTTTCCATT
The DNA here is from genome assembly GCF_965194825.1 of Balaenoptera physalus. Classification (NCBI taxonomy): domain Eukaryota; kingdom Metazoa; phylum Chordata; class Mammalia; order Artiodactyla; family Balaenopteridae; genus Balaenoptera; species Balaenoptera physalus. Next base: position 33,709,691 of record NC_138891.1, read on the forward strand.
CTACTATTGATGGACATTTTGGTTTTCTTGTAATTTTTATTAATATTCTTATGTATTTACTCCAGAAGTGAAATTCGGGGATCATACATTATGTGTACCTTCACCTTTCCTGTGGAATGCCAGTCTGTTTTTGAAAGTGTTTGGGTCAATTTGTACATCACACCACCAATGTACCAAAGTTTCTGTTGTTCCATATATATGCTTATACGTGATAGTGTCAGATTTTTAACTTTTTGCCTGAAAATTTGGGTGAGACATGGTGACTCTTGCAGTTTTAACTTGCTTTACTTTTTATTGCTAAAGAAGTTGGGCATCTTTTCATGTTTATTGGCTAATTTTCATTTCCTTTTTGGTATATTCTGTTTAAGGCTTTTGTCTGATTTTCTATTGGTTGCAATTTACTCAGTGATTTATGTGAGAAATTTATATAATCTGGATACTAGGTTTTTGGTTGTTATAGAGAGTAAAAACTATCTTCTTTAGTTTTTTGTTTGTTTGTTTTTTACTTCCTTCATGGTGTCTAGATGAAGATAAGTTTTAAACTTTAATGTGGATGGATATATCACTTTCTCCTTTGGGACTTGACATTTTGTGTTATGTTCAAAAAATCTTTAAAATCTTATTTAAAATAACTTTTAAACCCAAAATCTTTAAGATATATCCAAGAATTTTCTTCTAAAAGAATATATAGTTTGGTCTTTCATGTTTAGTTCTTTAGTACATTTGAAGATGATTTTTAATGTATAAAGTGATCTAGAAATTTGATTTTTTTCTTTTTCTGAGAGTCATTCCAGCACCATTTATTAGAATGTCACTTCTTTGTGCACATAACTATATGTTATCCTTGTAATATATCAAGAGTTCATATATGCCAGGGTCTGTTTCTGGACTTTTTATTTGGTTGCATTGGTCTATTGGTTTATCCCATGCACATACCACACTGTCAGTATGTAATTCGTTTTAATATCTGCTAGGAAAGTCTTCTCAATTCTGTCTTTTTCTTCAAGATTTTCTTAGCTCTTCTTGGCTCTTAGACTACCAAATAAAATTTTCTAACGTGCAGGTCAAATACAATAGAGAAACATTTGGCAATATGATTGGAATTGCTTGAATTTATTGATTAATTTGAGGAGCATTAACATTTTTGCCATACGTTATCTTCTAGTCCTTGAACATGGTATATATCTATTTAGCTCTCCTTTAAGTTGTTTCACTAAGATTTAATAATATTGCACACAAAGGTCTCGCACATCTTTTGTTAGATTCATTCCTAGTTACTTCCTGTTTTGATGTCATTGTAAATGGTTTTTGTTTCATTTTTTTGCTTGCTTGTTTGTTTTAGTAAGAATTTTAGAGCACTTTTAACTTCACAGCAAAATTGAGTGGAGGGTCAGAGATTTCTCATATGTCACCTTGTCCCCACGCATCCATAACCTCCCCTGTTATCAACACTGCTCACCAGAACGGTACATGTGTTACAACTGATGAATCTACATTGACACATGATAAAGTCCATCGTTTACATTATGGTTCATTCTTAGTATTGTACATTCTGTGAGTTTGAACAAATGTATAATGACATGTATCCATCATTATGGTATCATTCAGAGTAGTTTCACTGCCCTAAAAATCCTCTGTGCTCTATTCATATCTCTCCCCACCCAAACCCGGCTAACCACTGATCTTTTTTTTGTCTCCATAGTTTTACCTTTTACAGAATGTCATTATACAGAATGTGATCTTTTCAGAGTGACTTCTTTCACTTAGTAATATGCATTTAAGGTTTCTCTATACCTTCTCATGTCTTGATAGTGCATCTCTGTTTAGCACTGAATAGCGTTCCATTGTCTGGATGTACTTCAGTTTATTTATCCATTCACCTACAGAAGGACATCTTGATTGTTTCCAAGTTTTAGCAATTATGAATAAAGCTGCTACAGACATCCATGTGCAGGTTTTTGTGTGGACATAAGTTTCCTACTTCTTTGGGTAAATACCAAAGAATGCATTTGCTGGATCATATGGTAAGAGCATGTTTAGTTTTCTAAGAAACTGTCAAACTGTCTTCCAAAGTAGCTATACCATTTCACATTCCCACCAGCAATGTATGAGAATTCCTATTTTCACCTCCTCGCCAGCATTTGTTGCTGTAGGTGTTCCAGATAATGGCCATTCTATTAGGTGTGTACTGGTATCTTGTTTTAATTTGCATTTTTCTGATGTCTTATGGTGTGAAACATCTTTTCACATGCTTATGTGCATCTGTATATCTTCTTTGGTGAGACGTCTTAAGGTCTTTGGCCCATTTTTTAATCAGGTTATTTTCTTCTTGTTTAGTTTTAAGAGTTTTTTGTATTATTTTATACAATCCTTTATCAAATGTGTCTTTTGCAGATGTTTTCTCCCAGTCTGTGGTTTATCTTCTCATTCTCTTGCCATTATCTTTCACAGAGTAGAAGTTTTAAATTTTGTCTTTTTTATATTATAAACATATACTGTTATAAATTCCTCTCATTAACTGAATTCCATAGAGTTTGTTATGTTGCATTTCATTTTCATTCAGTTAAAATATTTTCTAATTTCCCTTAAGACAGTCTATTGAAGCATAGATTATTTTGAATCATGAACTTTAATTTTCAAGTGTTCGGGGACTTTCTTGTTTTCTTTCTGTTGTTTGTTTTTAGTATAATTCCACTATGGTCAAAGAACATACTTTGTATGATTTCCATTATTATATATTGGTCAGTGTGAATTATAATCCAGAATATCATCCATCTTGGTGAATATTCCCTGTGCTCCCAGAAAGAATGTGTATTTTGCTGTTCTTGGGTGGAGTTCTATAAACGTCAAGTAAATCAAGTTAGTTGATGGTATTGGTTTGTTCTATATTCGTGCTGACTTTCTTTCAACTACTTTTATTTATTACTGAGAAAGGACTGTTCAAGTCTCCAATTATAATTTTGAATGTGTCTATCTTTCCTTTTAGCACTGTAGCTTCTTGCTTTGTGTATTTTGAATATCTGTTGTTAGGTTCATATACATTGGGAATTATTATGACTTTTTGGTAAATTGAAACTTTTTTTCATTATGTAATGTCCATCTTTATTCCTGGCAATGTTTTTTTGCCCTGAAGTATGCTTTGTGATATTACCATAGTCAGTCCACCTTTCTTTTGGTTAGTTTTTGCATAGTATATCATTTCTCATCATTATTTCAACTTGCCTATCACATTATATTTTAAGTGACTATTTTTAGACAGTATATAGTTCATTTTTAAAATCTGTTCTGACCATTTTTGCTTTTTAACTGGTATCTTCAGATTGCTTACATTTAATATAATTATTGATATGTTTAGATTTAAAACTACCATTTTTTGTTTTCTGTTTTTCCCTTTGTTTTACATTATTCTGGTTCCCATTTCCAGTCTCCTTTGGGTTAAAGAATTCAAGACTGTTACCTTTCGCCTTATGTTTACTCTTTCTGTTGCTCTTCCTTCATTCCTGAAGTCCCAAGTTTTTTTCTGGAATCATTTCACTTCTTTCTGAAAAGCTTCCTTAGCTTCCTTTAGAAATTCTTTCACGGTAGATAGATACAAATTCTCTTAGTTTTCCTTCATCTGAGAATATCTTTAATTTACCTTCACTACTAAAAGGATATTTTATTTAGATATAAAATTCAGGGTTGACAGTTTTTTCTTTCAACAGTTTAAGAATTTCATGCCATTTCTTGCTTTCTATGGTTTCTGATAAGAAATCCTCAGTTATATGAATCATTATTCCCCTTATAGTTGATATGTCATTTTTCTTTGAATGCTTTCAATATTTTTTCTTTATCTTGGGTTTTTAGCAGTTTGATTATGCTGTACGTATCTGGATATAGATTTCTTTGAGTTTACCCTATTTGGGATTTGCTTAGCTTCTTGAACCTCTAGGTTTATGGTTGTTTGGGTTTTTTTTTCCCCAAACTTGGGAAGTTTTCAGCCATTACTTAATTTTTTTTCATCAATACCCTATTTCTCCTATTTTTCTGAGACTCTATTGGCATATTGCTAGGCCTTCTGGTATTTTCCCACTGATCCCTGAGATTCTATTTATTTTTCCTGGTGTTTTTCTCTCCATTGTTCAGATTAGATTATTTCTATTGCTCAGTCTCCCAAGCTTACTGAATGACTGTTCTGTTATTTTCATTCAGCTACTGAGCCCATTCAGTGAGATTGGGGAGGGGAGGTGGCTATTGTATTTTCCCATGCTAAAATTTTAATTTGATTCTTCTTTATATCTTCTATTTCTTTGCTGAAACTTTTTATTTTAACACTTATTGCAAGAGTGTTCAGGATTGCTTCTTGAAGCATTTGTATAATAGCTGTTTCAAAGTCTTTGTCAGATATTTCCAACATTTATGTTATCATAACATCAGTGTCTGTTGATTGCCTTTTCTTATGTGTGTTGAAATATTTGTGGTTCTTTCTATGCCAAGTTATTTTAGACATACTGTGAATTACTTTAAGAGACTTTAAGTCTTGTTTAAATTCCATGTAGAATATTGATATTCTACCCCTTGTGAGCTATGGTTTTAGTGTTAATTCAGTTTTTAAAACCTTTGTTTTGCTCTTTATTCTCTCTTGGATGTGTGCCCCACAGTGGTCTGTCTCAGCCCTACTCTA